>NC_080088.1:58335610-58647918 GCF_950005125.1 Chionomys nivalis | reverse complement strand
CTGCCTTGCTGCTGAGGAGGAAGTGGGGCCTCAAATAGTAAACTGAAAGTGAATGGAAGTTCTAGTCATCCCAAGGACTGACCTGTGACAATGTTCCATTTTAATGTTCTGAGTCATCTGTGTTGGGAGTGAATGAGAGGGATCAGCTGAGCCACCTGGGAGAAGAGGGGGCTGTGCACTGGGAGCCCCAGGAGGGAGAAAGCTGAGCTGGGGTGTGAGCCCAACCTTCACTTCAGCTGCCCAGGGCCTGCTGGGAAGGCTACAGCTGGGAGTGCACCCTCACAACCATACTTTCCCGTGCTGTGTATGTCACTAAACTACCAGTATCTTAGAGATCTCCATTTTGTTGGTTTGAGGCTCTCATTAAACAACAGAGAATTTTCAGACTTCAGCACGTCCCGGTCACTTCAGAAGGCTGGTGGCAAATGCTTCCCCACTCACCCACATTCTCTGTACTAAAGTGTCTAGAATAGAGCTGGGGCTGGGTCTAGTTCCCCCGCCCTCCCTGTGACCAGGATGCAGTAGTCTGTACCCCTAACATGAGACCAGCATTTGGAGACAGGTCAAGAGAAGAACACACTCCATAAGGGTTGTGTCTACTGGGGTAGTGACAGCTGGGATCAAACTGGGAACCCTCTGAGGTGGTTCTCAACCTGTGGGTCTTGACCCCTATGAGGGTCAAAGGTCCTTTCTCAGAGGTAGCCTAAGACCATCAGAAACAGAGATATTTACATTATGATTTATAGCAGTAGCAGAATTACAGATATGAAGTAGCAACGAAAATAATTTTATGATTGGGGATCTCCAGAGATTGTGTTATAGGGTTGTAGCAGTAGGAAGATTGAGAACCACTGCTCTAGGAAAAGAGAAAATGAGAAAACAGGTTCTGCTACCAGCTGTCTATGGAGCATGCCCTGGTGAAATCAAACCTAGGACAATAAGGTTCTCGCCCAGGCTTTCTGAAAACCTGTGTCTACACCCCCTACACCAATCTCTCTCTACTTTTTTTCTTCTTGGATCCCTGTTGGGCTGTTAACTACAGCCTGGCTTCCTAGGCCTCTTTGCCCCTCCTCTGGCCCAAATGTTTCTCCAAACTCACGGCGGAGGAATTGTCTGCATTCTGAGGATGACTCTGGTCTACAAAATCTCAGGTGGGAAGCCACAGGTCTGGGGCTTCCAATCACCCACCTGAGCAAACAAACAAGGCTCGGCCTCCCTTGCAGATTGCAGACAGGAGTGGGGAACATTCAACTGCTCAACTGTTCTGGAGCCTCTCAGCGATGAGGGAACCCCCACCGCCACCCCACTTCCACCCCTACCCAGTCTCAAAGATCGCAGCCACCTGAGGTCACCCTGGGGCAGAAGTACAAAGCAGGAACTTTGTCCAGGCTGTGCCACCAGAGCTCCTGGCTTTTCCCTCCTCAAGATCACCTCCCAAAGACACCCCTCCCTAGCTAGAACCCCGTAGTGCTAGATGATCCACAATTCCTCAAGATTCTTAATTCTTTAACTGTACCACTTGAATAATAAAAATGGGAAAGTTAACGGGGGAATGAAGAGAGAGAGAGGGAGGGAGGGAGGGAGGGAGGGAGGGAGAGAGAGAGAGAGAGAGAGAGAGAGAGAGAGAGAGAGAGAGAGAGAGAGAGAGAGAGAGAGAGAGAGAGAGAGAGAGGCACAAGAAGGTTCACAACAGCCAGGAAATTCATGGAAGAGAAAGGGGAACCACCACCCCTCCAGAATGCGCTTGCTACCCAGATTTGGCCCCCAGGACCTCCTGCTCCCATGAAGCTGTAGTCCGGTACTGGGCCTGCCATCCTGGCTCCAAACCCTGCAGGGTGTGACCTTTGTGCCCCTCACCGTCCTCTGGAGAGAAGAGCACCAGAAAGCTGGCAGGGCTCCCAGGCTGCAGGACGACCTCACACTCCCCTCCGCCTGACTTCTTCCGGCTCTGGAAGTATGTTTGCAACTTGTTGATTAAGGTCTTCGGGGGGTCGGGGCCCCAAGACCCCTCAACCAGCAGCGGGAAGGGTCCAGACGCTGCCATCCTGGCAGGCCTGCGAAACCTCGACTGCCCAGTCACCCAAAGCAGCTCAGAGTAAACTTTGAGTTAACTTCTCTTTTGCTTTCTATTTCACCTAGCTGTCCCTGGATTGGAATAGTGTAAACCCCACCCCTCTCCCACACACACACCTAAGGACCCTGGGCACTCCCAGTCCCCTCTTTCTTCTCCCTCCCTCAACAGAAGTGAGTCAATCCCAGGGAGCTGGAAGTCCCATGGACTCTGGTCTCCAGTGCACTTTGCTTAGTAACTCTCTAGCTGGGCTCCTCCTGCACTTCACCCCAGGCACAGCTTTGCTCCATCCCTAGGATAACTTCAGTATACACAAAACCCACATTGTATGACCAAAGAAAAGGGGCTCACAAATGATTCTCTCAGGATGCTCCCTGCTCACTTGGGGACAACCCCTCAGAATTTGATCTGCTTCTGAATTCTGTTTTCTTATTCGTGAACACTGTGTCTACAAACTCCCAGTTTTGAGGAACGTGTGCTAGGCACCAACCAATGCTTTCTGGGTGTACAACGGAGGGACACAGATGTGGGGACACAGGAGAGAAGACAGTAAACAGGTGTCGCTGGAGCAGGAGGGCAGGGCTCCCAGCCTAATTAAGGGAAGGACAGAAGAGCTTATAGGCAGGTGACATGGCACCTGAAGCCTAAGGAAAATCAAGAAAGGATCTTAGAGGATTGGGGGAGGGGAGACTCTGGGAGGTGACTCACCTGCACAGAATCACTAGGGCTGCTGCATGGTGCTGGAGTGGACTCAGGAGAAAGAAGGCTGCCGACCTGCACACTGCAGAGAGGCCTGGAGGAACCATGTGCTCTAAGCTGCCACTGAAGGCAGCATTTGCTGAAGGATGAGAAAAGTTCAACCTGGAGTAGGGCAAGAGACTGGATCCTAGCGCAGGAGTGAAGAGGGCTGACTGGGACAGGGGTGAGAAGAGCTGGGAACTGTGTATCCTCAACATGCAATGAGCAGGTGTGTGAGACAGTTAGAGGCTTTGCCACTCCAGGGTTAGGGTGTGCTGGCCCTCTGTGGGCCCTAGTAGCCCAGTCTGATGAAAACAGAGAGGGCAGGGAGTCTGGGGAGGCCTGAAATCTGACAAAAGGAGGAAGTAGAAGCTGCAAACCTAGCCAGACCTTCCCAGAAGGTGACTGAACAGGAAGATGGGGAGTCAGTCTATGATGGGGGTGGGAGTTTGTTTCTTGAATATAAATATTTTGAAGATAGAAAAGTCCTAGGTATGTGTAAATGTTAACACAAAGAAGGGATGTGGGACATATTGGTGGCACCAGCCATGACTTCCCAGGCACCAGCAGCAAAGCATCGTGAATGAAGACAAAGGCTTGGAGAAGATCTGGGCGTTTTTCTACTGATCGGTCCCATTTCTCTGTGGATTACAGTCCAACAGGTCACACAGCCCAGTGTGAGGCTTGTGAAGATCTTGGTAACACCAAAATGCTTCTGAAAGCACAACCACCAAAAATTAATTCAAAATCAACTGTATAACACATCCTTGCTTCTGGCCCAGCTTCCTGGTGTTGTCTCCTGATGTCATGCGTCATGTGAGAATGCTTAGTCTTAAAATTTGCTGTTTCACGGGTTGGAGAGACTGCTCAGCAGTTAAGAGAACTGACTGCTCTTCCAAAGGACCCAGATTGGAATCCAGCACCTGCATGGCAGCTCACAACCCCCTGTCACTCCAGTTCCAGGAAATCTAATACACTCTTCCGGCTTCTGTGTTCTCTTCATACACATGTGGACTATTCATACACATGTCATACACTGACACCCTTGCAGGCAAAACACTCACTATAAAATAAAAATTCTTTCAATAATTCTTGTCTTGGAATTAAAACAGAATTTTCTTCGGTTTCTGAAATGGTCCTCAACATGCATCAGCCATTTTATATTGTGTATTAAATCAAAGTATGGTTCTCAGCATAGACAACAGCAAAAGAAAAATGTTCATTAAGTCCGGAAAAAATGGAAAAGTTCCATGTCCTGCAGTAGCAAATATTCAGCAAGATTTAATTCTTTATGTAAAAAAAAAACAAACACATCTGTTGCAATGTGCAAATTTGCCTCCATTTTTAGTAAATGATAAAAGCATATACAAACTCAAGAACTGTCTTAAAATAACTTTTTTATGAGTTATCAGGAAGTGCTTGGTTTATATATACATTTTCATATATCTGTATTCATGAGGCTTCACTAAAGTTCATCAGCTGTCAGCAGTAGAAGAAAAAGTCCTATCTCAGGGTCTGTCAAGTTCAGAGACGCTTTGGAGAAAGACAGTTCAGAGAAAGCAAATTGTTACTTAATTCCAAAGAACTGAAACAGTATAGAGAGGGACAGGGATTCACCGAAGGGAATTTACTATTTTGCTTTGTTTTGTTTTCCTGATCTTTAATAGTGTTGAACAGTGTCCAGGTCCTCCAGTTTTCAGCATTCTGCCTACATATGGTGCTTATCACCTGATCCAAACAGCTCTGGACCCTGGCATAGAGGACACAGCTGGGCAGGTTAGAGTGCCAACTCTGCTGGTCTTTGTCTCTCCAACCCAAACAACAAAGAAAACAGGCAACCCCTTTTCCAAAACTTAGAGTTCTAGGATTGGGCAAGCGATTTCTCATTTTCCTCACACAATCAACTTCTAAGAAACGAAACCAAATTGTAGGTCCAAGAGTCCAAAACAGCCAAAGCAGGTTCAAGAGTCCACACAAAGGAAGTTCTTTATTGAATTTGTCATCAAAAATCAACCGCCCAGGGACAACAGTACAGACTCGAGCTGATTGCGCACTTGAAGGTTCCTTTCAGCAACTAATTAAGCAGAAAATCTGTAAACATCTGCACCAAGTCACAGTTGCATTGCTCCCCAGTCAAGGTTCAGGGATAGGGAACTTTCCTAGGAAGATTTTCTGCAGTGGTTTACCCAACTGTGGCAGGGGGACTTGCCCACCATACATGTCTCAACCAGGAGGTCAGTGATGTCAGTTACCTGGGGAGGTCTGGGGCAGTCTTGGGATCTTTAACCTGGCTTCACCCTACTTTTCAAGATGGAAGTCGTATTCAAAATGGCTTCAGTTTGGCTCCTTCTTATAGTCACAATAAAAGTGATATTTATAGTTAAGTTTCCATCAACACTGGACCTTCCCACTCTGGGCGACCCCTTATTATAATCTAATTTCAGTCTGCCGGTACAGCAATCTCTAATAGAGCATCTCCAAACTAGGAGTGATGTGGGCTCTCTAATTCTCCAGGTGGTCGCTGCTGCCTTTGTTACTTTTCCTGTTGCTCTGCTGAGACACCTGACTAAAGCAGCTGGAGGGAGAAGGGTTGTTTTGTCACAGTGTCAGGTAGTGTGTATCATAGTGCTGAAGTCACAGAAGCAGGAGTCCGGGATGGCATCAAGATTCAAGATGGCTGTCACATTGCACCCACAGTCAAGGGGCAGCGCAGGAATGGATGCTAATGACAGCTCATGCTCTCCTCTCAGTGTCCTATTGGATGGACTCTGTGCATTGTGCACCACGAGGAAGGAGAGACAATGCCTATAGGCAGTGAAACAGTAAATCAGCACGTGAGTGGGGTCGCTGATCGATCAGGCTACCTTGATCCTCCTGGCCCCTGAGCAGGGCAGAAGTGGGGTTTTATAAGCACAGAAACCTCAAACACCTGTATCAAGTCACAGTTATGAGTTTCCACCAACCTCAGACATCAGCACCAGGCCGGACTGCAGCAACATCCAACTTCACAGACTAAAATCTACTGGATTCTTGACATTTCTTTTATGAGATAACCATTGTTGGCCTACAGGACTGCATCCTATAGGTCAGTTTAATGAATCCTCTTTAATATCAGTTCTATCCATTTTTCTTTGGAGAACCCTGACTAGCATGTATTACTCTGTCTCAGCTACTTCATGTTGCTGTGGTAAAACAGCATGGCCAAGGAAACTCATCAAAGGATGGGTTCATTGGACAATGTATTCAGTTCATGATGGCAGAGTGGATGAAGGGGAAGCTCAGCCAATCACCTTGTTTGTGGGGTGTGTTCCCCTAAGGCCAAGATTTACTTATAAATCTTGCGGGTGTGCTTCCCGCTTCCTCTTTGTTTTCCTGCACTCTGCTGGAACCCTGGCTTTGTAAGATCCACTTCTTCCCCTTATTAAAGCTGAATATTTTATATTAAAGCTAGTCTGGTTAATTCTAATTATTGGTCGTTTATGCCCCTTCATTTTGGCACCCAAACTTTGGGGCTTTTTTTGGATACCCCCACCCCTTCGGCTCCAAGCCAGAAGCAAGATGTATAATAATTGAGTCTTTGGCTTATGAGAATGCCAATGTGGACTGCAAAAGGATCCTGGGGCCTTTAAAGATCAGATCAGCGCCCTTGGAAGAATGGGTCTTGCATACACTGAATGTTGATACATTTGATTATAGCACTGAAGCATGGGTAGAAGAAGCAATTTCTATGGTAAAAGAAGGCATCAATATACCAAATGTTTTTATTGTGGTAAAATGGGACATATGAAAAGGAATTGCAGACAACGGATTTCCAGAAATACTACTAATAATAATGCCTCTTCTAGAAATAACAGAAATAGGAGGACTCAGCCTTCAGGTTTATATAGGAGATGTGAAAAAGGCAGACATTGGATGAATGAGTGTAGGTCAACAAGAGATAGACAAGGCAACCTATTACCATCAGGAAATGCAATGAGGGGCCTCTCGCAGGCCCTCGTGGCAAATGTGGTCCAGTCATTTCTGGTTACTGCAGAGAATGTGCCTTGTCAGGAAAATTAGAAAGCCCCATGTCTGCTGTTAAAAGCAATAATGGCCTGAAGGATGAGTTACGTGTATTTTGGCAGACTTCTATAAGCGATCAAAGACCAAAGCTAAGAGTGTGTGTAAATGGTGTTTTTATTACTGGCCTACTGGACACAGGTGCAGATGTAAGTATAATTACTCCAGAATCTTGGCATCCGTATTGGCCTCTTCAGGATGTAAATGTTCAGTTCCTGGGAATTGGAACCCTATCTCAAGTAAGGCAAAGCACGAGATGGGTTGAATGCATAGGGCCAGAAGGACAAATAGGAAAAGTAAGGCCATATGTGGCCAATATTGCAGTGAATTTATGGGGCCGTGATCTATTGCAGCAATGGAATACACAAATTAACATTCCTGCTGCTTCTAGAGCCTATATTTCTGAGGAAAATATTAAAATATATTACAGATGGTGGAAACCGCCCATTCGGGCTGTACAAGAACACAAACCAATTGATGCCCTTTCAGAGAAATCAACAGCCCTGCCTTTAAAATAGTTGACTGAGAAACAAATATGGACAAAGCAATGGCCTTTAGCTGAGGAAAAGTTACAGGCCTTAGAACAGATGGTACAAGAGCAATTAGATGCTTGACACATAGAATCTATCAGCCCTTGGAATTATCCTGTATTTGTTGTTTAGAAAAAATTTGGTAAATGGAGAATGGTGTCAGATCTCAGGGCTATCAACAAGATTATTCAACCTATGGGCCCTCTGCAATCTGGAATTCCTTTGCCCTCTTTATTACCAAAGGGATGGCCTCTCATAGTTATTGATTTAAAGGATTATTTCTTCACTATACCTTTACAAGAAAAGGATAGAGAAAAGTTTGCCTTCACAGTGCCTACTTATAATAACTCTCAACCTACGAGGAGATACCAGTGACTGTCCTCCCACAAGGCATGTTAAACAGTCTTACCCTGTGCCAATATTTTGTAAATCAACCATTGCAAATAATACGCAAGCAATTTCCCAGGTCTATAATTTATCATTACATGGATGATATTCTATTATCTGATTCAAACATGGATACCTTGGAAAGACCATTTGAAGAAGTAAAGATAATTTTACCTAAATGGGGATTGCAGATTGCTCCTGAAAACATTCAGAGAGGAGATTCTGTTAATTATCTAGGTTATAAAATAGGTTTGCAAAAAATTAAGACACAAAAGGCACAAATTAGGAAAGATCGGCTATGGACTCTTAATGACTTTCAAAGACTGTTAGGAGACATTTCCAACCTATGACCAGCTATTGGGATAACACCTGATCTAATAATTCATTTGAACAAAACCTTGGATGGTGATAAAGACTTGAACAGTCCCAGAGAATTAACAGCTGAAGCAGAAAAGGAACTGACAATGATTGAGGAAAATTTACAAGAGGCACATATGGATAGGGTGAATCCAGAGCTCAGTTGAATTATCATCATATTACCTTCAAAAATTTCTCCTACAGGAATTTTAATGCAGAGAGACAATATTATCTTGGAATAGATCTTTTTACCACATAAACCAAGTAAGAAACTAAAAACTTATGTGGAAAAAGTCTCTGAATTAATTATAAAAGGCAAATTGAGACTTCGTCAACTAGCAGGCATAGACCCAGCAGATGTTATAGTGCCTTTCACTGCTGATGAACTAAAAAAGTTATGGGAAGATAATAAACAATGGCAAAGAGCTTGTGCTAATTTTTTTGGAGAAATTAATAACAACTATCCAAAAAGCAAGAGGCTTAACTTTATAAAGAGAACTTCTTGGATTCTTCCTCAAATCATCTGTGATGCTCCAATAACCAGAGCCTGTACATTTTATACTGATGCTAATAAATCATGGAAGGCAGGTTACAAATCAGAAGACTTGAGTAAGGTGGAACAAAGTCCTTATGATTCTGTCCAGAAGGCAGAATTATATACCATTCTTATGGTGCTAAGGGATTTTAAAGAACCTCTTAATATAGTTACTGACTCACAATACGCAGAAAGAGTTATCTTACATATTGAAACTGTTGAATTTATTCCTAATGATACAGAATTAACCTTATTGTTTTTTCCAGGTACAAGACATGATCAGAAACAGGCTTTGCCCTATGTATATAACACACATCCCATCCCATACGGGTCTGCCAGGTCCTCTAGCACAAGGTAATGCAGAAATTGATCAATTGTTGATTAGTAGTGTGTTGCAGGCCTCTGAATTTCATAAAAAACATCACATTAATAGCAAAGGCTTGAAGAAAGGGTTTTCTATTTTATGGCAACAAGCTAAGGAGATTGTAAAGAAATGCCCTACTTGCTCTTTCTATAACCAAACACCTCTGCTTGCAGGGGCTAATCCAAAGGGCACTCAAAGGAATGAAATCTGGCAGATGGATGTGTTCCACTTTGCAGAATTTGGCAAATTAAAATATGTACACCACACCATTGACACTTATTCAGATTTTCAATGGGCAACTGCTTTAAGTTCAGAAAAAGCTGATTCAGTAATCACTCATTTATTAGAAGTTATGGCCATCATGGGTATACCTACACAAATAAAGACGGATAATGGTCCAGCTTATGTCTCTAGGAAAATGAAACGGTTTTTTGCTTATTACAATATTAAGCATGTTACAGGTATACCATACAATCCTACAGGTCAAGCAGTCACAGAAAGATCAAATCGAACTATAAAGGATATGTTAAAGAAACAGAAAGGGGTGGAAAATACCCCCAGAAATAGGTTACATAATGCTTTATTAACTTTGAATTTTCTCAACACTAATGAGAAGGGGACAACAGCTGCAGAAAGACATTGAATAATGGAAAAGTCTGCTGAATTAAATCAACCAGTTTATTTCAAGGATGTGCTGACCTTGCAATGGAAGCCAGGAGATGTGCTGCATTGGGGAAGGGGTTTTGCTCTTGTCTCCACAGGAGAAGAAAAATTGTGGATGACATCAAAATTAATAAAGGCTCGATTTGAAGAGGAGAAGCACCTTGGAAAAGAAAAATAACAATTCATTCACAAGGATGATAATCACACCCATGGTAAGAAAAACATAGGTTGGAAGCAGGGTTCTCTTCTTATCTCTACAGGTAAACACTCATCTTCGAAGAATTTAAGGGACTCTGGATGTTTGAATACTGACAGATGGGAACTAGCTACAACCCACTAAAGATCAGCAATAAAATTAAATAGGTTCTGTAAGTATGAACATTTTTAATATGTATTTTAATGTATATTTTTTATAAATATGTAGAGCTGGTTTTGGAGTTGGACTATGGATCAGTCCCTCTTCAATTCCAAGCCTATTGATAAGAGCTATCTCAGAGTTTCTGTCTCAGGTCAGGTGCCATGATATGGGACAGAATAATAATAATAATAATAATAATAATAATAATAATAATAATTGATAAACTTTCTTTGCCTTCCCTCATATCTATTGCTGTCTCTATTACACCTTTATTTGAATATTTATGTCTGTATATGTCTTTGTAGATAATGTTTAACTTTCCTATAACAAACAACAAATTTTCCTACAGTAATCTTTGAAGTTTCCAGGATGAAGATGGGGCCCCACAATATCAATTCCACATGGTTACTATGACATCATGATTTTGATAGCACTAATATTAGACCTGTTTTTTGGTACCAACTGCACAAGACAGTTTCAAATGGTGCACATTTTTGACAAGTCTCTGACCAGACCTCCTCAAAACACTCAGAAACTATTTGCAATTTTCTCAGACCAAATGTTAATCTGGGAATTTACCATCATTTGCTTTCACAGGACCCCCTAAGGAGAACATTGCCCCCATGTCAGCTGAAAGCAATCTTAGAGGATGACGTCCCCTCTCCCAACAGAGTTTGCCCTCTGGTTTAGGGACATCATTTAGTGGTTGATATAGGGATGAGGGGATGGGGGATGTATTTTATGGGATTAGGGGTGTTTATTGGAAAAAAAGGGGGATTAACTGGTTTGATGGGACAAATGGTATTTGCGAGTTATTGTTTTTAGAAAATTGTATTGGTGCTGATTCCTGTATATTGATATATGTTGAAGATGGGAGCGGCGGGGCTGCTTCCCACTGCCACCCGGCTAGCTTTACCTGAAATAATTACACGGAAACTGTATTCTTTTGAACACTGCCTGGCCCATTAGTTCCAGTCTCTTATTGGCTAGCTCTTACATATTGATCTAACCCATTTCTAATATTCTGTGCAGCACCACGAGCTGGCTTACCAGGAAAGATCTTAACCTGCGTCTGTCTGGAGTGGGAGAATCATGGCGACTCACTGACTCAGCTTCTTTCTCCCAGCATTCTGTTCTGTTTACTCCACCCACCTAAGGGCTGGCCTATAAATGGGCCAAGGCAGTTTCTTTATTTAACCAATGAAATCAACAGATTAATACAAGACCCACCTCCATCAGATATATTGAATATTGTATGTGAGTATGATTCTACCTCTATTTATTGTATGAGAGTATGCTTCTACCTCTGTTTAAAACAATTGTTTTATATATATATATATACATACATATATATAATTTTGATATATTTTACCATATTGCAATGTACATTTCTACCTCTGATATTATTTATGTAATGACATTGTTTACATTTGGAGATCATTGTTCATTTATTGCACAGTTGTTTATTCTCTTATTCCTCAAGTTAGATAGGTATCGAGAATTATAAATCAATAGTCATATATGTTTGTCATATTTATATTTAGGATAATCAGGTTTTTTAGATACATAGAGATTATATTTAGTATAGATAGTATAATCTTCAACCTCTTCGAAGAGCTGTAGAAAATGGCCTTTAATCTAACCTAGAATTCCGTGCCAATGAGACACAATCACTCCTGGCAACACTGTTCTGCTCCCGAGAGAACGTTGAGCACCAAAGACACTCCACTGGGAGTTTGTCTTCTTCTTGGTAGAACTGGCTTTGGGTAAAGAAAAGCCCATACCTAGACTACTGACAAAGATACAAAATAGCCATAAGTGGATAAAACAGGGTTGTCTTATCTTGACAAGACAGGGTAGGATAGTACTAAAAAAGTTCCTTGCCTTTGATAATGGTATGTCAGTTATGTTAGGCCTTTGCCAAAGTTGGTTGCCCCAACATTGCAA
The DNA here is from genome assembly GCF_950005125.1 of Chionomys nivalis. Classification (NCBI taxonomy): domain Eukaryota; kingdom Metazoa; phylum Chordata; class Mammalia; order Rodentia; family Cricetidae; genus Chionomys; species Chionomys nivalis. Next base: position 58,635,909 of record NC_080088.1, on the reverse strand, counting down.
ACGAGACTTTGGGTGATTGCCCAAGTAGTCAGTTGTCTCTATCAATTGTTGCACATTTTGGAAGTTTCTCGTTTGTACTTCCTGGTTGCTTAAGTAATATTACTTCCCTTCTTGGATCTTTGATGGAGTTGAAGATTAGATAATTGTAGTTACCCTCTACATTATTTAGACTCCTTGAAATAGAATGTTTAGTAAAACTTTTGTTATATGTTTCTTACTTAATATTGTTTGATGTTTGTAATTTTATATTTGGTATTTGTTACTATTGTATATAGTTGTATTTGGTTTGGTTCTGTCTTATTTAGACTAAAGAGAGAGATGAAGGGGAAGCTCAGCCAATCACCTTGTTTGTGGGGTGTGTTCCCCTAAGGCCAAGATTTACTTATAAATCTTGTGGGTGTGCTTCCCGTTTCCTCTTTGTTTTCCTGCACTCCGCTGGAACCCTGGCTTTGTAAGCTCCCCTTCTTCCCCTCATTAAAGCTGAATATTTTATATTAAAGCTAGTCCGGTTAATTCTAATTGTCGGTCATTTACGCTCCTTCAAGTGGAGGTGCAGGCAGCATATACGTGGAGTAGCAACTGAGAGCTCACATGTAAAACTGCAAACAGAGGCAGAGAACATACTGGGAATGCCAGGACTCTTCTGAAACCTCAAAGCTCTCCCCTAGTGAAACACCTCTTCTTCCAACAAGGCCACACCTCCTATTTCATCCCAAACAGTTCTACCCTCTGGAGACCAAGTATTCAAATATGAGTCTCTGGTGTTGTTGTCATTCAAACTACATCAGACACAATTAAAAAAAAAATCAGGTTAATTTCCATGTGTGGGAACAGGTCCAAGAATGGAGCTCTGTGAGGGAATTCTGAGTGTTTGGGAGAAAATGCCAAGAAAAGACGATAAGAGGCTTGTGACGTCTGCTCCTTCTAAACATCAGTTTGTGTTTGGAATGTGCATTTGGACCCCTGCCAGGTGTAATAAGTAGGAATGGGTTTACTCAAATTACCAATTATCTTAATACTGTCATTTAGATAGTGTCTCCAGGCACACCCTGTTCATGTGATTGTACACAGCATGAATCATGGTAGTTTTGTTCAAGTTAACGTTGCTCATCACCCTTTTTTCTTGTGAAACGGTGTCATGATGAGCCCCCTTCCACATGATGTTTTCTTACTCCACAGCAGCCTTGAGCCCTGATTCCCCCAATTTTCTGTGCAAGTGTTAACAGCCAATTTTCTCAACAACTGTTTTCTATCAGCCCTAACACTTCCCTGTGAATGGGACTTCAAAAGTCAGTGAGGAGCTGCTTAACCCTTAGGGGTTAAACTGATAAATAAAGCTGGCTATCAAATGAGACTTTAGTCTGCTTTCTTTTATGCTCCATTCTTCCAGGTCTCACTGCCTCTAGAGTAGGGACACTATGATGAATATAGATATAAAAATGCTCAATGAAATACCTACAAAATTGTTGGCGACACATGTCTTTCATATCAATACCTGGGGAGGCTGAGGCCAGTGAATCTTTTGAGTCTTAGGCCACGCTGGTCTATACAATGAGTTCCAGGGAAGTCAGAGCCAGATAGTGAGAGTCTGTCTAAAAAAATACTAAATTAAAATTTAAAAACCAATGCAGAGGTTTCTCAAAAGACTAACATTATGACCCAGATATATCACTCCTGGGCATCTACCAAAGAACTCTATATCCTGCTAGAGAGACACTTACAGACGCAAATTGTCTCAGCCTAGATGTTCATCAAATGATCACTGAATAATCAAAATAAGAATATGGGACAAATACACAATGGAATTTTATTTACCCATAAAGGAGGGGAAAAAAGCCAATTCCACAAATGTCTGATTGAAGCAAGCTATATTTACTCAACTGGCTTTCTCTCTCCCAATGTCAGAATTTTAGAGAGCAGCCCCTCACTGACTGTGAGGTCCCTTTCATGCGGAAGGGTTAGGGTTGATAGAAAACTATTGTCAAGACAACTGACTGTAAGCACCTGAATATAAAAGTGGGATATTTAGGGCTCAAGGATGCCTGTGGGATAGAGAAGTGTGAGAAGCGATTGTGTGGAAGGGGGGTCATTGTGATACCTGGGAACACACATTTTCATAAGGCAAAAGGGCAATCATATACCACAGCCTCAGGAGTTTAGCAGTGCATGCTTCATTCAGCATAGGTTGAAAAACATAAAGTTTGTAAGATCCTTAGGATTAGGAAACAAAAGCTTATTCTTGTAAGGTATGGAGACTTAATAACAACGTATAACAGTGTATTTCCCTAACAACAACAGGGCTCCTTTTTGGTATCATAGAATAAAAAATGAAATTATAAAATGTCTTGTAGGTAAATGAGTAAATCTTGAAATTATATTAAATGAGATACCCAGACTCAGCAAGACAAGGACATGTTATCTCTCATGTCTGAATCCTGGCTTCCTCCTTCCACTTTACACAGACACAGACACAGACACACACACACACACACACACACACACACACCTAGAGTCAGCATATGACAGAAGAATGCAGTCTTTGTCTTTCTAAATCTGGCTTATTACATTTAACATAATGATCGTAAGTTCATCTGTTTCCATGCATGCTGGGATTTTCTTTTTCTCTACAGCTGAAATTTCTCCTGTGCATCTGCACTGCATGTTTTTTCTCCATTAACTGAAACTTAAAAAATCATTTTACGTGTATGGGTGATTTTCCAGTGACTGTGTACCATGAAAATGATGGAGACCTAAGATTACAAGCTGCCCTAGACATAAACACTAATCCAGATGGGCTAGACGATCACTAACACAAGAAGGCAGATTTACCCAGTGGCTTGCTAAAGAGATGGGAGGAATAATTAGCACTCTGATGAGATAATGTACCTTTGCCTTCCCAGAAACTCTACCTTCCGTGCAGTTACTACAGACAGACCAAGCACGAGGCCCTGTAAGGTCTGTCTGTAACTGTTTTCCTTCTTTTTACCTATTTTTCCTTCTCCTCCTTCCTCCCTCCCTCCTTTTCTCTCCTCCTTCTCTTCTTTTTCTTCTATACTAACCTGAGCCTGGCCATGTGCTCCCCAACACTTTGGGCTTCCTTAATCTTTAAGTGAAGCATCCTGCCCTCTGGCTATGGGGTTGGCTTCCATTGATAAAAAATGCAGGCTTAGCTCAAATAGCCTGGTTTTCTGTCTCTCTTCCACCTTCCTTCCCAGCAGAGATGTTGGCCTTTACATTGTCTTGCAGTTTTTCTTTTAACCTCAAAAAAAAAAAACTGCCTTCAAGGTTTCTTCTGAGTCCGTTCTTAAATTCTTCTACTAATGAAACTAAGACCTCCAAGAAGGGACACCAATCTCCCTGTAACATTATCCACCTAGAAAGCATTGCCATAAATAAGGGGAAAACACTATTTATTATGAATACCTACTAAGACAAAATGATATGGGATTACCCTCTGTATGCTGAAACTATAGAAATATATAACCAGGCTGGAAAAGATATAGAGAGAAAATAGGCAGAGTCAGGGAGAAGCCATGTAGCTGCTTCTGATAGAGAGAAAATAGGCAGAGTCATGGAGAAGCCATGTAGCTGCTTCAGAAGACAGATACTGGACAGATACTGGACACTGGACAGAACCTTACCTGTAGGCCACAACCATGTGGCAATCTCAGATTAATAAAAATTGGTTAACTTAAGATATAAGAGCTAGCTGAGCGGTGTTGGCGCACGCCTTTAATCCCAGCACTCGGGAGGCAGAGGCAGGCGGATCTCTGTGAGTTTGAGGCCAGCCTGGTCTACAAAGGGAGTTCCAGGACAGGCTCTAAAGATACAGAGAAACCCTGTCTCGAAAAAAATCAAAAAAAAAAAAAAAGATATAAGAGCTAGCTAGCAATACACATAAGTGATTGGCCAAGCAGTATTTTAATTAATACAGTTTCTGTGTACTTATTTTGGGTCCAGGCAGCCAGGAAATGAATAAACAGTCTCCGACTAAAACAAAATGGTGTTTATTACAAGCAATCTGCTTAACAGATTTCAAAGTATAAAACCTTTTAATGTTATCAGCCAATCTCCAGCCACACACTTTCTAAGATAAATGAAAATAGTCCTCAGGTAAAAAGATTTGAAAACACTGTTTGACATCACACAGCTCACCCCATATCCACTTGGTAATTGGGGTGACCATTTACATTGTCTTTAATCCACAAGAATATACTTTTTTCTCATCTCTGGAGTGAATGTGAGCAGAAACCAGACTTCCCTCCTAAGGAATTTGGGAGATAAGAACACAACTGCCTTTGACAATTGCATTTCAAAGTGATGACTCTCAGGTTTTTGTAAAAACATTCCCAGGGGCCAAAAGTGACCAGAGATTTTAAATGAAAAGATTTTTATACTTCTCCAAAGTATGTGCCAAGGATGAGCACTGACAGGTATTTAAAATGAAAATGATGAAAGTCTCATCCTTCTTTTGCATCCTAAGGAATCAAATTTTTAAATGAATTCGTATTTACTGTATATAGCCATAGAATACACAGGTGTGACTGTGAACACGGTCCTGTTACAGACAGAGAACTTGAATTCCATTAAAATTTCTAAATCTTATTTGTGTGTGCCTGTGTGGTGTGTGTGTGTGTGTGTGTGTGTGAGAGAGAGGGGGGGGGAGAGGGAGGAGGGAGATGGAGAGGGAGAGAGAGAAAGAGAGAGGGGGGGGTATAATAGGCCAGAGAACAATTTTTGAGAACAGGATCAGGCCATCAGGCTCACTGAGCCATCTAACAGGCCCGAATTTCATGTAATTTTTGAATCTCATAAAATATCCCTGTCCTTTTGATTTCCATCAAAGCACTACTCATCTTAAAAGTCATTCTTATTTTGCATGTCAGCTGAGAAAGAAACAATGTGCCATGGCTAGAGAGATGGTTCAACTGTTAAGAGCACCGAGGGCTCTTTCAGAGGATTTCGGTTTCAATTCCCAGCACCCACATGGTGGCTCACAGTTTGTAACTCCAGTCCCATGGGATCTGATGCCTTCTTCTTCTTCTGAATTTGTAGGGTACCAGGCATTCACATGCAGCACAGACACATATGCAGGGAAAACACCCACATTCATAAAATAAAGTAATAAAATAAAATAATAAAAGTGTACAGTATTTGATACCCTTGGCCTCTTTGTTTTTTCTTTTTTCTGAACTCACAGAGATCCATCTACCTCTGCCTTCCAAGTGTTGGGATTAAATGTGTGCGCCAGCACTGCCTGACTCCTTGGTCTCTTTATGACTCTTGTGGAAACTTCCTCCAGGCCCAAGCCTAAAAATGATGAATCATTGATTTTTGCCAGTGACTTGTTAACCAGCAGTCAACTGCAGTCTGTTTTGGTTTTGTCTGTATTTCCATCAAGCAGCACATTTAATCCTCTAGATTCATTTCCCAGGGGTACTATAAGAAAGCCAATAAATTGGATAACTCAAAACAATAGATACTGATTTTTCCATTGTCCTGGAGTCTAAAACTCCAAACTAAGATGCAGTAGGGTTGGTTCCTGCAAGAAACCCAAGGAAGAAAACTCCCCTGCTTCTTGTTTCACTCAGTCCTTGGCACTTGTTGGCTTGTAGTTAATCACTCCAGCCTCTGCCTCCTTCATCATAAGCTGATTTGATTCCCAGTGTCTGTACAAATCTCTCTGTGCACAGATTTCTTGTTTCTTAAGGACTCTGATTCTCAGGTTTTTCTATTTCTGTATGACCAGAAGCAACTTGCAGAAGAGTGGGCTTATTTCCTCTTCCATTTGCAGGCAACATCCCATCACTGAAGGAAGTCAGGGCAGGATCCTGGGGGTGGGAACTGAAGCAGAGGCCGTGGAAGAGTGTTGCTTACAGGCTTGCTCCTCATGGCTTGCAAGCCTACTTTCTTGTACAGCTCAGGACAACTTGCCCAGGGATGGCACTGACCACATTGAACTGGACCTTCCCACATTAATCATTAATCAAGAAAATACCAAATAACAATACTAATTAATTTATGCAGTATCTCTTTAAAAAGAAAAAAAGGAAGAAAATACCCCACATGCCAGTCTGTGGGGACATTTTCTCAGTTGATGCTATACCGAGGTGACAGGAAGCTTACAGGTGGCATATGTGCAAGTATGTATGTATGTGTGGTCAGGTGTTAAGCCCCATGTGGAAGTCAGAGGAAGACATGAAATATCTTCCTCTATTGCTCTCCATCTTACTTTTTGGAGAAAGTGTTTCTGTTGTAATTTGCTGGTGTGTACTTTTAAATCTCTTATAATATACTGTATATGTGATCCAACCCTGCTTTAAAATACATTAAGCTGTTTTCCACTGTTGTAAACTTCTATTGCAAACAGTTTTTTCTTCTTTGTCTTTCACAAATATAAATCTTACCTGTTGAGTTAAAAATCCAGCACAGTCAAGCTTAAACCCAGCTCTCCAGACAGATTCTATGCTAAAGTCATAACTCATCTATACCCAATAAACAGCCCTCAAGTGCTCAGAGATCTGGAGAATATGACATTTAAATATTTAATAATTAAAAGACTTTTCATAACAGAGAGACAGGTTGTCTCCCAGCAGCAGCACTCTATTTCCTCCTAAGAAGACAGAAGACAGATGGGCACAGAACAACATCCATCCTCAATTAGCTTCATCAAGTGAAAGCAATGACCACTGGGAAAAACTGCCTTTCATCTAAACTGAAGATCTCCAGACACACACTAAGAATCAGATGGAGTTGACTTGCCTAGCTGCTGAAGTCAAGGTAAGCTTCTCTGCCTACAGAATTCCTAACCCACAGGATCTTCTGGAGCCTGGCAGGCCATGGTTCTTACAGCAGAAGACAAATGCAGTCCAGATGCCCTTGCCCTTGATGACCATGGTTCTAGGTAGCCAATAGAGTAAGACCTCTGTCATTTTTAAATTAATAACTCAAGTAAAATTTTATCCTTCTCAATGATCTCTGGTGCAGTCTGACAGTTGAGAAGTTTTGACTGTTTAAAAGGACAACCTCACCAACCAAATTTCAGTATAACTTCTTAACATGTTCTAAATAAAAGATGTTTGAGATGTGCAAATGCAAGTTATTGAGGTATGTACCTACAAGTTATAAAGGTCTGAGGACAAATGAAAGTTATCAAGTTTCTCATACTGCCTTTCATACTGTTCATTGGCCACTTTCTACAGATGCTTTTCATTGTATAAAAACATCTGTCACAGTCATTCTGACATAAAAATGCTGCTGTTTATACAATGTGTGTGTCTAAAACTTATGTTTTCACAAACTCAAAACATTTTTATGAGTTCCAGGGAGCCTAATTAAGGGATCCACCTTAAACAGGTCAGATACACCCCTCTTAATTCCCTGGTCCTAAAAAATCTTTTTTGTCCTAAACTTAAATTTATCCTCTGCTCTGCCAACACCTTGCCAGGTCCAAGAGACACTGGACAGTTCCACACCACAAACCTTGGACAGAAGCATCCCATTATTTCCTTGGGCAGCTGAGGATAGGGAACCTGAAATGACCCTATCCTATAGCCATACTGATGAATATCTTGCATATCACCATAGAACCTTCATCTAGCGATGGATGGAGATAGAGACAGAGGCCCACACTGGAGCACTGGACTGAGCTCCCAAGGTCCTAACGAGGAGCAGAAGGAGGGAGAACATGAGCAAGGAAGGCAGGACCACGAGGGGTGCACCCACCCACTGAGACAGTGGGTCTGATCTATTGGGAGCTCACCAAGGCCAGCTGGACTGTGACTGAAAAAGCATGGGATAAAACCGGACTCTCTGAACATGGCGGACAATGAGAGCTGATGAGAGGCCAAGGACAATGGCACGGGGTTTCGATCCTACTTCATGTTCTGGCTTTGTGGGAGCCTAGACAGTTTGGATGCTCACCTTCCTAGATCTGGATGGAGGGGGGAGGACCTTGGACTTTCCACAGGGCAGGGAACCCTGACTGCTCTTGGGGCTGGAGAGGGAGGAGAAGAGGAGTGGGGGGAGGGGGAGAGGGGCGGGAGGAGGGGGAGGGAAATGGGAGGCCGGGAGGAGGCGGAAAATTTTTTTTCAATAAAAAAATAAATTAATTAAAAAAAAAAGAAGTAAAGCAACCAGCTACCCCAGAATGTGACCAGCACCTAGCTTTCTCTGGGATCCCCAAGAAAGACTTTGATGCCCACAAGTAAGTAGGAAGCACTCTTGAGAACTTACCATCCCAATTTCCTCAACCTGCCATGACTACCTCTGTAAGTCCCAAGCCCCGGTCTCCGGCTCCATCCCTGTGCCTGCCAAGCCTTGACCCTTCCTCAGAGGAGGGTCAAGACAGCCCGCCAAAATCTTGACCACTCCCCCAGTCTATTTAAACTGCTTTTCCGGAAAGTTTCCACAGGGTCTTTTTCCTCTCCCCCAGTGGTCACATTTGTGGCTTCCTGGTTCCCACTCAGGGCCACCCGAGAGTGCAGGAATCCCATTAAACCTGAATATTTTTAAATTTGGCTTGTTGTGATTTGGCTTGTTTGGGATTTTTGGATAGGCAGAGAGCTCAAGTTAGGAAAATTCCTAATATCTTGGAGGTCCCATCGGGTATGGCGACCTTTCCGCATGGCCATAGGCCACCCATCGAAAGCCCCCAAGTCCACAATCTGAGCTCTCCATACCATGCTAAAACCGGCTTCCAGACTACAGTGGCTACATCTTGGTGAGTCCCTTTTTCTTGTCTATGCTATAGGGTTTTGGGGGGAGTCATTCGTATTTACTTTTGTCAATTATCAGACTGTTGTGGAAGTCATGGGCCTGTGCCAAGAGTTTGATCTCAGCTCAGCAGCTAGACTGGCAAGACTGGGTCTAGCTGAGATGGACTTTGTTTGCTTTAGGGATGCCTAGCTTTCAATTTCCACGACCCCGTTAGACCTAAGAGCTATTTTAGTGGATGCGCTGTAATAGCCTTAGGCCACGCGGTTGGGCATAGACTTTAAAATGGGCACTTGCAGTTCAAAGCCAGATCCGCTGTTACCCCGCGATGCCTCTTACAAAATCTTTATAAATTGGAACTGTCCGATACAATCTGTCCTGAGTGGCTAATTTCCCTATGCACTAAGATTTGGCCTCAATATTATCTTGACAATGGGATGTGCTGGCCACCAGAAGGAAGTCTTGAGCTTACCATCCTCTGGGACCCAGAAAAAATTTGTCACCCTAAGGACAAATGGGCAGAGCTTACATATGCCCATTGTTATTGGGCTCTGTGCTCCAGCCCTTCCCTTAGTAGCCAGTATCTTGCAGCACCAGTCTTGGTAGCTAAGGCTACAGTGCCTCCAAATTCCTGGTCATCTGGGAATTGGGACCCTGACAATTCCAGCTGGACCATGCAACCAGAGGCACTGGCCCCTCCCCTACTCCCTCAAGCCCACACTACCCAAACCCCTCCATCCATTTTCCTGCAAAATTCAAGATATCGCTATTTTTTTTCTGCTGTATAGTAATCCATTGTGTAAATGTATCACATTTTCCTTATCTATTCTTTGGTCGAGGGTTGTCCAGGTTCTGGCTATAAAAAAACAATGCTGCTATGAACATAGTTGAGCACATGTCCTTGTGGGACAATTGAGCATCTTTGGATATATACCCAAAAGTGGTATTACTGGGTCTTGAGGAAGGTTGTTTAATAATTTTCTGAGAAATTGCCACACTGACATCCAAAGGGGTTGTACTAGCTTGCATTCCCACCAGCAATGCAGAAGTGTTCCCTTTTCCCACAACCTCTCCAGCATAAGTTGTCATCAGTGTTTTTGATCTTGTTATTCTTACAGGTGTAGGATGAAATCTCAGAGATGTTTTGATTTGCATTTCTCTAATTATTAAGGATGTTGAACATTTCCTTAAGTGACTTCAGTCATTTTAGATTCCTCTGTTGAGAGTTCTCTGTTAAGGTCTGTACTCTGCTTTTTTTTTTATTGGATTATGTGCTCTTTTGATGACCAATTTCTTCAGTTCTTTGTATATTTTGGAGATCAGACTTCTGTCTGATATGGGGTTAGTGAAGATCTTTCCCATTCTGTAGGCTGCCATTTTGTCTTGTTGACTGTGTCCTTTGCTTTACAGAAGATTTTCAGTTTCAGGAAGTCCCATTTATTAATTGTTTTTCTCAGTGTCTGTGCTACTGGGATTATATTTAGGAAGTGGTCTCCAGTGCCAGTGCATTCAAGTGTACTTCCCACTTTCTCTTCTATAAGGTTTAGTGTGGCTAGCTTTATGTTGAGGTCTTTGATCCATTTGGACTTGAGTTTTGTGTATGGTGATAGATATGGGTTTATTTTCATTTTTCTACATGTTGATATCCAGTTATGCCAGCACCATTGTTAAATATGCTTTCTTTTTTTCATTTGATATTTTTTGCTTTTTTTGTCAAAAATCAGGTGTTCGAAGATGTGTGGATTGATATCTGGGTCTTCTATTCAGTTCCATTGGTCCTCCTATCTGTGCTTATGCCAACACCAATGCTGTTTTCAGTACTGTAGCTCTGTAGTAGAGTTTGAAGTCAGAGATTGTAAAGCCTCCAGAAGTTCTTTTATTGTACAGTATTGTTTTGGCTATCCTGTTTTTTTTTTCTTTGCATTTCCATATGAAGTTGAATACCATTCTTTCGAGGTCTGTGAAGAATTTTCCTGGGATTTTGATGGGCATTGTGTTGAATCTCTTGAAATCTTCCTGATTGCACTTCCTGCCTACTCAAGTAATATTATCTCTCTTCTCAGGCCTTCTATGGGGTAGAGGATTAAATAGACATAACTATCTTCCTCTTGTGATTTAGCCAAGCCAATTCCAATGCAAGACTTAGACTCTTTAGAACAGAATGTTTATTAAAACATTTAACATGTGTTTCTTGCTTAATATTGTTTATATTGATTATAATCCTAATTTTATACTTGATATCTGTTCCTAGTGTATATACTTTTGTATTAGGTTTAGAACTCCCTTATTTAGACCAAAGGGGGAGGTGATAAGGAACCTCTGTCAACCAATGATCTTTAAGAGGTGGGACCAGGTTAGGACTGTGACCTTTTGGGTACACAAAGCAAAACGTTGGCCTGCCCAGAGTTCACTCTCTCTGTGTTTCCCTCGCAATACAGCTGAGGTTGGACTTCTCATTCCTGTTTCGTGAGTTTGTCCTTTATAATAAAGAAAATATAATTGGTTTATCTTGGAGTTAGCCTGGGATTCTTTGACCCATGTCTGACAACAACACATGGCTACACAGTGAAAACTTATCTCAATATACATTTTTTTCAATGAAGTTCAGATAACTAAATGGAACCACTGTCAACCACTGACATGTTGAGTTCACAAAAGCATAATTATTTTTTTAAGGCAGGTCAGGGTCCTACAAAGAAAATTTTATGATAATGGCATTGATTTTTTTTAAAAAAAATCTAATATTTAACAACTTTACAGAAAAATGTACAGATCTGTTGTTCTCAAACTATTTTGAAAAATCCCCTCCATTTGCTTTCTTCCCTGTGACCCACAGGTCTTTATAAATCTTCTAAAGTATAATTGGAGCACGTGTCCATCTCTCTAAAGTATAATTAGAGAGTGTTCATCTCATAGATCTTCTAAAGTATAATCACAGCACCTGTTCATCTCAGTAGGTTCTTTTGTGGGTAAGATTATTTAACCAAATATTGTGTATTTCTTGCATCATTTTCATGTTGATCCTTTTAGGATGCCACTGGAGTATACCCTTTTAATATACTGCAGTTACCTTCTATGATCTGTATGGTCAGAAGAATCTTAGTTTTCTTCCTGCATTTTACTATCATAAAATAAACATGCTATGTGTCATTTTCTTTGTTTTTTTATTAAACATTTTTTCCTCAGGTTAAATCTACCCCTTGGTTAGGGTTTGTCATATTTATAATTCTTTCAATAAAGTACCATTTTCCTTCAGAGAAACCAAATTTACATTGCTTTCATTAATGCATGAGTGTATCTCCTCTCACAAGGCCTTGTAAATGTGGATTTTGATAACTTTTTGAAAGTTTTTCAGATTTTATTAGGTATAAAATGAAACTTCAAAGTAGGTTTGGTTTGCAGTTGTTTTAGCTGCAGATTGGCTTCATATTTTTAAAGTCCTTGCTTACTGTTGGTGCTTTTTTAGTGAACTATCTTCCCATCATTGGTTTATTGTACAACTCAGGCCAGCAAAATGGTTCAGTAGGTAAAGACTGCCAAGTCTCTTTAACCCAAGTTCAATCCCCAGAATCCACCTGGTGGAAGAAGAGAATTAACTTCAGAATGTTGTCCTCTGACCTCCACATATATGCCATGACATGAGGGAACCCATACACCCACATGTAAAAAAAAGTACAAACTTGTGCTTTTAATAGTTTCTATATAGTCTTTATGTATTTTAGTTATTCAACATTTGTCTCTGTGCAAACATTTTCTCCACCTTCTAAATTTTAAGTCTTATCTTATTAGTACTCATCATAGCTGAAATTATCTAAATAATCATTTTAATCTTAAATATTTATACTACTCTTTTAATTATGTCTATGTGCGTGCACCTGTGTGCAATTATGTGCACATGAGGTGTCCTCAGAGGCTATAGGCCTTAAATTCCCTGGAGTTAGAGTTACAGATGATTGTAAACTGACTGATTTAGGTCCTGAGAACTAAATTTGGATCTGCAAGAGTTACATATGTACTTTAACATGGAACCATCTCTCCAGTCCCAAAATTATCTTAATGTGTATAAAAGTCAGAAGAAGGTTTTGAACTCCTTGGAACCATAGTTATAAGCAGTTGTGAGCTGCCATGTGAATACTGGGAATTGAACCCAAGTCCTCTGCAACAGTGAAGAAGTGTTCTTAACCACTGAGCCATCTTCCCAAACTCTACAAGCTGCCTTTTAAATCTTCCTTTTCAGGGATGGAGGGCTGGTTCGGAGGGAAAGAGCACTGGCTGCTCTTCCACAGGTCATGAGTTCAGTTCCAGCAACCACACTCAGAGATGATGGCTCACAAGCATCTGTAGTGAGATCTGATGCCCTCTTCTGTCATGTAGGCATATATGCAGGCAGAACACTGTGCATACAATAAATGAATAATGTGTCAAAAATTTTTCTTTCTATCCATAGTCAAAAGGTGATTTCCCTATCAGTCTTTCCAATGTGGGTACATAATCTTGTGGTGTTTTTGTTTTGTTTTAAGGTATTTAATTCTTAATATACCACAAGTTATTTTGCAGAGAATGGTGGGAGGTGTGAATTTTTAATGTATATATCCTCTATATTTATACAACTCCAAATTTGCCTCATAACCCCTTTGGAATCTAGATTACTCTTTTGATATTCTTGCCCATTTATTTTCCCATAAAAAATAAAAATTACGTTAATTTCATAAAAATTACATTCTCAACTCCATAGTAAACTATGTTGAGTGGGGGTAGGTGGGCGTGGTCTTGGCAAAGCTCAGTCTACACTGATTTTGGTGCCTCTATGGTAAAAAGTATTGTACATTCTCCATGTCACCCTCCCCCACAAGGGTCCAGAATTCTGGCCCTTGCCTCTTGGATATCTGAGGATTTTGTTCTGAAGTCCATGGCTGCCTGGAGTTTACAGACTCCATCCTCATTCATTCCTGGAATTTCACAGATGTCAACAAGGACTTTGCAGTCTAAGCAGCAAATTTCCAGGGGCACACTGCCTGGGATGAATCAGCAGAGTGCCTGGACTCAGCTGTCTTCAAGCTTCTCCGGAGCTGGAGTCTTATTCCTCTGATTCTTGGTAACAGACTCAGTTTCTCTCCTCCACGTCAAAACTTCCTGCTTTCTCTGTTTTGTTGAGATTTGTTGATATCTGTGGATGGGGATCATGACTGGCCACCGCTAATCCACTCCACTGAGAAACAGTGTTTCATTCTACTTGAATGTTTTCATTTACTTTCTCTAAAAAATTATTTTTACTGACAAATTGGTCTGCCAACGTGGGGCTGACTACATGCACATAAAACCTGAAAAAGCTAGGAAAAGAATTCTAGACACAAAAGAACAGAGTTAAGCATGGCTTCTTGGTAGTCAGCATTTTTTTGGGGGGGGGGGATTGGCTCTGATTGCTGGTGACCAGCAGGGGTGCCACAGCTCCTTTAAGAGATGTCTTCCTGACTCAGCATTGGCAGCAAAGGACTCACAGCTTTAGGGGAGGAATTCCATGTTAGTTGCAAACAGCTCTGGTTCTTTCAGGAGGAGGCCGAGCACTTAAATGGGGTCTATGAGCAGCATGTTACGATTTGCTTAATGGTGGATAGACGCACTGTGACACTGGAGCTGGGGCAATGTGCATGGCTCCTAGAGTCAGAGAACATGCCTCTGCCATGTTGGATTTGGCAGAGCCAACAGTCAGGGCTGCAGAATTTGTCCTAGCTATGCCCATTTAGCATTTAGGGGAAAAAAAGTGCTTCTGGTGAGAAAATGCACATGCATTAAAGACAAATTCAGATGGAAAAGACCTCTAAATGAGTCACAGTGTTGGATAAATGTACATAGGCTTGGGAGAGAGAAGAAAAAGAATAGACAGTTATAAAAGAAAGGAAAGGGTTTTAAAAATAAAACAAAGTCTTTAGATTAAAGGAGTAAAGAAAAATAAGCCACATAAAGATGGAATATACAAAGAGAGTCTGGATTATGTATATTATTGTGTTTTCTTTCATTTTTTTTTTTTACTGTGAATGAGCTAAGTACAGAGAGACATTTTATTGTAGGAGCTGCTAAGCTAAACCAACATATATATTTTATAGTCATCTTCACTTCAAAATTTAGGTTTAAAGATTTGTTGCTTTGGAAAAGAGGTTCTTCTTTTGTTTCTGCAGAGGATGAGAACCTGTGGATTTCTTCCAGACTAATGTGGTTTGATGGACCAAGACTACCTGAAAGGTCTCCGGGAATATCCAAAAATATTTTACCCCAAAAAAGCAGGAAGCAGTTTGGAGAGAACTATGCCCAAATTCCCAAATATTGTTTATAAACTTTTGTTTGCATTCAAAGAGGGATATGCTATAGAGATGAATGCTTTGCATTGTATGGATTTTGTCTATTGATACAAATTTGAGGTCAATTTTGTTTTTATATATGCTCTTGATTAAGGTATTATGTTTGTGCAACTCATTTAAACATGTAATGTATAATTAAGAACTATAGGTTAATAGATAGTCATCTATAATAGTCAAGCTTGTAGTCATATTAGGTTTTCTATATGTACAGAGATATATTTCAGATGGCTAGGTATTCTTCAAACCTTTCAAAGATTAACAGAATGGGGCTTTTATAATGTTTTAAGAACTTAGGACTTTTCATGACAATGAGACACATCTGTTCCTGGCAGCAACAAGCTACTTCAAGAGGATAATGAGCATCAAAGAGGCTCCTTATTGAGTTTGTTAAACATTTGGACAAAAACACTGCTCTTTCCTGGACTGCTTGATATTATTCTGTATGAACATGCAGGATCCACAGAAAAATAACTGCAGAAGTTGCCTAAAGAGGATGAGACAGTCCTTCAGGGTTCCTGCTTCATGAAAGAGTCTGCCAAACATTCTGCAGGACACAGAAGAAAGTGACTGACAAACTACCAATAAAGGCAAAACTGTCTTTGAAATTTCCTGCATTATGGAAAAGTCTGCCAGATGCTATGGGCCTGTAGACTGAAGATGGATGCACCAATGGTACAGAAAAACTTTGGTGACTGTTCAGGCAGCAAGATGTCTCTGTCAATTCTAGAGTTTTGGAAGTTGCTTACAATGTACTTTCTATAAAGTAAAGTAATATTATATTCTTCTGGGGTCTTTGATGGAGTTGAATAATAGTTATAATTATAGTTTTCCTTAGTTATGATAAAAAATAAAGTAGATATTAATGATATAACTATAATTCTTGCTTGATAACTGTTTTGTTGCATTAATTTTACTATGTTAAACTTAAAACCCTCCTTTTTATTTAGACAAAAAAGAGGATGTTATGTGGAATTCCCCTCTCTATGCTGTGAATATCATTGGTTAATAAAGAAGCTGCTTTGGACCTATTGCTCATGCTTCTCATTGGCTAGCATTTACATTTTAAATTAACCCATTTCTATTAATATGTATATTGCCACATGGTTGTTGCCTACCAGGAAGTGTTCTTCCTACATCCGACGTCTGTCTCCTATGGCAGCTACATCACTTCTCCCTGACTCTGCCTACTCTTTTCTCCTCTATCTGCTTAGAATTCCTGCCATGCCCTATTCTGTGCTGCAATAAGCTAAAGCAGTTTCTTTATTAACCAGTGGTATTCACAGCATGTAGAGGGGAATCCCATTTCAGCAGTGGTGCATGCCTTTAACCTCAGCACTTGGGAGACAGAGGCAAGTAGATCTATGTGAGTTCGAGGCCAGTCTAGTCTACAAAAAAAGTTTCAGGACAGCCAGGGCTGTTACACAGAGAAACCCTGTCAAAAAAAAAAAAAAAAAAAAAAAAAAAAAAAAAAACTTTTACTTTTATGTATACAGTTGTATTCCCTGCATATGTTTGTTCACCTTACACATGCCCCAGGAGACCAGAAAAGGGCATCAGGTCCAATAGGACTGGAATTGCAGGTAATAATGAACTCATATGTGGGCATGGGACTTGAGCCCCAGTCTTCAGGAAGGACAGCCAGTGTTTTAAGCACTCAGTCATCTCACTAGGCCCTTCATTTACCTTCTTATATTTTAATGCTGCAAGTTCTTATTTGTCTTTGACATATTTCTCAGAAAAATCTTCCCTGAGTTCTAAAACCCAGTTAAACACATCATACCCTCTACTCCTTTAAGACTGGTGCTTTTTTTTTTTCTCCATTATATGCCCCATCTAATGCCTTTTTCCCATTGTAGACAGCAAATTCCTTAGGGAGCAGACTTATCCTGTCATTTGCCCCATCCTTGGTTTTGGATGCAATGCCATCTTCATGGTGGTAGTGTTTGGATGAGAGAATGATATTCAGATCATTTCAAAGTCGTTTGGTTTTCAATGTTCCTCAGGCATTTTAGATTGTGCCTTTTCAGGCAGGTGAGATACCTCAGGGTGCTTTCTGCCAAGCCTGACACCCCAAGCTACTTTAAGCTCTGCCAATTGTCCTCTGGTCCCCTCACGTTTGCTGTGGAACCTGCTCACATGAGACAAATGATAAATAAGTGTAATAGAACTTTATTGTGTCTTCTATTTTATCCCTTACCTTTGTTTGTTTTAATAAATTTAACCTGTTTTCATAATTTCCTTTCCCTTACATATTTAGTGACTGTTAAATATCAATTTTATCACTTTTTAATTTAGAAATTTACTCACATTGCTTCATTTAACTTTTGCCTCTCAGTCTGTCCTCTGTCTCTGTGTCTCATCAGGATGTGCTTGGCTTGCAGCCTAACCTGGGAGGTGAATGAAGATCCTCACTACCACCTAGCTGTCCAAGGGAAGAAGGACAGCAAGAACTTTGAAAGTGAAACCTCAGCTTCTAAAGTATGTATGTATCACCTAAAGTTTTCAAATGCAAATTTCAGGGGATCCTTCTATAGACACAGCACAGCTCTCACCACCTACAGGACGAGAGAGTTTGTTCTGGAGCTAAAGATGAGAGACCACAGTACAGAAACACAGATTTTCAAAATAGATAACTCAAAATACTGTGTTCCAATGTGACAACAGTTTATGAAGTTGTAGGGTTGTAGAACAAAGAAAATCATAAATCAAGTGACTTTAAAAATAAACCTTGGGAGGCAGAGCCAGGCGGATCTCTGTGAGTTCAAGACCAGCCTGGTCTACAAGAGCTAGTTCCAGGACAGGCTCCAAAACCACAGAGAAACCCTGTCTCGAAAAACAAAAACAAAACAAAACAAAACAAAAGAAACAAAAAATAAAATAAAAAAATAAACCGGGCACATGCCTTTAATCTCAGCACTTGGGCAGCAGAGGCAGGCGGATCTCTGTGAGTTTGAGGCCAGTCAGGTCTACAAGAGCTAGTTCCAGCACAGGCACCAAAGCTACACACAGAAAAAAACCCCTCCTCTCTCTTTCTCAGCACAGGATCTTGCTTTGTAGGGCTGGTTGTCCTGGAACTCACTATGTAGAGCAGGCTAGCCTGGAACTCCTAGAGTTCCACCTTCCTCTGCCTCTCTAGAGCTGAGATAAAAGGGCACACCTTCACACCTGGCCAATTATTGTCATTTTATGTCACTAAATTGGATTAGCTATTAAAAAGAGAAAGGTAGCTACAATAACTATATGAAAATATGTTGGCCTTTACTGTGTGTCATGGGAAGTTGTTTTTGAAGTCCAGAAACTGATAGAAAAGTATAAACCCAGAGAGCATTCAGATCATCTGAATATTTTATACATGATGTTAGGCAGCCTCATGATTTTCAAATAAGCATTATTTTCAGTTTGGAACTGTGCCTGAGAGGTAGGAGCTATCATTGATGGCCCTTTCCTTCATACTGTCATAGAATATATTTAGCAGCTCATATTGAAAGATTCCAGCTTTAACTATGTCTAATGCTGAAGAGGAATGTTCCCAGGGAGTTTCTGTCATGGCACTGTTCACTTTACAAGCAATGATGACTGAGGATTTTTAGTAACATTTCCTAAAAGAAAAACATTTTTCTCTACATGACCAAAAGATGTGTCAGCTGGTCCTGATGATGTGATGAGCTTTGGCACAGGCTGTTCGGAGGAATCAAAAAATCAGGCTGCATGTGTCAGAACCTACTTGTATTGCTTCCTAGCTGTGATGGTTTGAAGAAGAATGGCCCCTATAGATTTATGTATTTGAATGTTGGTCCTCAGCTGGTAGAACTGTGTGGGAAGGATGAGGAGGTGTGGCCATGTTGGAGGGGGTGTGTCATTGGGGTTGATGAGCTCTGAGGTTTCAAAAGCCCACTCAATTTCCCCAATGTTTCTCTCTGCCTCCTGTAATCTCTCTCAGTTACTGCTTCACCTCCCGAATGCCTGCCTGTTGCCATGCTCCCCTCTGTGATGGACATGGACTCTAACCCTCTTGAACCCTGAACCCCATATTAATTGCTTTCTTTTATAACTTTCTTTGGTCATGGTGTTTTGTCATGGCAATAAAAAGGTAATTAAAACACTAGCTATCCAAACTTCTCCTTAATTACTCAAGTTCCTCATCTTTAAAATGGGGAAATGAGAAATGAGTTAAGACCACAAACAGGATTTGAAAATGATAGGACTCTGGTGGTGAACTTGGGTTGTCAACTTTGACGTGCTTGGAAAAGGAAGCCTCAATTGAAGAATTCTCCCCACCCGATTGACCTTGTGGGCATGTCTCTGGGCTATTTTCTTGATTGCTGATTGATATAAGAAGCCTAGCCCACTGGTGGTATTGTAGGGTCTGGGTATGCAAAGAGGTGAGAGTGGCAGGCCAGGGCACTGGCAGCACTGGGGCACCACCAAAGGGGGAAGTGAAATTAAGGGAAGGGAAGCAAATGAAAGCCCAGGAGAAAACCTGGATCATTCCAAGACACCCAGGCTAAAAGCCCAGCTAAGGGCTGGGGGAGGAATAGAACCTTTAAGAGACAGAGCTTATGGAAAGTCATCGCAGGGTATGATCTCAGAGGGGATGCAGATACCCTTGTCTTATGGGTATGGTCTCAGAAGGGAAGCTGAGATCCTCGTCTCTTCCATCTTGCACTTCTTGGCCCTGAGGAACAGGTTTGCTCCACCTCAAACTTAAGATAGATGTGGTGCTCATCACAGGCCAAAGCAACAGGGTCAGCTGATTATAGACTGGATGGAACCTCCAAAGCTAGGAGACAAAAAATCCTTTTCTAAACAATCGGTTTCAGGTATTTGTTATAGTAACCGGAGATGACTGGCCTCGGATTGAACGTGTAAAGACATTGAGAGAGAAGAAAATAAAGCAAAAAGCAAAAGGTAGATAAAAAGAGTCCTGCCTGGGTTCTGTCACTCACTATTAGACTCTGGGTAGACACAACTTAGAGTAAGTCCAAAAGAATGGAGCTAATTCAGGATGTTCAAGTTGCGAAGCTGCAAGCATCTTCCAGTTACTAACAGGGAAGAAGGAATGAACACCTTGATCATTCCTTTCTCCAAGACATCAATTGTTACTTTGTACTCAATTTGCCTTACATAAGCAGTCCCTCCCATCTGTGCAGCTAAATAAAGAGGAGGAAGCACAGAAGGTATTGGTTACTGGAAGCAGCACCTGATTTCTGAGCAATGAGAACAGCTGACAGCACAGATAACTGTGAGGTCTGGCCTCTCTCTCCAGTTTCACTTCGTGACCAGTTGAACTTCCTTTTAATCAGAAATGCTTTCGTTATTGGTAGGAAAGTGGTAAGGTTATTGGAAATACTTACATGAGCTTGAGAGAAGGGATTTCATACTCAAAATCAAATGCATCACAGAAAAACACCACCCCACCATGGGTGATGACCCCCCAAAGCTGCCTGACTCCTACCCCACGACCCAGATTCTTAATTAAATAAATATGTTGTTGAAGTCAGACATTGGTGGTGCAGGCCCTTAACCCAGCTCTCAGCAGGCAGAGGCAGGCAGATCTCTGTGAGTTAGAGGATAGCCTGGTATACATAGTGAGTTCTAGGATTGCCAGGACTCCTCAGAGAAACTCTGTTTCAGAAAAATAAAAACAACTAAAAAATTCACCAAATAAATTGTTTATACTGTTCAATATTTGGTGTGTTGTGTAAATGTATTATCTGACTTAATCCATCTGATCCTAAAAACAAAGCAATGAGTAGATCTTGCTTTTCCATCTCATGGATTCGATGGATCTCAGAGCTAGGTGACCAAGCATCCGCTAGAGCTTGTGCTCTGGCCGTCAGTCCCCAGAGCACTGAAGCCCCTGTCCTACGGTCCCAGAAGAGCAAGGTCAGCACTCATTCTCCTGAGATTTTCAGGAAGGTAGAGTGATAGCAGCCTTCCTCCAGAGGCTGGAGAACAACCTGACCACAGCTCCGAGGTGATGACCAGAGGGCGAAGCAGAAGCTGAGTCTCTGCTTGAACAGAGACATTTATGGAGCCAAGTGGTGGTGGTGCACTCCTTTAATCCCAGCACGTGGAAGGCAGAGGCAGACAGATCTCTGTGAGTTCAAGGCCATCCTGGTCTACAGAGTGAGTTCAAGAACAGCTAGAGCTATGTAGAGAGAGCCTGGAGAGAGAGAGAGAGAGAGAGAGAGAGAGAGAGAGAGAGAGAGAGAGAGAGAGAGAGAGCAATTTAAGTTTTTTGCACTATATTATTGTATTAAAAGAGAGTAAAAGTCTGAAAACAATGTGTGTCAATTAGAAATGTGAAAGAACTTCAGGATTTTATGAGAGCCTGTTCATCATTTATCCTAGCAATTGTTAAGCAACTATTGAATAAAAGAGTCCATGTGTTAGAAGATAGTTATTATACTGTTGTCAAAATATTTTCAAAACTGAAAAATAGAAAAGGTAAAAAGTTCAGATGCTAACAAGAAACACAATAAAATTGGCAATTTTATCTGAATCATTTGATTCCTCCTACATACAAGTAATTAGGAAACTAGGTGGCTGGCTTCAGCACAGTGAGTATTTAATCAAGGTTGTGGTTTCACCACGTTGGTCAAAGTTTAAGACGGCTGGGCTGAGTGCATAACAACAAGGACTTTGCACTTTGACATCCTGGTTGGGAATTGGCTCCACCAGTTTCTTCCAATGCGAGATTCCTCGTTCCTCATGAGTCACACACAGGCTGAGAGAGTGTGTCCTGCTCCACGATATTTGACCAACAGAGGTAATGGATCAAAGGTGCCCGGCATGAACAAAACTTTGAGCAAATGTTAGATATTTTATCACTATGAAAGACACTCCCCCACACACATATATCCTGGCCATCCGCGAACTCACCATGTACACCACGTGGGCCTCGAACACACAGAAATCCACTTGCCTCTGCCTGTCTAATGCTGGGATTAGATGCGTGTGACACCATGCCTGGAAAATATTTATATACTTTGGATTATGTGGATGAGATCTTTAATTTTTTTTCCTCTTTCCATTTCTATGTCTGGCCTCTGTCTTTGTTGAGGTAGAAACCTTCCTTAAACATTAAACCTCCGCAAAAGAGGCTTGGAGAACAGCAGACTTCAACACTGGCACAGCAGACCATGTTCTACTCTGCAAGGCATGCAGGGACGGGGGGACTCACAGCTCAGCACGGACCTGCTCTAACACTGTTTTCTGTCTAGCTCATCTCACCAGGCCCTGGTGCCCTACATCCGGAATCTCTCTGGTCCTATTTCTGTGGTGAACTAATAATCTCAATTAAAGAAAAGAACTTGTATAGGATATGGCAGGGCATTGAGGGCTGATGCCACTGATGCAGGATGTCACCCAATGTTACCTTCATCTTCATACTGTCTCCATTCCTCCCAGGTCCCTGTGGCCTCCAAGTCTATGTCTTTGGTGGTGCCATTCTCTGTATTGTTTTCCACTCAGTTACTCCAACAAGCTAGCTGGTTCTCATCGTGTAAAATATGTTATCTTTTGTTCGTTGTTATTTTTCTTCCAACTCCCTTTTTTCTTTATTTATTGCCTTAATGTAATTTCAGAAGGGTAAGACAGAAATAAATGCTTAAGTTCAATTTTTCATTTTACAACTACTTTTGAGTGGTTAGTAAATTGTATAGATATTCTACAGACTCACTTCTATGGTTTCCAAAATATTTTGCAATTGAGAAAGTATTAAAACTTCTATTTGTGTTTTATCTTACCCTTTAAATTCAGTGTTTTACAACACACACAGTATATTGGCATAGGAGTAAACAATAGATTTAGGTAGGAGGAATCAAAACTGCTACATCAATGGAGGTGGTCAGACATCTGGGGGAAAATTAAGAAAAATGGATTGAGTTTTATTTCCTAATGCAGGAAAAACCTGTGCAATCCAAAAACCTGTTCTACTTTAACATCATGATGGTCATCCTACCATCCTTGCAATGAAGAAAATTAAATACATTTTTGCAACTACTGTTAGGATATTTCTCATCTTTTGGACCCCAATATCTGTGGTTTCCTACATCAGCTGTGCTAAGGAAACAGTGGACTTGCAGATGGGTGTGGAAGGGGCAAAAACAACCTTTAGCCTCCTTGGCAAGTAGGCACTGTGGTAGTTTGAGTGAAAACGGCCCCTACAGGCTCACTGGAAGAAGTACTATTAGGAGGTGTGGCCTTCTTGTCTTTGAACAAAAAAATTATGTCTCCATATATTTTATAGTCACCAGGGGATAAAAACAAAAACAGTTAGCCGGGCGGTGGTGGCGCACGCCTTTAATCCCAGCACTCGGGAGGCAGAGGAAGGCGGATCTCTGGGAGTTCGAGGCCAGCCTGGTCTACAAGAGCTAGTTCCGGGACAGGCACCAAAGCTACAGAGAAACCCTGCCTCGAAAAACCAAACAAAAAAAAAAAAAAAAACAAAAAACAAAAAACAAAAAAAAACAAGGGGCTGGAGAGATGGCTCAGCGGTTAAGAGCATTGCCTGCTCTTCCAAAGGTCCTGAGTTCAATTCCCAGAAACCACATGGTGGCTCACAACCATCTGTAGTGAGATCTGGTGGCCTCTTCTGGTCTTCAGGCATACACATAGGAAGAATACTGTATACATAATAAATAAATAAATATTAAAAAAAACAGTTTTAGGTTAAATATTTTTTAGCCTTTATTCTTTCCTGCCTCTATGGCAAGTTCATTTACAAACCATCTCGTGTAACCATTTAATTTTGTCAGATGACCTCAGGAAAGACGACACTTCCAACTGCAATGATAAGAATCGTTTATCACATGTACTCACTCATATTAAACACAAAGCAAAGAAAGCCAGCCTACAAACCACAATCCCAGAGAACTTAGACAACAATGAGGACCCTAAGAGAGACTTACATAGATCTAATCTACATGGGAAGTAGAAAAAGACAAGATCTTCTGAGTAAATTGGGTGCATGGGGACCTTTGGGGAGGGTTGAAGGGGGAGGGGACAGGCAGAGAGGGGAGCAGAGAAGAGTGTAGAGATCAATAAAAATCAATTAAATAAAAAAAAAGAGTAGCTAAGCCAGGTAGTGCTCCCAGCACTAGGGAGGGAGAAGCAGGGAGATCACTCTGAGTTCAAGTCCATCCTGTCTATAGAACAAGTTCCAAGACAGTCATGAAAACACAGAGAAAACCCATCTTGCAACAAACAACAAGCAAACAAACAACTTTTTCCGGTCTAACTGGGCATGACAGTACACACCTTTAATCCCAGCATTTAGAAGGCAGAGGCTGAGCGTTTCTATATATTCTTTGCCAGCCAAGACTACACAGTGAAACCGTATCTCAAACAACAGCAAGAAAACTTCTTAGTTTATTAATTTTTGGTTCATATTTCTTCCTGTTTCTTTACACCTACTCTTTTGTACTAGGTTTTCCAAATCATGATTTCTCTGTGTCAAGCTGGTTGGGATCAAAGGCATGTGCCACCACACCCAGCACAAGAGTTTATTTTTAACTTTCCATTATTATTATCAGTGGTTGCTCAGCAGTGAGATGTCATTGAACCCTGCCAGAGATGGCTTTACAGTTCATCTGCTGAGCCACCTAAGCCTCCTCCTAGTGTGAGAAATAAATGAGCTATAATGTTACGCCATCCAGTTTCTTTCCTGGTCTGATTATATTCTTTGAGCACCCCCATAAAACTCAGTTGCAGCACTCACCATCACCAGTAACCATGACAATCATCTTTCCCACTGCAAATTAAGTAATTACAATTCCAGCTTCATAAAGTCACCCCCTTGAGTTTGATTCATGTGA
The DNA here is from genome assembly GCF_950005125.1 of Chionomys nivalis. Lineage (NCBI taxonomy): Eukaryota > Metazoa > Chordata > Mammalia > Rodentia > Cricetidae > Chionomys > Chionomys nivalis. The sequence goes on along the minus strand of NC_080088.1, from coordinate 58,611,017 downwards.
GTCAGATCATCCTGGGGTAAAAACACAAGATTCAGCTGTTCAACCTGCTGATCTCAGGACAAGGTCCTGAGTCCACACTCCAAGGTAGTCCAAGGTCTTTGCTCGTTGGAGAACACAGAGAAAACAGCTGTCTGCATCCTCTGCTATCTCATTAACTACACCAAAGGCTAATGTTTCTAGTGGCTCATAATCAGAAAGCCTCAGAATTTCTCAGGAGGGTTAGTTTTCCATTAGTCTTGAACGTGTGTTGTATAAACGGAGGCGAATTTCAAGGTCAGACGGTGGAATTCTAAAGAAAAACTCAAAACAGCGGTTTTCAGCTACAGCTGTATAATAGACTCCCTTGGACTGATTTTGAAAGCTGCTGTGTCCTGCACCATTGTTGCGGGAACTCCTTCCGTTCCTCCAGCCAATAGCCACTGAGATACCAGCCCATTGGGGCGTGGTCTCTCTCCCTTTAAAAAAGCAGCCACTTCCCTCCTCGCTCTCTCTTACTTCCTGCTCCGCTTCAGGTGACTAGACTCCCTTCCTGATTGCGCAGAGGGCTGTTGTCTGGGACGGTGATCTGTAAGTTTTTTTCCCCTTTAAATAAATAACCATTATATTAATCATAATTCCAAACTAGCGTGGGATTGTTTGTGACTTACGCCTTCGCCTTCACACCACACACTTGGCCAGGTGAAATAAGGATGTCTTGAAAGACTCTAAATGCATTTGCAAGCCCCCTCAACCCTAAGAAAATGTAAAACTTTAAGAAAAATCTAAAGTCATTTCTGATGACTCTCAGTACTTCCCCACCTCCCCTTAAAACCAAGGACATAATAGCTATGTATGCACGTACTGAGATGTTGGAAACTTTCCATCTCCCTGAATAGGGGCATGATAACCCTTAGGTGTTGACTCAGTTACTGATGTTTTGACTTAGTCCCTGGGAAGGGGCAAAGTGACCTTCAGAAGTTTCCCTTTACCTCATCTGATCTGGCAATCACTCTCCAGCTAATTATTGGTAACAGCCTTTTTGAATAAGCCAATCCAATAAGTTGGAAAACAACCTACAGGTTCCCCCCCCCTTGTCTCTGTGGCTTTTTGCTTTAAAAGATGGGCTGTAACAGCTGTGGATGTCCTTCATATCCCGAACCTGAAGGACCCTGTCATGACAGAATAAAAATCCTCTTGCTTTTGCATCAATTTGTGGTTATGTGAGTGGTGTCTGGAGCAACTCTTCCCTGATGTTTGGGCATCTAGTCCAACAGTCTGGGCCTAGCACCTGGGTGTCTGCATTGTAAAAACTGATCTGCAACCCGAATTGAGCAACAGGCATGCCATCTACAGGTAAAGGGAAGGTCTGCATCTCCTGCTAATGGGGAGTTGCCAGCAAAGAGGAGCAACAAGAAAGAGGGACCGCAGAGCTAAGAGTGGGTCAAAGTTATAGAGAAATAAGGAGGTGGATCTGCATAGCCTGGCTGGTGGTTGAACTTGGACCTTCTAGGAGATAATGTATCTTTGTTTGAGAGCTACATGACATTAACTTCTTACTTATATAATGTTAATCTGACTTCAAACCACAGAATCAATCAGTTACTTGGATCTTGTTGCTTTGTACTAGATTTTTTTTCATGAAAAGCAAAGCCTACTCAGAAATACAGACCATCATCATAAAAGTAAAATCTCTCACTGTTAAGGCTCACTGGCAACCTGAGGGCTCATATATACTGGTTAAAAAGATAGACTCGGAAGTCAAGATTTTCTTTTTTTTTTTTTTATTGTTTTGTCTTTTCAGGAGTTGGGGCAGGTGGATCTCTGAGTTTGAGGCCAGCCTAGTCTACAGAGTGAATTCCAGGATAACCAGAGCTACACCGAGAAACCTGTGTTGAAAAACCTGTCTTGAAAAACCAAAGGAAGAAAGGGAAGAATGGAGGAAGGAAAGAATGGAAGGAGAGAGGGAAGAAGGGAAAGAGGGATGGATGGATGGAGGGAGGGAGGGCTCAAGGACTTAGCATCCTGAGATCACAAGGAATCCATTAACCCTTCCACAGTCCACAGTCTGCTGTTGTTCAATCAGATTTGTGGATGTGTGGTTTGACACCAGCAGCAACTGTAGCCTTGATGAGTAGAATCCAGTATTCATCTACACAAACATCCAGTTGCATGCACTGAACACAGCAGTCCTTGAGTCCATGGGTAGTTGATTGTCCTAGATTTCAGGTTTCCCTGAATATGTCCTACAGAAAACTGCTAGTTACCTCGCTGTGAAGGGAAGCTGACTCTGTCCCTGTCTTTCTGGAACCCTTTCTAGCCTTTCTACCAGCCATCTCGGGAAAAGCCAGGTAGACAGGCCAATGGGGCACCTACTCCCTCGATGCCCGAGGATTCAAAGTCAGAACTCAAGATGTGTAATTTAGAATTCTGTCTCAATTGTTAGCTGTTCAAACTGAGCAAGTCATTTAAGAGTAAGGTCCATTTCTTCCTAAAATTATGATTAATTTTTAAAGTTAGTGTAGGACTCAGCCATGATGAGCTTAATAGGAACAGTGGGATCGAGTTATGATAAGCTTAATTAATAAAGGTCTGAGTCTCAGTAGTTTACCCTGAGGCAATACCTAGTTGCAGGAAGGACCACTAACTGGGATTACCCAGGCACCACCCAAGAACAGACCATCAACAGGAAATTCCTAATGTTCCAACCGTGTAGATAGGATTACCTGCCAGCATTCACCAGGATACTCCTAAACAAATGTCAGCCAATCAGGGTCCTGAACCTTAGCAACCCCTCAACCCCACCTTTACTACTATAAAAACCCAATTCTAACAGAGCTCGGGGCTCTCCCATTATTCCAATATGTTAGACACATGGAGAAACCAAGTTTGCAAACTTGTATAAAATAAAGGCTCTTCTCTTTTACCTACAGGACTGGATCTCCTTGTTGGTTTTGGGGGGACTTCATGGATCCGGGCATAACATTAGCATCTGAAGTAATGGGTTTTATTGTGGCATTTTCATGCATATGTACCATTATATTTAGTTCTAATTCATCCCCCTTTCCCATTGCTCTCCCCCATTCCTCTGTCTTCCTCTTGCTGGCCCCCTAAACACCCCCACCTCATGCTTTCATGTCTCATATATTTAATTACCATCTCTCTCTTTTTTTCTCTTCCCTCCCTTAAGAGCTCTTCTGGGATTTAGAGATGGCTTACTGGGTAAGAGCACTGACTTCTCTTCCAGAGGTCCCGAGTTCAATTCCAAGCAACCACAGAGTGGATCACAACCATCTAAAGTGGTATCTGATGCCCTCTTCTGACATAAAAGTGTACATGCAGATAGAGCACTTATATGCATAAAATAAACAAATGAAAAATAAAGAAGAACTCTTCCTCCCAAGGCTGTATCAATTGCAAGAGGGCCTATCAAGAAGATCAAAGGCCTGGGTTTGACCTTCAGAACCACATAAACCCAGCACGGTGACACAAGCCTCTAATCTCTCAGAAGGAGGCAAATGGGTTAGAAGATCAAGGTCATCCTTCACTATAGAATAAGTTAGAAGCCAACCAAGGCTACATAAAAAACTATCTCAAAAATAATGCAACAGAAAGAGTTGTTCCTCTCTTGTTCTGCTTTTACAATGCAAACACATACAAATATCTACAAATACATAATTTAAATCTATGTTCCACTTTAAAGAAAAAGCATGTAGCATCCATCTTTCTGAAAATAGTTTATTTCATTTACTATGTGATTTCCGATTCCATCCACTTCCTCACAAATGCTATGATTTAATTTTTCTTTAAAGTATATAAAAACTTGTGTATATGACAGGTGGTGGTGGCACACACCTTTAATCCCAGCACTTAGGAGGCACAAGTAGGCAGATCTCTGTGAGTACAAGGCCAGCCTACTCTACAAGAGCTAGTTCCAGGACAGCTAGAACTGTGACACAGGGAAACCCTATCTCCAAAAACAAAAAACAAAACAAACAAACAAACAAAAAAAAAACTAAAAAAAAAAAAAAAAAAAAAACTTGTGTATATGTGCCACACATTCTTTGTCCAGTCATTGGTTGATGGAATCCAAATTGGTTCCATTTCTTAGCTATTGTAAGCAGTGCAGGAATAAACACAATGTCATTCACCTCTATGTTATGTTGTCTCAAGAGTCCTTGAGGCATACACCCAAGAGTGGTATAGCTAGGCTATATGATATACCTGTCCTTAGTTATTTGAGAAACTCCAGTACTTAGCTCCATTTCCCTAGCTGTAAAATAGGCATAAGTTTTTGTATGTGACACAGGTCTCTCAGCAGTTAAGAGTACTTGTCATTCTTGAAGAAGACTGGGGTTCAAATCCCAGCACACAAATCCTGACACATGACTGTAACTCCAGTTCCCTGGGTTCTTATGTCATCTCTGACTTCTGCAGGTACCAGGCAGACATGCAGTGGACTGGTCTCAGGTGCACAATGTTAATCATGGAATTCAGGAAATAGAGGCAGGCAAATCTTTGTGAGTTTGAGACCAGCTTATCTTAGATAGCAAGTTCCAGATTAGCCAGGGCTACACAGTGAGACCCTGGCTATAAAAAGGAAAAAAACAGGAAGAAAAAAAATGCAACATAGAAATATACAAGGCCCTAGTTTGATTCCAAGAACTTCAAGGGGAAACTAAAGCAAATGAAAATCATCATGAAGCAGGTCATGATGTCATTGATCTGTAATCCCAATTTAGAAGTAGAAGTAGAGGCAGGGGGATTAAGAGTTTAAGGTCAGATTCAGCTACATAGACAATTCAATGCCAGCCTGGATGAAGAAATCCTGTCTCAAAATGGAAGAAAGAGGAAAAAAGCAAAGAAAAGCATAAGATAACCATTTTATCTCAGAAAGACGACTAAAATTAAAAAGACAGAAAGAGACTGGAGAGACAGCTCAACAGTTGGTTAAGAACACTGGCTGCTCTTCCAGAGGATCTGGGTTCAATTCCTAGCACCCATATGGCATCTCACAACCATCTGTAACTTCAGTTTCAGGGGGTCCAATGCCCCTCTCTTCCAGCCCCTAAGGGCACTGCATCTGTGTGGTGCACAGACATAAATGTAGGCAAACAACAACAACAAAATAAAAAAAAACTCACATGCATAAGACAATAATAAAATTAAAAAGGCAAAAAGAGGGGTATTGTCTTAAAGTGACATCACTTTATCTGAGCTCTTTCTCTGTCCCACCAGCCAGCTCCCAAATAATGACACAGAGACTTCCTACTAATTATGAAAACTTGGCCTTATTCTATGCTTGTCCCACTGGTTCTTATAAATTAATTTAGCCTGTTTATATTCCTCTACATTTTAACTTGGAATTTTTACCTTTCTTTCAATCTGTATATCCTATTTTCCTGCTTCCTCCATCTCTGTCTCTCTGTCTGTCTGGCCCCTGACATCTCTGATGGAGGAAGGTCATTGGTTAATAAAGAAACTACCTTGGCCCATTTGATAGGCCAGCCCTTAGGTGGGTGGAGTAAACAGAACAGAATACTGGGAGGAAGAGGAAGTGAGGTAAGATGCCATGCCTCTGCTCTCCAGGGCAGATGCCATGAAGCTCCGACCCAGGATGGACATAGGCTAGAATTTTCCCAGTAAGCATACCTTGTGGTGCTACACACATTAATAGAAATGGGCCAAGCACTGTTTATATGAATACAGTTTGTGTGTTGTTATTTTGGGGCATAAGCTAGCCAGGTGGCTGGGAGCTGGGTGGCAGGAATGCAGCCCGCAGCTCCTCACTACACATCTCCTCCTCTCAAACATGATAAAAATATAAACTAACATAATATAAAATTTTGAAATTAATAAAAAACAGTAAGGGTAAGAGAGTATGAAGAGAAAAGAGAAAGAGTGAGAGAGATATAGAGGGAAAAAGAGAAGAAAGAGGAAAGTGTGGAATAGGAGAAGGCAGAAGCTCCCTCCTTAGAAGAAGAAGGGAAGGAGGGGGGGTAGGGAAGGGGAGGGAGGAAGCAGGATCAACTTGCCTCCTTGGGAAGGGGAAGATAGGGAGTGGGCAGAGCGTGTCTCTTAAAGGGACAGGGTACACAGGAGACTGGGCAGGCCAGCAGAATTATAATTATAACATCTAATAAACCTTTATTTTTACAAGTAAAGAAAAAAATCCAAACATATGTGGTGAGAGAGAGATGTTGGGATCAGGTCCTGCTCTAAGTTACACCCTACTGTGGACAGGGGGTTTTCAAACTGAGCTTTATTCGCAAACACTCCATTTACATGCAGTCTTTGACTCCACTTTGAAGATAGTGGGAAGTGTGGACACACACACTGCACTGTTTGTCCCACATCACCCGTGCAGCACAGACAGATGAATAATTGATCCCTGAGAGTAGAAAGTGTGTTACCCTATACACTTATTGGGGGTAAATTAGGATTGGAATTTGGACATATTGTAAACATATATGGAAACCAGGCCAAAGAATGTATTGGACACACCAGACTGAGGAAAAGGTGTGACTCCCACACATGAATTTTCAAAGAGAGAAATGCATAACTCTGAGGTGGCAACTACACCCACGAAGCTGTGATCTTGAGGGACGAGGAGTCAGGCAGACAGATAGGGAGAGGGGCCACGACTAACTAATGAAGATGGAGAACTACCAAGATGTCTGACTTCCTCCTTTCCTTCTGGATCTGAGACAAAAGCCTAAAACAAAGGCCTTGTGGGCTTTTTCTCCTGTCAGTAGGGCTCCCACTGCTGAGGGACTGGTTCAGCACATTCGCGGTAGGGACAGGATGAGTGTACACAACAGTGTGGACCCACCAGTCATCCTGTCTTATGTCAAACTGACCAACCCTAAATCAGAAGAAAACCCTCCAGAGGCTTTGAAAACTCCCAGCCTTCAGAGAGAGAGTGGGCTGTCTGTGCGTTTCCAGGGCGGCTCTCCACCACTGCCTCCCCACAACCCGCAAGCTGATGTTGACCAACTCACTGCCATTTAAGCCTTCAGTGGTGTTCACTTTCTCTCCTGTGGGGGTCGTCCTTGTTCAAGTTGTTTATGATTTCTCTACAAATGTATAAAAAACTGAGAGACGGAATTAAAAAGAGGATTTCCATCTTATCACAAAAGCAAACTTCCAGGAACGCAGAATCTTCTCTCCTTGGAGCACAGTGGAAACTTCCCGAAAGGCAGCAGTGGCCTGTTCTGTTGACTTCCTCCCAGGGTTCAGTTTGGTTGCCTCAGCACAGTGAAAGGGATTTTAGGATAGCCCTAATCTGTGGGGAAAGACTAACATGCTTGCAGTTCTGGTCTGAGAAGTCCTTCTGTCTATGTGTTGCTTTATTGAATAAAGCATATAAAGCCAGTGGATTTGCAGAATAGGGCAAGGTGGTAGTTACAAGCAGATAGAGGAGGAGAGAGAAGGTGGAGTCAAGGAAAAGCCACATAGCCACTGCCTGTGACAGATGCCTCCACTGGGACCTGCCAAAACTTTACTGGTAGGCCACAACCTTGTGATAATGCACAGAATAATTGAGATGGGTTAGCTTAGGATATGAGTTAGCTAGAAATACGATTAAGCTATCGGACAAACAATATTGCAATTAATACAGATTTCTGTGTGATTATTTTGAGTCAGGGTGGTCAGAAAATGAATTGGCAGCCTCCAACTATAGATTGCTAAAGGAGTAAATCACAAAACAATCCCATACCAGTTTGGAATTATGATTAATCAAAGGGTTATTTATTTAAAGGGGAAAACTTACAGATCACTGTCCTAGACAACAGCCCTCTTGCATGATCAGGAAAAGAGTCTGGTAGCCAGAAGCAGAGTTCAAAGCAAGAGAGGGAGTGCACAGCTACTGCTGCTTTTTCAAGCCAAAGAGACCACACCCAAGTGGGCAGGTATCTTAAAGGTTATTGGCTAAAGGAGCAAAAGGAGCTGCCCCAACAGATTGACTCACCAATGTGCATGAGCTAAATCCACATAAAACCTGAGAGATCTTGGAAAGGAATTCTAGACACATACACACAAAGAAACAACAACAACAACAAAAAAGTTTAGCCATGCTTTTTATTTTGGATGGGCTATGTTTGCTGACAGTGTGCTGTGGCTCCTTTAAGAGATGCTCCTGATTCAGTAGCACACACACACACACACACACACACACACACACACAGCATGGTTCCAAAGTAGAAGCTTTGGGTACTGTGCTGTCAGTATGAACTCTTTCAAAAGGCTGAGCACTTGAATGTGGTTTGTGGGCATTGTGCTGCAAGTTACTTGGTGGCAGTATGGGCCAGCTGGTTACCAGAGTTTAGGTGGTGAGCATGGCTCCCACCTGGCAGTCTCAGAAGCAGTGAACAGACCTCTTCAATGTTGGACTGGGCTGAGCCAACAGGCAGGACTGCTGAGTTGGTCCTAGCCATGCCCATTTAGCATTTTTTTTTAAAAGGTGCTTCTGGTCAGAAAATAATTATAGATACAAAGACAGATCCAGATTTTTTTTTTAAAAAGACCTCTAAATGGGTCACAGCAAAAGAAACCCTAGCTAAGACACTGAGCTAACATCTACTGCTGGAATGCCTCTTCATACCACAGCCTCAAACCGCAGCACTTAACACCCCCTATAATTTGTTCAGCCATCATTATATTTCAAAGGGCTCTTACTTTTCTGGTCCTCCAAATGGGGATGCTTTGTGATGGATTTCATTCATGTAACGACATCAGACACTCCTGGAACTCGAAAGTCTCGTATTGTGAAAATCAGCCTTTTGTTAAAGGCTTCTCTGAGCAGACCCAAGACCTTTCTTCCCTCCTGATTATCAGGCAAGTATGCAGTTCGTCGTGTTCCATGTTAGGGCTTTCCTGGGTTTGGGTGCTCATCCTGTATGAGGAAAGGAAAATATTAAATAAAAAATGGCATGCCTCTGAAACTTACTAAAGGTGTATGCATTATAGGTGAAGTCTACTGAAAACCAAAAAGAGAATGCTGTTTTGCTCATATTCTGAATAATTCATAGTTCTCCTCTTCAGATTACAGTCATACCCACCCAACTCCCCCCATCCTGACATATGGTCTCTACCTAAAAAAAAAAGTCATGAAAGGCTAGATGCACAGCTTGGCACTGCTTCCTTGGCATGCACAAGGGACTGGATTCAGCCTCCAACACTGTTGAAATAGCTGAAAAGACATCCAAGTTCTAAGCGAACAGTATGGCCTCTAAGAGCTATTGTGTCCCTACCACAATCACTGAATGAGTACCCGGGAAAATCAGCGTCTAAGAGGATACAGAATGACCCCTTGGGTGCTGGTAACTCTAGCAGAGCCAAAAGAAACTCACGTTCCCTGGTACACTTACTGTTTGGATGCCACTTTCTATAATGTATTGAATCTCAATTGTGCCACAGTCTTCATAACCCGGAAGTAACTGTCTTGAAGTGGTGAAAGTCATGGTTCCTTGTGGCTGGTTCCCTTTCTGGATACCATAGGACGTCTGACACAGAGGACAGACAGGCTTGAATGACAAGGCCTTGGTGATACAAGAGGAGCAGAATTCATGCTTGCACTTAGGGAGCACAGGCTTGTTGCTAATGGTTTCCATGCAGATGGCACAGGAGTCTTTTTTATCATTTACTTTCAAGGCCCCAGAGCAGTCAGCAGAGCCTCTGAGAGGAGGTGAAGCTGCTTCTGTGTCATTCCTGTCGACATCCATGGGTGTCTCATGATTCACATTTAAGCTCTCTCCAGACAGTAGGGACAGTGCCATTCTTTTGAAGACATACTGCTTTGTCTCTGGATGCTGATTAGACAAACCAATCAAAGTTATTGACTTGATATATCACAAAGTGTGTATTTGAGTGCTTTATTGTTTTTTAAGTCAAGGGCACTGCTGCTCTTCCAAAGGACCTGAGTTCATTTCCCACAACCATCTGTCATGGGATCTGATGCTCCTTTCTGACGTAAAGTCATACATGTACATAGAGTACTCATATAGCTAAGATAAATAAATCTTTTTTTAAAAAAAGTGCAATCCAGATCCCTCATCATCAGGCTCAAAAATATCAGGTGAAGATCCCCACTTGTGGGAGCCCATGTGTGACTCAGTTTCCATCTGGAAACATTTCTGACTTAAAGAAGTCATTTGAGTTCAAGCTTGCTTGCCTGATCTGCTTTTTCCAGTAAAAAAGTTCTGATTAAGCCCGTGGTAAAGAGCATTTTTGCCCAAGAGAAAGGGCACATTATTAAGATCTGGGATGGGGTGTGCCAGTTGGAGGCCCTCCTTATTAGACTTCAGAAGCAGCTTAGCTGACTGAGATAAGGAACTGGATTTAGCTTCCTCCCAAGGACAGTGCAGGGAGGTGGCTAGCTGACTGGACCGCCCTTTGTTCTGCCTTCTGACTGTATTTAGCATAAATGCTGGCTGAGCAATAAACTTGGGGCTGTTTGGTATTTGCCTTCAGTCCTCCTGGTCTATCCTGTTTCTGTCTTCACTTCTCCTAATCTGCCATTTCCTATAACCTCGCACTCCCTCCAGGCACCCTTGCTGATTCCTGTTGGAGTGGACTCGGACACCCACTGGATAAAATCCTACACCCTGTCTCACAGTACCCTTTCCTGTCCCTAGCTCTCTCCCTTGCTCACTGCCTCCCCCTCCTCTTGCCTCATTGAGCTTCAGTTCCTGTGAGGCCTGTGCGTGTGCTTCCCTCAGCCTAGAATGTTCTTAACTACAAAACCAGGAAGCTAGAGAAAGGTCTGAAGTGTTCCCATTTTACAGCTGGGCCTGAGTTTCAGTTTCCTAAAAGGACAATGAGGGAGACAGCACATACCGGGCCTGAGGCAGCTCCTACAATACCTCAAGGTAGTGACCAAAAAGGACAGTTCCTGTAATCTCCCTAAAACATACCCTGCCTTGCCCAAGTATGATCTAAAATGGCAAAATTATAACCACAGCCAATTAAAAATGTACTAATGTAGCTACAGCCTGCTTAACCAATTATATTTGAGGTGACCTAACTGTCACCAAAACTCCCCTTAGCTGTGCTTAAAAGGAGCCTGCCCGTTCCCCTCGGGGTTGTCGCCATTTTGTACAGGTGAACGGCCTCACATATGCCGATAATAATCACTCCTCGCTCTTACATACTGATTGAGTCTGGGGTCTTCCTTCAGTGTTTCCTCAGACCCCTACACTAGGTCCTTTAATTTACTCATGTTCTCTAGATGAAGCATCATGTGGGTTTGTTTACACCTGTTTAGGACGGTGGCTCTGTCACTGTTCTCATCCTCCTTTATTCTTCCAGCACTTGTCACTGGAGAGAATTCTATCATACACATCTGTTTACCCTTCTTTGTTTCCCTTGCTCGATGTCAAGGCCCTAAGAGCAGTCCACACAGTGTTTGTGCCCCAAGCCCCACAACAGTGCCTGCCACACCTTACCCAGCCTTATCATTTACTGAATGCAGTTTTAATGGCTGGTGCCTTCTCATCATTTAAGCCTCAGGCTCAATGTCACCTCAGCAAGAAGTCTCCCATCTTCCCCTTGCATGCCTTCACCCTGTTGCTCTCTGACACAAAACTCCTTTTTTATTCTCCTACCACATCTCTGTGGTGGCGCAAATGAATGTAGACAGATTATATAGATATATACAGCTTTAATAAGGAAATAAACTTACAGGACCACAGGTTCCCGCGGTGTACCGGAAAAGTGGAGCAAAAGAAAAAGGGCTGCTGGGCTCACGCCCGGCAGATTTATCCGTAAACATTAGCCCGAGGCGAACACGCCCCCAATGGGTGGGGCTATGTCCCTACATCTCCCCCTTTTGTCTAAATAAGATAGAACCAAACCAAATACAACTATATACAATAATAACAAATAATAAATATAACAAACAATATTGAGGACAAAACTTTTGCTAAACATTCTATCTCAAGGAGTCTACATAACATAGAGAGTAACTACAATTATATAATCTTCAACTCCGTCAAAGATCTGAGAAGGGAATAAATATTACTTAACAATCAAGAGATATCCAAAATGTGCAACAATTGACAGAGACAACTGACTACCTGGGCAATCACCCAAAGTCTCGTTTGCAATGTTGAGTCAACCAACTTTGGCTAAGGCCTAACATAACTGGCATACCATTATTAAAGGCAAGGAACTTTCTTAGGACTATCCTACCCTGTCTTGGCAAGATAAGACAATCCTGTTTCATCCACTTAGGGATATTCTGTATCTTTGTCAGAAGTTGAGGTATGGGCTTTTCTTAACCCAAAGGCCAGTTCTGCCAAGAAGACAAGCTCCCAGTGGAGTGTCTTTGGTGCTCAACGTTCTCTTGGGAGTAGAGTGGTGTTGCCAGGAGTAATTGTGTCTCTTTGGCACAGAAATTTTAGGTTAGATTAAAGGCCATTTTCTACAGCTCTTCGAAGAGGCTGAAGATCATACTATCTATACTAAATATAATCTCTATGTAACTAAAAGACCTGATTAACTTAAAAATAAATATGACAAACATATAATTCTCAATACCTATCTAACTTTGAAGACTAAAAGAATAAACAACTGTGCAATATATGAAGACAATGATCTTCAACTGTAAACAATGTCATAGTATCAGAGGTAGAAATGTACAATGTAATATGGTAGATGTATCAATACAATATGGACAAAGTTATAAGCATACTCATACAAAAATAGAGGTAGGAACACTCACATTCAATATTCAACATATCAATATACAAGAAACAGTCACAAATACCAATCATCCCATAAAACCAGTTAATCCCCCTTCTTCTTCCTCTTCTCTCTCTTTTTTTTTTTTTTCAAAAAATTATCACCCCATCCCCTCAACCCTAAACCAACCACTAAAAGATGTCCCCAACCCTGAGGGCAAACTCTGTTGGGAGAGGGGACGTTGTCCTCTAAGATTGCTTCTAGCTGACATGGGGGCGACGTTCTTCTTAGGGGGTCCTGTGAAAGCAAATGATGGTAAAATTCCCAAATTAACCTTTGACCTAAGAAAATTGTAACTAGTCTCAGAGCGTTTTGAGAAGGTCCGACCAGAGTGTTGTCAAAAATGTCCACCATTCGAAATTGTCTCTTGTAGTTGGTACCAAAAAACAGGTCTAATATTAGCGCTTTAAAAAAAAAAATCATGACGTCATAAAAACCAGATGGAGTTGATGTTGTGGGGCCCCATCTTCATCCTGGAAACTTCAAAGATTACTGTAGGAAAATTTGTTGCTTGTTATGGGAAATTTAAACATTAACAACGAGGACATATACTGACATATAAAGAAAGACACAGATATGAGGAAAAGCAAAGAAAGTTTAAGACATATATATATATATATATAAAAATTAATACTTACAGAACAAGTCCCTCCATCAGTAATTAAATATTAGGGGTCCCTTAAATTCTTTGAAGATGGGTATTTTCCTGTGGAGATAAGAAGAGAACCCTGCCCCCAACCTATCTGTATTACTTACCATCAGTATGATTGCCATCCATGTGATTGAATTGTTATTTATCTTTCCCAACTGGCTTCTCTTCATCAAAACGAACCTTTATCAATTTTGATGGAATCCACAATTTTTCCTCACCTGTGGAGACAAAAGCAAATCCCCTTCCCCAACGCAGCACATCTCCTGGCTTCCATTGTGAGGTCAGCACATCCTTGAAATAAACTGGTTGATTTAGTTCAGTAGACTTTTCCATTATCCAACGTCTTTCTGCAGCCGATGTTCCCTTCTCATTAGCGTTGAGGAAATTCAAGGTTAACAAAGCACTATGTAACCTATTTCTGGGGGTGTTTTCCACCCCTTTCTGTTTGTTCAACATATCCTTTATAGTTCGATTTGATCTTTCTATGACTGCTTGACCTGTAGGATTGTATGGTATACCTGTAACATGCTTGATATTGTAACAATCAAGAAACCATTTCATTTTCCTAGAGACATAAGCAGGACCATTATCTGTCTTTATTTGTGTAGGTATACCCATAATAGCCATGACTTCTAATAAATGAGTGATAACTGAATCAGCTTTTTCTGAACTTAAAGCCGTTGCCCACTGAAAGCCTGAATACGTGTCAATGGTGTGATGAACATATTTTAATTTGCCAAATTCTGCAAAGTGGAACACATCCATCTGCCAGATTTCATTCCTTTGGGTGCCCTTTGGATTAGCCCCTGCAGGCAGTGGCGTTTGGTTATAGAAAGAGCAAGTAGGGCATTTCTTTACAATCTCCCTAGCTTGTTGCCATGTAATAGAAAACTCTTTCTTCAAACCTTTGCTATTAACATGATGTTTTTTATGAAATTCAGAGGCTTGTAGCACACTACCAATCAATAATTGATCAATTTCTGCATTACCTTGTGCTAGAGGACCTGGCAGACCCGTATGGGATCGGATGTGTGTTATGTACACAGGGCAAAGCCTGTTCCTAATCAAATCTTGCACCTGGATAAACAAAGAGGTTAGTTCTGTATCATCAGGTATAAATTCAGCAGTTTCAATATGTAAAATAACTCTTTCTGCATATTGTGAATCAGTAACTATATTAATAGGTTCTTTAAAATCCCTTAGCACCATAAGAATGGCATATAATTCTGCCTTCTGGACAGAATCATAAGGACTTTGTTCCACCTTACCCAAGTCTTCTGATTTGTAACCTGCCTTCCCTGATTTATTGGCATCAGTATAGAACGTACGGGCTCCAGTTATTGGAGTATCACGGACGATTCGAGGAAGGATCCAAGAAGTTCTCTTTATGAAGTTAAGCCTCTTGCTTTTTGGATAGTTGTTATTAATGTCTCCCAAGAAATTAGCACAAGCTCGTTGCCATGGTTCATTATCTTCCCATAATTTCTTTAGTTCATCAGCAGTGAAAGGCACTATAATTTCTGCTGGGTCTATGCCTGCTAGTTGACGAAGTCTCAACTTGCCTTTTATAATTAACTCAGAGACTTTTTCTACATAAGTTTTCAGTTTCTTACTTGGTTTATGTGGTAAAAAGATCCATTCCAAGATAATATCATCTCTCTGCATTAAAATTCCTGTAGGGGAAATTTTTGATGGTAGTATGACGAGAATACAGTCGAGCTCTGGATTTACCCTATCCACATGTGCCTGTTGTAATTTTTCCTCAATCATCGTCAGTTCCTTTTCTGCTTCAGCTGTTAATTCTCTGGGACTGTTTAAATCTTTGTCACCATCCAAGGTTTTGTTCAAATGAATTATTAGATCAGGTGTTATCCCAATAGCTGGCCGTAGACTGGAAATGTCCCCTAATAGTCTTTGAAAGTCATTAAGAGTCCGTAGGCGATCTCTCCGAATTTGTGCCTTTTGTGTCTTAATTTTTTGTAAACCTATTTTATAACCTAAATAATTAACAGAATCTCCCTTCTGAATCTTTTCAGGAGCAATTTGCAATCCCCATTTTGGTAAAAGTATTTTTATTTCTTCAAACAGTCTGTTCAAGGTATCCATGTTTGAATCGGATAACAAAATGTCGTCCATGTAATGATATACTATCGATTTGGGGAATTTCTTGCGTATTATTTGCAATGGTTGATTCACAAAATATTGGCACAGGGAGGGGCTATTTAACATTCCCTGGGGGAGGACGGTCCAGTGGTACCTCCTCGAAGGTTGAGAATTATTATAAGTAGGCACTGTGAAGGCAAATTTTTCTCTATCTTCTTTTTGTAAAGGTATAGTGAAAAAACAATCCTTTAAATCAATAACTATGAGAGGCCATCCTTTTGGCAATAAAGAGGGCAAAGGAATTCCAGATTGCAGAGGGCCCATAGGTTGAATAACCTTGTTGATAGCCCTGAGATCTGTCACCATTCTCCATTTACCTGATTTTTTCTTAACCACAAATACAGGAGAATTCCAAGGGCTGGTAGATTCTTCTATATGTCCAGCATCTAATTGCTCTTGTACCAACTGTTCTAAAGCCTGTAACTTTTCCTCAGCTAAAGGCCATTGCTTTGTCCATATTGGTTTCTCAGTCAACCATTTTAAAGGCAAGGCTGTTGGTATCTCTGAAGGGACATCAATTGCTTGTTCTTGTACAGCCCGAATGGCCGGTTTTCTCCGTTTGTAATATCTTTTAATATTATCCCCAGAAATATAGGCTCTAGAAGTAGCAGGAATGTTAATTTGGGTATTCCATTGTTGTAATAGGTCACGACCCCATAAATTCATTGCAATATTGGCTACATATGGCCTTAATTTTCCTATTTGTCCCTCTGGTCCTATACATTCAACCCATCTCGTGCTCTGCCTTACTCGAGATAGGGTTCCAATTCCCAGGAGCTGAACATTTACATTCTGAAGAGGCCAATATGGATGCCAAGATTCTGGGGTAATGATACTTACATCCGCACCTGTGTCCAGCAGGCCAGTAATAAAAATGCCATTTACACACACTCTCAGCTTTGGTCTTTGGTCATTTATAGAAGTTTGCCAAAACACACGGAACTCATCTTTCTGATCATTATTGCTTGTAACAGTAGGCATGGGGCTTTCTAATTGTCCTGACGAGTCACGTTCTCTGTAGTAACTGGAAATGACTGAACCATGTTTGCTATGGGGGCCTGTGAGGCCCCCCCTCTCACGTTTCCCGTCTGTATCAGGTTGCCTTGTCTATCTCTTGTAGACCTGCACTCATTCGTCCAGTGTCTGCCCTTTCCACATCTTCTACATAAACCTGAAGGCTGAGTCCTCCTATTTCTGTTATTTCTAGAAGATGCATTATTATTATTTCTGAAAATCCGTTGTCTACAATTCCTTTTCATATGACCCATTTTGCCACAATTAAAACATTTGGTATTCTGATGTCTCCTTTTACCATTGGAAATTGATTCTTCTACCCATGCTTCAGTGCCATAGTCAAATTTATCAACATCTAGTGTATGCAAGACCCATTCTTCTAATGGCGCTGATCTGAGCTTTAAAGGTCCCAAAATCCTTTTGCATTCCACATTTGCATTTTCATAAGCCAAAGTCTCGATCATTATACGTCTTGCTTCTGGGTCAGATATCCCTATTTGTACAGCTTTAGTTATATATACAGCTTTAAAAAGGAAATAAACTTACAGGACCACAGGTTCCCGCTGTGTACCGGAAAAGTGGAGCAAAAGAAAAAGGGCTGCTGGGCTCACGCCCGGCAGATTTATCTGTAAACATTAGCCCGAGGCGAACACGCCCCCAATGGGTGGGGCTATGTCCCTACACATCTCTGTCTTTGAAGTGCTTTTCCTCAGTTCATTTACTTCCTTACGATCTGCAGACCCCCTGACTCACTACGGGCTGCATGAGGACAGGAATCTTGTCCCTGTTTATTCACGTCTGTAGCCCGGTACCTGGAGCAGCATCTGGCTCACAGCTAGTGCCCAGCTAAGGCTGCTGGACCAAAAGGGCAGAAGCGGTGATCTAGGGGCAGTTGTAGCATCAGTGCCAGCTCTTCTGTCAACACTCACCTCCTGGACAATAGCGTCATCAGAATTGTAAACAGGCCCTTCATCAGACAGTGCTTCATCCAGAGACTGGGTCACAGATGGAGGACTGCAGCTTGGAGCCTCATCTGGTTGTGTCACAGATGGAGGACTGGAGCTTGGAGCCTCATCTGGCTGTGTCAGAGATGGAGGACTGGAGCTTGGAGCCTCATCTGGCTGTGTCACAGATGGAGGACTGGAGCCTGGAGCCTCATCTGACTGTGTCACAGATGGAGGACTGGAGCTTGGAGCCTCATCTGGCTGTGTCAGAGACGGAGGACTGGAGCTTGGAGCCTCATCTGGCTGTGTCAGAGATGGAGGACTGGAGCTTGTGTCCTCCACTGGCTTTTTCGTGGTTTCCAGGAAAAATGGTCACAGGTTTGCCATCAATCACCATCTGGTGCTCTCTCTTTTTCAGAACTCTCTCCTTAGCTTCAGGGGAGACATGAAACACACATTCACAGGGAAATGAGAGAGAACTTACAGATGACCCCCAGTGTCCTCTCTGGGTTGATTCTAGGAACTTCTGAAAGCACCAAATCCATAAATCTCCCTTATATGTTTAGGACTTTCACACAAGCGACCCATATTCTCCCATTTGGTTTTTGTTTGCTTGGTTTTTTTTGTTTGTTTGTTTGTTTGTTTTTGAGATATATAATCCTTGCTGTCCTGGAACTTCTTAAATAGACCAGACTGGCCTTGAACTCACAGACTTCTGACTATTTCTGCCTCCAGAGTGCTGGGATTAAAGGAGTGTGCCACCACACATGGCTTTCCACACACTTTTAAGAATCTCTAGACAGCTTTAATCCCTCACACAAGGTAAACACTATGGAAATACATGTTATGTTGTATTGTTTAGTTGGATGAATCCTATAATGCAGCACTGTTGTCTAAATTTCCTCAAGATCAAAACATTCTATCCTGCAGGGAAGTTCATAGAGCCACAAGGTAAACAAATTAAAATACCTTGAGGAAGTCCCTGAATCTGACCAGATTCACTAGGTTCCTTCCTGCTAGAGTAATCAATAAAGACTGCTGAGAGTCGCTCTGAGACTGGCAGGACAGAACTGCAAGGAAAACTCAGAAAAGCAGCACTGACTCTAAGAGAAGACAAGCAGTAATCAGAAACGAACTGAGTTGCCTGGAAGAGGTTTAGACCAGAGCTCCTTGGACCTGCTGAGGACCTGTAGCCTATGCAGTGTGCTCTAGATTCCCAGGGTTATGAGCTGTCACCCATGCTAAGCTGCGCTCTGTGCTGCAGCTGTCTTTGAGTCATTTCTGCTCCTGTACGTAGTCCTGTAAAAAACCTCGATAAAAGCCATTGGTTCATCAAGTTGAGCTTTGGTGGGATCCTTCCTTTGGTCTGTGTAGGCTCCTTATCCAAGGTGAGTGGACATGTGTGTTGTGTCTCCCCAGGAAGAGTTTTGTGTCCCAATAAGAACAGAGGACCTGAGCCTTGTGTCTGGCATTCTGCCATAGCAGGTTGTTGATGGGAGAAAGTTATCTGGAACTCAAAAGTAGTCAGCATAAGCTTTACTGTAGAACATCATTTGTTATTAAAAGACACATTTCTAGTCTGGGAATGAAGGTATACATTAATAATCCTAGCACTTTAACAGTAGAAGTAAATTAGGCAAGGGGATCACAAGTTCAAGGCCAGCCAAGAGCAAGACCCTGTCTCAAAGTGATGAGGGCAAGTCTATGCTTCTGAATTGGTCTTAAACCCTCATCTCAATGACATAGAATGATATTGTATAGTTATGTAGGTAAACCCCTGCCAAACTAATAAACCGAAAGTTCAGAATGATTTAAATGTATATACAATAACTGTTTCACAGATAAGAATACATAAGAATGTTCCCATTGTACATCTCCAGGGAGCTTTTGACTTTTTTTTTTTAAGGGATGATATATTACTTTTGTAATCCTTAGAAACAAGCCAATGGAATCATTATTTACAACAGGTGCTTGGGTGTCGCTCAGTTGGAGGAGCACTTGCCTGGCTAGCACAGGACTCTGGGTTCCTGCTTCAATTCCCATTTCCATACTTTCCTTTCTCCTCTCAAGGCTGTCTGCTGGGTAACTGGGCAACTCAGATAGCAAATGGAAGCTATTCCTAGGAAGCAGCCAAACCAGGTCAGGGGCTGGGCACATCTAAAGCTCTGTCCCCCACTGTGGGATGGAGAAAGTCTGTGGGAGGCAGCGGCTCCCACAGGCAGTGCCATGCTCCCATGGGCTCTCCTGAGAAGCTTGAGTGGGTCTGTCTGGACACCTGCACCCGACCCTGGCCCGGTTCTGCTGTCCCGACTCACCTGCCCTTTCTAGGAAGTTTACCTCGAAGGTGTGGGGGGCACTGGGGCCCACGGCCTGGACACTGCACTCCCCGCCTCCGGAGGCCCGGCTCTGGAAGTATATCTCTAGTTCCCTGTGGGCCCGGGAGATGGACTCCGGCAGCCGAACGAGCAGCGGGGACGGCGGACAGGGACTGGAAGCCATGGCTGTCGGCGTCTGGCTCACCTAGCGCTTAGGGACTGTGCACCTCACAAGACAGAGCAAAGAGTCCTGCCCCAGAGACCTGGGCTGCAAAGTTTCAGTTTCCTTTCCCAGGAGGCCCCTCCCTGTTCCCTGCAGAGCCACCTCCTTTCCTCCTTTCTTTCTCTGAATTCTCCAAGGACCTTCGCCCCAGTGAATACGTTGGTGGAGAAGTAATTTCTCTAAGGTCCCAGGTTGCCTTCTTCTGTTGCACGATTGGAAGTGGCAAGAACTGGCATCAGACTTCCTAGGGAGGGTGTAGAGCAGCAGAGGGCTAAAAAGATCTTCCCATGTTTGTGCTCTTTGAAACTATATTGTTTGGATTAATATTTCCTGAGATGTGATTCTGAATTCAACTTATAGTTACTAGTTTTCATAGAAATTGAGGGCGTTTACCTGGCTGGTGACCGGTTAGATGGGTACTTAGGAATTTTCTGCTCTGGGTCCTTAAGATAGCCAGCAACACAGATCTGCTTTCTATCCAGAGTCCCCAGAGAGTGAGGTGGAGAGGCACCTGACCACAAGAGTAGGTACCTGTGAACAAAGCAAAAAGCCAAGGCCTCAGCCGGGCGATGGTGGCGCACGCCTTTAATCCCAGCACTTGGAAGGCAGAGGCAGGCGGATCTCTGTGAGTTCGAGACCAGCCTGGCCTACAGAGCTAGTTCCAGGACAGGCTCCAAAGCCACAGAGAAACCCTGTCTCAAAAAACAAAACAAAACAAAACAAAACAACAACAACAAAAAAGCCAAGGCCTCCAAGAGCTGGTTTCAAGCAGAACCTTAAGGTGAGGTGGGGGAGGGGAGGAGAGTACCCCAGGCTGGGAGAGCTGTACTCTGAAGTCCCTGAGAGCTCAGTCCCAGGCCTGGGAGCAGATGAGATGGGTCAGGGAGAGGATGAAGGTTCTTTTAGAGCTACAGTGTCAGCAGAAATGCAGTGGAGATTATGTGTGTTAACTGTAAAGTTTATCACCATTGTTTAACTTGTATACAAGGCGATGGCCCTTCTTGGTTGTCGATGTGACGCCACCTGGAATCAGCTAACACCCAAGCTAGCTAGGAAGTGCTTGTGAGGAGTTCTCTCTCTCTCTCTCTCTCTCTCTCTCTCTCTCTCTCTCTCTCTCTCTCTCTCCTACCTACCTCTAACTCCCCAGCACTGGGAATAAAGGTGTGCACTCCCACGCATCTTTTTTTCTTAACTTGATTTTATTTTATGTGCATGTGTGGATGCCTTACACATGTGTGTTCACCTCATGTGTGTCTGGTGCCCATGGCTACTAGAAGAGAGTGTCAGATCCCCTGGTACTAGAGTTACCAGCAGATATGAACTGGTCAATGTGGCTGTAGGGAATTGAATCCCAGTCCTCTGTGAGAGCAGCAATGGCTCTTACCCACTGAGATTCCTTCCAGTCTTTAAAAAAAAAAAAAAAAAAGGAGCTTTAAACCACCTTAGATATTTCTTTGAACTGTCTTAAAGCCTACAAGAACATCATCAGAAGAATCATCATTAGGTTTTTGACCCAGAATGTCATCTGCAGTGAAGCCTTTATTGAGGACACAAAAGTCAGGTCTTCCTTGTTCAAGTTGTTCATGGTTTCCCTATGAACCTATGGAAAACTGAGAGATGGAATTAAAGAGATGATTTCCAATTTATCACTAAAGCAAACCTCCAGGAAATCCAAATCTTGTCTCCTAGGAGCAGCAGTGGAAACTGGCTTAGAGAACAACAGATCCCTGTCACCCTAGCTGTGGACTGGGGAGCACTCAGCCTCCCTGGTAGGTGACTTCCTTTCTGTCATTGGTTGTTTTTTGAGATAGGGTCCCAGAATGTCAGGATCTCAGTATTGGCTGTCCTGGAACTCACTGTGTAAACCAGGCTGGCCTTGAACTCACAGAGATCTGCCTGACTCTGCTTTCCAATTGCTGGGATAGAAACCATGCTCCACGTAGGTGGCTCCTCAGAAAGGAACAAGACAGAGGGACATTCCAAAGAGGAAATATACAAGGCAGTGACCAGAAGGACAAGAAGATAGTCAGTGTTTGGTAAAACTGATGTTCTAGTGTAGAATGGACCATAGGGTTTTGTGCTGATAGGAAGATAGCTAAACAGAATAAAAAGTGTTCTATGGCCAAGCTAGCTGAAGAACTGAGATTTTATTTTTAGGCCAGTGATTTTTAAAAATGTGGTCCCCAGACCAGCAGCCTCAGCATTACTTCGGAGCTAGCTAGAAGTGTACCTTCTTGTGTCCATTTGCACACCTATTGGGTTAGAAACGCTGGGGGTAGGTAATAACAATCTGTACCCAGGTAAGCCCTTTAAAAAAGTATGTGTGTGTGTGTGTGTTGTGTGCGCATGCACACGTGTGCACATGTGTGTCACATGTGTGCAGGTAGCATATGAGTGAAGGTGCCCAGGAGGCCAGAAGTGGTGCCAGATCCCCTAGTATTACAGTTACAGGTGATTGTGAGCCTTCAAGAACTCTTAGCCACAGAGGATCAATCCAGCACTGTATCCAGTAGAGTCTAACCTATGATCAAGCTCACAAAGCACTAGTTGGCCACCAAAGGCCACCTCATAAAAGAGATTAGATCAGAGTTGTTCTCTCAAAACATAGTGAGGGGTGTGAATAATATTGTATTGTGTATATTAAACCCATTTTTTAAAAAAATATTATTTGTATGCATATGAATATTACCTGCCATGTATGTATGTGCAATGTGTGTGCCTGGTGCTCATGTAGATCATAAGAGGGTGTCAAGGCCTTTAACTCCCAGCATAAAGGAGGCAGAGGCAGGCCTGGTCTAGAGAGGAGAGGGTCTCAGATCTCTGGAACTGGATTCAGACACATCTGAGACACCATGAGGGTGTTGAATGATCTTCTATATGAGCAGCAAGTACTCTTAACTGCCGAGCTGCCTCTCCGACCCTGAGAAACCCATTTTCAGGATCCATTCACCCAGAGATGGGCACATAGGCTAATCCATGAGCTGGCTTCGGTGACCTGTGATGCGGTGGATGTAGGTGTACAGGGACCTGGGGATCACATGTAGAGCAAAGTAAGTTGAACGTAGAAAAACAAATACTGCATGTCAGGAGGTGGCATGAGGCCCAGAGAGCACCAAGGGTGGTGGTAAAGATGATACAAGTGTACCGCATAAAACATCTGTGGAAACCTATTGTTATTGTACAAATAATACGTGCTTTAAAGGGAGTAGTGGTAGTGACCTGGGAAGAAGCGAGACCGAGTCTCCCGGTGAGAGAACGACAAGGAGGCAAGAAACAGTGAAACTTGAGCTATAAGAAGAGGTGGGACCAGAAGTAGTGGACAGGAGGGTGCAGCGGGGAGAGGAGCCAACCCGGCACCAGGACTACACTAAATAAGCGTGTGTTTCACAGTGACTTATGTTTTCCTGGAAAATAGATCTGAGCTCCCTCCACTAGAAAACCAGGCACCCAAAGTTGACTCCTGGGGTCCTTTCCAGCTCAGTTACCAAGTGAGCAAAGCTGCCAGGTGGCCTGCTATGTCTTTTTAGGGCTCTTGTGTGGTGGCAGCCTGCCCGGTGGTAACACCTAGGGATGTGTTGGCTCCTGTCTCTTTATATTCGCTGCCTTGAGCCTGCAAATCGTGAGCATATTAATCTTGGCCCCAGTCACGGTGTTTTAGAGGCCACAGCACCCGACCAATTACTACTAGCACCGTGATGGCTAAAGAAACTCCACCTTGGTACCCACTACCGTTGTCTCTGATTCCAGTCCCTGGAAGATACTAGTAACCCTGATTTCCATCCAGAAATATACAACCATTACTATCTACATGTTCCAATATGACTAACTGCCTTTTGACTTCTGTGACCTGCTTATGCAGACATATGAGGACTATTTTGAGGTCACCTGGACCACGTAATGTTGGCAGAGTGGAACAGCTCTTGGTTTTCAGGCGCAGATATTCAGGTCTTCATCTGGTTTTCTCCTCTAGAGATCCTTCTCTGGCTCTCATTTTGTGTGGTGATCTCAAGTTCGGCTCAGAGATTGTTGTCCTGCCAGCAGCAGCTCTAATAAATTTAATGCGTTATAAATCTGACTGGGTCTGTGGTCTTCCTGGGCTTCCAAAGTCGATAGTACTACTAGAAGTAAGAATGCTAGATACTACTATTAATAATGATAATGATAATAATAATAATAATAATAATGCTACCTCTACTACTAATGCCAAGTAATACTAGTACTAATGCTAACTACTACTAATAATAATAATAAGGCTAAACAAACTCCCTTATACAGATCAATCAGCAAAACTCTGAACCAGGAGATAAGACTAAGAAAGTTCCAGAGAAACCCTGTCTCAGACAAAAAAAAAAAAAAAAAAAAAAAGGATTAAGAAAGTTAAACAATAGTTTGATTTTCCTCCTAACTTCTATCTTGATGTTATTTTTAAGGAAATATTAAATATCTTCAGTTTTAAATACTTTTTCCTTTGGAGAGAAGAGTGCCCCACCTGCTTCTGGTGCTCAGTGAGTAAGGACAGGGCAATAGGTCTGATAGGAGACGAAATATGCTTCCTATAACTCAAAAAGATGAAGCCTGTAGCCTGTTTAAAAAAGCAAACATTTATTGGGCTGGAGAGATGCATCCATGGCTAAAAGGGCACTTGCTGCTTTTGCAGAGGGCCTGGGTTCCATTCCCAGCTTACATGATAGTTCTCAACTGTCAGTAACTCTGGTTCCAGGAGATCCATACACCCTTGTCTGATCTCTGAAGACACTCTATATATGCAGTGCACACACATACATGTAAGCAAAACACTCATACGCATTAGATAAAACAAAGCAAAAATCCTGTATTTGTTGGTGTGTTAGTGCCTTGGCTTGTATGTAGCAGGCAGAGGACAACTTGCAGGAGTCGGTTCTCTCCTTCCACTCCGTGGGTTCCAGGCATCAAACTGGGGATGATAGGCTTGGCAGCATGGAAACAGAGGCTGCTCACTTATTTCCCGACTGCTCAGTCCCAAATAATCACACAGAAACTGTGCTAATTACAACACTGCTCGGCCAATGACTCAGGCATCTTTCTAGCTAGCTCTTACATCTTGAATTAACCTATTTCTATTAATCTGTGTATTACCTGAGGTTGTGGCCTACTGGTAAGGTAAGGTTCCAGTGGGTATCTTTCTCCTTCATCAGCAACATGGTGTCTTCCTGACTTCACCTACTCTCTATATCTCTGTTCAGATTTCCCACCTGGCTTTACTCTGCTAAGCCATTGTCCTAAGCCGCTTCTTGTTGTTGTTCTTTTTGATTTTGAGACACGGTTTCATAATGTGGCAGGCTGGCCAAGAACCTGATATGTTGACTAACTAGGCTGGCCTTAAATCCAGAGATCTACCTGCCTTTGCCTCCCAAATGCTGGGATTAAAGGAGTTGGGTACCACCGGCTGGTGACTATATCCCTTAAGCTGTGAGCCAGTCTTTCTCACTTTAAGGATGGGTCTTTCAGGCACTTTGTCAGAACAGGGAGAAAGTAACAAATACACTCAAATTTTTTTTATTCAATGTAAATAACAAACCCTTCTCAAGTTCTTCCCCTCTTACTGTATGTTGAAAGAACTGACCAGTCTCCATTAAAATTACTTCTCTCTGTGAACTTTTACTCCAAGGTGGCAGTTCTATGCCTGTTTTGATGTCACTGTTTCCCTACTTCTGACCAATTATGTTGACTGTCAGATGCCCTCGGAATCACCACACGGAAGCAGGTATAGTGGTATACCCCTTTAATACCAGCAATAGCAAGGTTGAGAGTGGGATCATGGATTGAGGCTAGGCTGGGCTATCAAAGACTCTGATTTGAAAAGAAAAATAAATAGGTGACCTGACTGCCAAAGAAATGGTCTTTCTACCCAGTGCCCACCTGAAAGCATCGGAATCGCCAGGCCCTGCAGCCTCAAGACTTAAGGCCAGACTCAACTAAATGTATGTTGACAGGTGAATTTTTTTCTTCTGGAATAAAAAGAAACCAAAAAGGTTTTCTAAGGACTTTTGAAGAGGGTAAGTCATGAAACCGGGCTTGAGTCTTGCGTTGGAAGTTGGGTCAGAAGGGTAGGAGTTCGAAACCACTCTATATTACATTGAAACATTGTCTCAAAAATATTTTAAAAAGGAAAAAAAGAAAAATGGGCTGGAGAGATGGCTCAGAGTTTAAGAGCACTGACTGCTCTTCTAGAGGTCCTGAGTTCAATTCCCAGCAACCACATGGTGGCTCACAGCCATCTGTAATGAGATCTGGTGCCCTCTTCTGACCAGCAAGCATACAGACAGACAGAACATTGTATACATAATGAAAAAATAAAATGTTTTAAAAAAAAAAAAAGGAAAAAAACGCAAAAAAGCACCTGGGCCCTGACCTTCTACATCACTAGACACTCTCTAGGTAGGCCCAACCCAGGGCCAGCACCAATTTGTCCTTTGACAAACTGGGCCTAAGCAGCTTCTTTATTAACCAATAAAAGCAACACATATACAGAAGAACATCCCACATCAGCAGCAAGCACTTTACCCTCTGACCTGTATCACTGTCCCTGTGGTCTAATTTTGTTTCTATAGCAACCTATATTCTCTAGAAGGGAAAAATACTGAGAAATATGATTTTTTTATAAGCAAACTTGAAGCCACACACCCCTGTATACAATATGTGTCTTAGAAAACACTCAGAATTCCAACCTAAGGAAAAAACAATGAGAAATAAGGGAAACCACAAAATATGTTGTAAATAAGAACCTAAATTTATTTAAGCCAGAATAATAACACCTGCAAAAGCAGAAATCCAAATGCCATTAAGCATTCACACCATATTGAATTTGAGTATGCATATGTTATGAAATACAAGATCCGGAAGTTAACAGAAACCAATTTTTTTACTTCTTTGGAGTAAATTAAACTGCTAGATTAGATGACAGAAACTGATCATTAGTCTTAATGATAAAAACTTGGTAAATCATCAACAGTAAAAGGTTTAAGCTGGATGTAGAAGTGAGGCATAATGATGTATCCATGCACTTGGGAGACAGAGGAAGGCATCCTGAGAGATGGCTTGTGGAATATTAGTTGCAGATGTGTTACATTTGCCTATGCTGTACAATGTCTGTTTAATGAAACAAAGATGTCTTCCGTTCTTTTGGGTTGCATTTGTTTAACTCTATGAAGCTGTGTTACTTTGCCTACCTAAAACACCTAATTGGTCTAATAAAGAGCCGAATGGCCAATAGCGAGGCAGGAGAAAGGATAGACAGGGCTGGCAGGCAGAGAGAATAAAGAGAAGGAGAAATCTGGGAACAGAGATCAGGGAACAAGAAAAGAAGGGTCGGAGTATGCCAGGCACCCAGCCACACCACCAGACATGGAATAAGAAGGAAAGCAGAGATATACAGCAATAGTGAACAGTAGAAGCCCAGAGGCTAAAGGTAGACGGGATAACTTAAGAAAAGCAGACTAGAAAGAAGCCAAGCTAAGGCCAGGCATTTATAAGTAAGAATAGGTCTCTGTGTGTGATTATTTTGGAGCTGGGTGACGGCCCCCCCGAAGAGTAAAAGAGAAATCAACAACAACAAGATCAGTCTAGGATGTATGCAAGAACCTGGATAGTAGGCAGGGGGTCAGAGTTGAAGAAAACCCTTGGCTACATTTCAAGACCAATTTGGCCTACATGAGACTCTGTCTCAAAAACACAAAACCAGGACTGAAGTAAAAGCTAGCACTTCCACTTATTAATTATGTTACCTTGGTGACTACCTAATAGTCTCTGCACACCAGTTTTCTGTGGAAAGACTAGAGTTACTAATTGTATTGATCACATTATCATAAGGCACACACAGAGTAACTACTCAATAAATGCTTGTTACTATTATACTATTATCTGGCTAAATGTTTTTATGTGTGCATGTGTGTCTTCAGGGAAACCTCAAGACATTCATCTGCCATTTTGGAGAGTGGTTGGAACGCAGATCACCAGAACACTCTCTACTAGGGTTTTCTTCTGACATGGAAACTGCTTACAGAGAATTGTGACATGCCAGACAGACTCTGCAGGAGGTTTAGCTCTTCTTTACTCACGTCCAGGGAAAGGATTAGAAAGACTATAAGAGAGACAACATAGATTGATGGGATTGAGTCAAAGGGTTAAGAAAAATCAAAAAATAAGAAAAAAAAACAAACAAAACCCACAACTAAACAAACAAAAAAAACCCCACAAAACACACAAAATGCAAAAAAACAAACTACTACATTTCAGGTAACAGTTATTAGAAAATGTTAAACTAAGGCAAGGTTATTTATCTGTTCAATTTAAAACAGGACATATTCAAAAGCACAGCATAAGGTATGGGGGTAAAATGTGGAAAACATGTTCATGTCTGTGGCCGGGTGAGTGCACCCTTTGAGGCCGATTCCAAGGATCAGGAAGAGTAGAGCCCATGATAAAGGCCTGGCCAAAGTCTCACCAATACATGTTGGGGTAAGAAACTGTTTCCCCGAATGAATGTCAAAGTCTCTGGTCCTGCTTCTGCCAAATATTTGAGGAGAGCCGGTTGGTGGTGGCACACACGTTTAATCCCAGCACTCTGGGAGGCAGAGGCAGACGGATCTCTGTGAGTTCGAGACCAGCCTGGTCTACAAGAGCTAGTTCCAGGACAGGCACTAAAACTACAGAGAAACCCTGTCTCAAAAACAAAACAAAAAAAAAAATCCCAAATATTTAAGGAGCTCACTTTTTTATATGCTCATCCCTCTGCTGAGCTGAGTCAGGCAACAAACACACACTAGGCACCAACTGTCTACTAGGCTCTGTATCCTGAAAAATAAGTCTCTTCCTGTTCTACTTACTATCAAAGTTGCCTGACCTCCTGGGCATGTTTCTCACTGTGGGGAGGGAGGGAGGCGGGGGTCTCTTCCAGTCAATCCTGTTTTTAAACTTTCCATTTACACAATGGTTTCACTTTCCCATTTACACAAGGGTTTACTTTTCCAGGCAGAGGTTAAAATCCAAACAACTAACTTACCACAAGAGAGATGGCCATGGAAAATGATCAAAGGTGTTGAGATAGAACTTACTGCTCTTGGGTTTAAGTCCCAACACCAAAACCAAACCAAACAAACCAATGAAAAGAGGCAACAACAAAAACCCCAAACAAACAAATACAATCAGGCATGTAGTACATGTCTTTAACCCCAGCTCTCAGAAGGCTGATGCAGGCAGATCGAAATTCAAGACCAATCTGGTCCACAAAGAGAGTTCAAGAGCTGCACAGAGAGACCATGTATCAAGCAAAACAAGCAGTAGGAGACGTTCTACTAGTCGCCAGAGGTTCAATGAAAGATACAGAAGGTGACTTCATACAGGGCAGCACCCCCAATAGGACTCAAGAATGAGATCAGACTTCCTCAGCAAAAAATGGAAAGCCTTTATGTTTTTCTGCCCTAAAACTTCTCTCTCTGTGTGTGTACACATGTGAATGTGTTTACAGGTGCATTTAGAGGTCAGAGGGTGTCTACCTCATATTTGTTTTGTTTGTTCTGGCCACGGTCTCACTATGTAGCCCTGGCTGTCCTGGAACTTGGGCTATGTAGACCAGGCTGGCCTGGGATGGTCTGCTACTGCCTCCCAATTCCTGGCATTAAAGGCATGCATCACCATGCCCAGATGCACCTGATTTCTTGAGACAAGGTCTCTCAGTGAACCTGGAGCCCATGGTTTGGGTTTGGGCTAGACTAACTAGCCAGTGAGCTCCAGGAATCCTTCCGTCTCCACTCCACAGGGCTAAGCTTACAAGTCTATGCCATCACACCAACTCTTACATGGATGCTGCGGGCCTGAGCTCATGTGTTCACATGTTATGATCTCCACAGCACATGCCCTTCATATTTTGCCTTCCAAGAAAGAGAAACACTCTAGAAATCACTGGCAAGCAGACATCTGCTTTTATAGAAACTACATCTACTTAACACGAAAAATGCTCTAAGTTTTTTTCTACAAAAAGATTGAGGCCTGTCCTACTGCGGCCTCCTAACAAACTTCTTTTGAAAGTGGACAGACGTCTTCCCAGCGCATTCCTTACTCAATTCCTTTTGCTTTCAGCTCCTCCTTGACACGTGTCAGGTAATGAGGATCAGGGTAGCCAAAACTGCATGAAGAAAAAGGAATCCTGTTAGCTTCCCCCCAAATAATTCTCAAGAATCTGTACAGTAGTCAGAAATGGTGGCACAGGCCTTTAATCCCAGCACTGGGATGGCGACAGCAGTCAGATCTCTGTGAGTCTGAAGCCAGCCTGGGCCACACAGTGAGACCCTGCCTCTAAACAGCAACAACAAAATCTGTACAGTTTACATTTGAGCATCAAGTATTCTGGGATCCAGCATCCTCAGGCAATCAGACAGTGGCTGGTATCTAGTCTCTGAAGTGCCTAGCTGACTGACCAGCATCTGTTTTCCAGACAGATTGCTTAACACCTTAGCTCATTCCAAGTACTGATGCACATAATGTTATAAAAGCCAAATTCTACAGAGAAGGTAATCATACCATAGTAGGACTTTCAAATTCTACAGAGAAGGTAATCATATGATAGTAGGGCTTTCAAATTGGGAAACTTGACAAGGTCTCAGGATTGTTTTCTCTTGGAAGCCACAAGTAGAGAAATTCTGAGTTTTATAAAATACAATCAGATTTCAAATTACATCTCCCACCATCTTGGGACTCTTTATAATGAAGACTTTTTTTCTACCGTGTTTCATCCATATGAGTTCAGCACCTTTGTGGACTTATGGGAAGACAGGAGTGAGGGAGAGTAAGATGACCTTAAAAGAAACCAAAGCAGGGCTGGAGAAATGGCTCAGAGGTTAAAAGCACTGACTGTGCTTCCAGAAGACCCAGGTTCAATTGCCAACACCCACATGGTAGCTCACACCTGTCTGTAACTTCAGGTGATCTGACAGCCTCACACAGACATAAAAGCAGAAAAAACACTAATGTACATAAAAGTAAATAAATAAATCTAAAAGAAACCAAAAATCAAAGCAAATAACATTCCTAGGTTCTACCTTTAAAATGACATGAAACCCTAAAATTGACTTGGGCACCATTCATCTTGGGTTCTGAAAACCCTTTCTTCTGATGCATTTGGTGGGAGGGGGTGTAGAAACAAGGTTTGTCTGTGTAGACCTAGCTGTCCTGGAACTCTCTCTGTAGACCAGGCTGGCCTTGAGCTCAGAGCTCCACCTGCCTCTGTCTCCTGAGTACTTTGAGTTGAGTACTTAAAGTTGTGCCCCTATCCTGCCCATCTTTGATATAAAATATAATAACCAAATCATACATGATAAATGGCAAGTAGAAAGTTGGAGAGACCAAATTTTTTTTTTTTTTTTTTTTTTTTTTGGTTTTTTGAGACAGGGTTTCTCTGTAGCTTTGGAGCCTGTCCTGGAACTCCTTTTGTAGACCAGGCTGGCCTCGAACTCACAGAGATTTGCCTGCCTCTGCCTCCCGAGTGCTGGGATTAAAGGCGTGTGCCACCACCACCCGGCAGAGAAACCAATTTTTTTCTTCAAGACAGTGTTTCTCAACATAGCCCTGGCTGCCCTGGAACTTCCTCTGTAGACCAGGCTGGTCTCAAACTCAGAGTTCCACCTGACTCTTCCTTACAAATTCTGGGATTAAAAGTATGTTGCACCACTGCCTGGCTGGGACCAATATTTTTGTCTTTAAACTATCATTATGGATTAGTATTTTGCTATGTGTGTTGGCTAGTTTTAAGACACAATTGGAGTCATCAGAGAGGAGGGAACCTCAATTGAGGAACTGCTTTCTTGTGCGGTGGTGTCACACAACCTTAGTCTTAGCACAGAGGGAGTCCGGCCTGGTCTAGAGTGACTTCCAGGACAGCCAGGGTTATACATAGAAATTGTCTCCATAAGATCCGGCTGTAGGCAAACCTGTAAGGAATTTCCCTTTTTATTTTCTTTCCTTTTCTTTTCTTTTTTGAAAAAGACAGGGTTTCCCAGTAGCTATGGAGCCTGACCTGGAACTTCCTCTATAGACTAGGCTGGCTTCAAACTAAAAGAGATCCATCCACTTGACTCTGTCTCCCAAGTGCTAGGAGACAGAGTCATCTGCAATCACCGCCTGATACGATTTTTTTATTTTTATTTTTGGTTTTTTGAGACAGGGTTTCTCTTTTTAGCTTTAGAACCTGTCCTGGAACTTGCTCTGTAAACCAGAGCTCACTGAGAACCTACAGGCCTCTGCCTCCCAAGTGCTGGCATTAATGGCATACACCACCACCGCCTGGCACATTTTCTTAATTAGTGATTGATGTCCAGTCCACTGTCAGTTGTGCCGCCCTGGGCTGGTGGTCCTGGGTGGCTATAAGAAAGCAGGCTGGGGGCTGGAGAGATGGCTCAGTGGTTAAGAGCACTGTCTGCTCTTCCAAAGGTCCTGAGTTCAATTCCCAGCAACCACATGGTGGCTCACAACCATCTGTAATGGGGTCTGGTGCCCTCTTCTGGCCTGTAGGCATACACACAGACAGAATATTGTATACATAATAAATAAATAAATAAATAAATAAATATTTTTTTTAAAAAAAAAGAGAGAGAAAAGAAAGCAGGCTGGCTGAACAAGCTATGGGGAACAAGCCAGTAAGCAGCACCCCTCCATGGCCTCTGCATCAGCTCCTCCAGTTTCCTGCCTGGTTTGAGTTCCTGCCTCCTCTTCCCTCAGTGACTCAGGAGATGTAAGCCAAATACATCCTTTCTTCCCTGGGTGATCTGGTTATCACAGAAACAGAAACCCTAACTAAGACACTGGGCTAACATTTACTGCTAGAATGCCTTTTCATACCACAGCCTCAAACTGCAGCACTTAACACCCCCTATACTTTGTTCAGCAACCATTACATTTCAAAGGGCTCTTACTTTCCTGGTCCTCCAAACGTGGATGTTTTGTGATGGATGTCATTCCATGTAACAACATCAGAGGCTCCTGATACTCGAGAGTCCCCTACTGTGAAAATCAGCCTGTTCTTAAAGGCTTCTCTGAGCAGATCCAAGACCTTTCTCCCCTCCTGATTATCAGGCAAGTATGCAGTTCGTCGTGTTCCATTATAAGGCTTTCCTGGGTTTGGGTGCTCATCCTGTATGAGGAAAGGAAAATGTTAGATAAAAAATGGCATGCCTCTGAAACTTACTATACTAAAGGTGTGTGCATTATAGGTGAAGTCTACTGAAAACCAAAAAGAAAATGCTGCTTTGCTCATATTCTGAATAATTCATAGATCTCTTCAGATTACAGTCATACTCACCCAACTCCCCCCATCCTGACATATGGTCTCCACCTTCAAAAAGACATGAAAGGCTAAACGCACAGCTTGGCAGTGCTTGCTTGGCATGCACAAGGGACTGGGTTCAGCCCCAACACTGTTGAAATAGCTGAAAAGACATCCAAGTTCTAAGCGAACAGTATGGTCTCTAGCTATTATATCCCTACCACAATCACTGATGAGTTCCCGGGAAAATCAGCATCTAAGAGGCTACAGGACAACCCATTGAGTGCTGGTAACTCTAGCAGAGCCAAAAGAAACTCACGTTCCCTGGTACACTTACTGTTTGGATGCCACTTTTTATAATGTATTGAATCTCAATTGTGCCACAGTCTGCATAACCCGGAAGTGACTCTCTTAAAGTGGTGAAAGTCATGGTTCCTTGTGGCTGGTTCCCTTTCTGGATACCATAGGACGTCTGACACAGAGGACAGACAGGCTTGAATGACAAGGCCTTGGTGATACAAGAGGAGCAGAATTCATGCTTGCACTTAGGGAGCACATGCTTGTTGCTAATGGTTTCCATGCAGATGGCACAGGTTTCTTCATTATCATTCACTTTCAAGGCCCCAGAGCAGTCAGCAGAGCCTCTGAGAGGAAGTGAAGCTGCATTTGTGTCATTCCTGTCGACATCCATGGGTGTCTCGTGATCCACATTTAAGCTCTCTGCAGACGGTAGGGACAGTCCCATTCTTTTGAACATATACTGCTTTGCCTGTGCAAGCTGATTCGGCAAACCCATCAAAGTCATTGACTCTTTAGATATCACGAAGTGTACATTTGGGTGCTTTTTCTTTAAGTCATCGACAAACTTGGTCTTGTATAAGTGAGCTTTCCCCTTGCCCAAATGTTTCAGCGGCAGGATTTCTGTCGTTAGCTGACACATGGCATGTTGGAATGCATCAGTGAAACTGGCATAAGAGTGCATGGACAGGTCGACCTCCTTATCCATGGGGACAAACAGAATGCAGGTTTTCTGGGTTTTCACCTGGAATTGTACACGAGTGTTATACCTCTGCTCTATCTCTGAGATTTCCTGGAGCAATGCTGGTTTTAGAAGGTTGAAGTGAGTTGAATCAATCTCAATCCCTGTCATGTAACCAGAGGACATTATTTCCACAGGAGTCTTGAAGGAATTTTGGGAGACTTTTTCTGTGGCGGCTGAGATGTCAGCTTGAGACCCGAGGAGAGTTAGCTTTCTTCCCTGTCCCTTTATCAGGAGCTTTGGAAAGCAGCGATTCAATTCCCGTCTGAGCTCCATTGCCCTCTGAGGGTCCTCTAAAGAGACACAGTCTTGCTTCAGCACTTGGGTGCATCTCTGAAAGTCTCTGATAAAAGACTCACAGGCTGCTTCTAAGTTGCCTTGATGGCTGGTGGTGAAGTGTACAGAGGCCATATTGGGAGCACTGTCTCGGACTTCAAAGCTTACACCAAATTTATTCTCTATGGACTCTATTCTACCAGGATAGGCATGTCTGAAATATTCAAGGAAAAGCAGAGGAACTTCAAAACAGTTCTCAGAATCATCTTCTAACCCAGTTTTTGGTTCCGAAGAGGAAAAGCCCCTGCCAGAGTCTTGCTGGTTGGGTGGCTCTCTCTCCACATCAGAAGGGGGGTATTTGTGTGTGGGGTACTTCTGTTTCTGCTCACTTTCCAAAAGCTGCACAGTCAAGAAATGATGTATCTTCTCAATATCTTTGAAGCTGCCACACACCTTCGCAACACCATCCTCACCCTCCACGCTTCTGACACCAGGGCAGACAGTGGCTATGTGTGCCCTCTGCTCTTTGGAGAGCAGCTCACAGTTCAGCTCAGCGGTCACAGCAAGAAAGACCTGAAAGTTTAAAAGGCACATGTACAAATTAACTCCCTCAGATATGACCCCCTTCAGGAGAACACCCAGGAACACAGAAAAGACCACGATTGCCGGGCGGTGGTGGCGCACGCCTTTAATCCCAGCACTCGGGAGGCAGAGGCAGGCGGATGTCTGTGAGTTCGAGATCAGCCTGGTCTACAAGAGCTAGTTCCAGGACAGGCTCCAAAGCTACAGAGAAACCCTGTCTCAAAAAAACAAAACAAAATAAAAAAACAAACAAACAAAAAACAACAAAAAAAAAGACCACGATCATTTTTTCTTGTCTTTTTTCTTTCTTTCTTTTTTTTTTTTTGGTTTTTCGAGACAGGGTTTCTCTGTGGCTTTGGAGCCTGTCCTGGAACTAGCTCTTGTAGACCAGGCTGGTCTCGAACTCACAGAGATCCGCCTGCCTCTGCCTTCCAAGTGCTGGGATTAAAGGCGTGCGCCACCACCGCCCGGCTCTTGTCTTTTTTCTAAAGCAGGGGTTGCCTCCTTTAAATCTGCTGAGAGGAACACTCTGCTGCCAGCCAGGCTTGTCAGTCCCATTTGAACATTAGACTCACCTAGCGGGAGTTCAAAGATGAATTAAACAAAGAAAGTCAAGGCCAGGTCTCATTCCAGAGGTCCACATAACTAACCGGTTTGCAATGAAACCTGTGTTCCAACATTTTCTAAGAGATCTGTATCTAGAGACAACATTATCTGCTTGACCCTGGGGACTGAGGGTGCCGAGAAGGCAACGCTACTCTCTGTGAAGTTGCTGTGGTCCTCAAGGAAGAGTTTGTGAGCTTCAAAGGTAGCTCTAAATCCAAGAAGGATTCTAGCCCCCATGTCAATACCCTTTTTGTTACTTACCCTCTTACTTTAAGAAAACATGAAAGCTGAAACACTTACCTCATGCAAAGTTACTAAGTCCTTTTACACCCTGGTTTTAAGAAGTGCAGTGATGCAATAGAAAGTCCAGATTAGTTAGGAGAAAAGGGACACAGGCAAATTGAGTGTAATGTAAACAAAAATATCTAATGATTTATTTCCACTCAAGGTTTTTGAAGATGATCTTTTTCTGTTGCTGCTATTCTTTTTTGTTTTTAAGATGTATTTATTATGTATACAGGGTTCTGCCTGCATGCCAGAAAAGGGTACAAAATCTCATTATAGATGGTTTTGAACCACCATGTGGTTTACCAGGAATTGAACTAGAACTTCTGGAAGAGCAGTCAGTACTCTTAACCTGAGCCATCTCTCCAGCCCCTTGCAGATGATCTTTAATCCATTTGGAATCTTCTTTCTCTAGATAACAGCTTAAGGATGTTTCCAGATTTCAGCCTGTTCGTCAGTCCTCTGTTAGAACCGTCGGGAATCTGTCATTGTCTCACCTTGCTGGCTCCTTCCTACACCTGTGCTCAACCCAGCAGCCAGAGTCACCCTTTACCAGTACCATCCAGGGACTGGAGAAGGACTCAGAGGTTAAAAGCACTGGCTGCTCTTCCAGAGGTCCTGAGTTCATTTCCCACAACCGTCTGTCATGGGATCTGATGCTCCTTTCTGACGTAAAGTTCTACATGCACATAGAGTACTCATATAGCTAAGATAAATAAATCTTTTTTTTTTTTAAAGTACAATCCAGACCCCTCATCATCAGGCTCAAAAATATCTGGTGAAAATCCACACTTGTGGGAGCCCACGTGTGACTCAGTTTCCATCTGGAGTCATTTCTGACTTAAAGAAGTCATTTGAGTTCAAGCTTGCTTGCCTGATCTGCTTTATCCAGTAAGAAAATTCTGATTAAGCCCGTGGGAAAAGCCGGGCGGTGGTGGCGCATGCCTTTAATCCCAGCATTCGGGAAGCAGAGGCAAGCGGATCTCTGGGAGTTCGAGGCCAGCCTGGTCTACAAGAGCTAGTTCTCGGACTGGCACCAAAGCTACAAAGAAACCCTGTCTCAAAAAACCGAAAACAAAAAACAAAAAAAAAACCCCAAAACAAAAAACCAAACAAACAAAGCCCATGGGAAAGAGCATTTTTGCCCAAGAGAAAGGGCACATTATTAAGATCTGGGATGGGGTGTGCCAGTTGGAGGCCCTCCTCATTAGAGATCAGAAGCCACTTAGTTGACTGAGATAAGGAACTGGATTTAGCTTCCTCCCAAGGACAGTGCAGGGAGGTGGCTAGCTGACTGGACCGCCCTTTGTTCTGCCTTCTGACTGTATTTAGCATAAATGCTGGCTGAGCAATAAACTTGGGGCTGTTTGGTATTTGCCTTCAGTCCTCCTGGTCTATCCTGTTTCTGTCTTCACTTCTCCTAATCTGCCATTTCCTATAACCTCGCACTCCCTCCAGGCACCCTTGCTGATTCCTGTTGGAGTGGACTCGGACACCCACTGGATAAAATCCTACACCCTGTCTCACAGTACCCTTTCCTGTCCCTAGCTCTCTCCCTTGCTCACTGCCTCCCCCTCCTCTTGCCTCCTTGAGCTTCAGTTCCTGTGAGGCCTGTGCGTGTGCTTCCCTCAGCCTAGAATGTTCTTAACTACAAAACCAGGAAGCTAGAGAAAGGTCTGAAGTGTTCCCATTTTACAGCTGGGCCTGAGTTTCAGTTTCCTAAAAGGACAATGAGGGAGACAGCACATACCGGGCCTGAGGCAGCTCCTACAATACCTCAAGGTAGTGACCAAAAAGGACAGTTCCTGTAATCTCCCTAAAACATACCCTGCCTTGCCCAAGTATGATCTAAAATGGCAAAACTATAATCACAGCCAATTAAAAATGTACTAATGTAGCTACAGCCTGCTTAACCAATTATATTTGAGGTGACCTAACTGTCACCAAAACTCCCCTTAGCTGTGCTTAAAAGGAGCCTGCCTGCTCCCCTCGGGGTTGTCGCCATTTTGTACAGGTGAACGGCCTCACATATGCCGATAATAATCACTCCTTGCTCTTACATACTGATTGAGTCTGGGGTCTTCCTTCAGTGTTTCCTCGGACCCCTACACTAGGTCCTTTAATTTACTCATGTTCTCTAGATGAAGCATCATGTGGGTTTGTTTACACCTGTTTAGGACGGTGGCTCTGTCACTGTTCTCATCCTCCTTTATTCTTCCCGCACTTGTCACTGGAGAGAATTCTATCATACACATCTGTTTACCCTTCTTTGTTTCCCTTGCTCGATGTCAAGGCCCTAAGAGCAGTCCACACAGTGTTTGTGCCCCAAGCCCCACAACAGTGCCTGCCACACCTTACCCAGCCTTATCATTTACTGAATGCATTTTTAATGGCTGGTGCCTGCTCATCATTTAAGCCTCAGGCTAAATGTCACCTCAGCAAGAAAGTCTCCCATCTTCCCCTGCACGCCTTCACCCTGTTCCTCTCTGACACAAAACTCCTTTTTTATTCTCCTAACATCTCTGTCTTTGAAGTGCTTTTCCTCAGTTCATTTACTTCCTTACGGTCTGCAGACCCCCTGACTCACTACGGGCTGCATGAGGACAGGAATCTTGTCCCTGTTTATTCACGTCTGTAGCCCGGTACCTAGAGCAGCATCTGGCTCACAGCTAGTGCCCAGCTAAGGCTGCTGGACCAAAAGGGCAGAAGCGGTGATCTAGGGGCAGTTGTAGCATCAGTGCCAGCTCTTCTGTCAACACTCACCTCCTGGACAATAGCGTCATCAGAATTGTAAACAGGCCCTTCATCAGACAGTGCTTCATCCAGAGACTGGGTCACAGATGGAGGACTGCAGCTTGGAGCCTCATCTGGCTGTGTCACAGATGGAGG
Organism: Chionomys nivalis; assembly: GCF_950005125.1. NCBI lineage: Eukaryota > Metazoa > Chordata > Mammalia > Rodentia > Cricetidae > Chionomys > Chionomys nivalis. Next base: position 58,572,015 of record NC_080088.1, on the reverse strand, counting down.
ATTGGAGCTTGGAGCCTCATCTGGCTGTGTCAGAGATGGAGGACTGGAGCTTGGAGCCTCATCTGGCTGTGTCAGAGATGGAGGACTGGAGCTTGTGTCCTCCACTGGCTTTTTCGTGGTTTCCAGGAAAATGGTCACAGGTTTGCCATCAATCACCATCTGGTGCTCTGTCTTTTTCAGAACTCTCTCCTTAGCTTCAGGGGAGACATGAAACACACATTCACAGGGAAATGAGAGAGAACTTACAGATGACCCCCAGTGTCCTCTCTGGGTTGATTCTAGGAACTTCTGAAGACACCAAAATCCAGAGATGTGCCTTATATGCTTAGTACTTTCACACAAGCTATCCATATTCTCCCATGTGCTTTTTGTTTGCTTGCTTATTTTTTAAAGATGTATTTATTATGTATCTAGTGTTCTGCCTGTATGTCTGCCTGTCAGAAGAGGGCACCAGATCTCATTGCAGATGTTTGTGAGTCACCATGTGACTGGGAATTGAACTCAGGACCTCTAGAAGAGAAGCCAGTGCTCTTAATCTCTGAGCTACCTCTCCAGCTCTGATTGTTTGTTTTTGAGATATAGTCTTACACCCTTGCTTCCCTGGAACTCCCTATATAGACCAGGCTGGCCTTGAACTCATAGATATCTGCTTGTCTTTGCCTCCAGAGTGCTGGGATTAAAGTCCTGTGCCTGCACACATGGCCTTCCACACACTCTTAAGAATCTCTAGACAACTTGAATCCCTCACACAAGGTAAACACTCTGGAAATACATGTTATGTTGTATTGTTTAGTTGGATGAACCCTATAATGCAGCACTGTTGTCTAAATTTCCTCAAGATGGAAACGTTCTATCCTGCAGGGATGTTCCTAAAGCCAGAAGGTAAACAAGTTAAATTAGCTGCAGGAAGTCTCTGAATCTGACCAGATTCACTAGGTTCTTCCCTGCTAGAGTAATCAATAAAGACTGCCGAGAGTCGCTCTGAGACTGGCAGGACAGAGCTGCAAGGAAAACTCAGAAAAGCAGCACTGCAGAGGAGACTCTGACAAGCCAAGCTGCAAGGAGACCAAGACCAGACATCTGCCTGGGAGAAACAGAAACCTGCAGAGCCACTTGGAGGAGGTTTAGATCCACTGAGGCACCTAAAAAGGACATCGTCCCAGCTGCTGAGCTGTCTGCAGCCTATGCAGTGTGCTTCAAGTTCCCAGCTTTGTGAGATGTTACCCTGCTGACCTGGACTCTGGTGATGCAGGTGTCTTTGAGTCATTTCAGCTCCTGTAAGTATCCCCTCACCCACACTCCTGTAAGGAACCTCGATGAGCTGGGCGGTGTAATCCAATCCCAGCACTCGGGAGGCAGAGGTAGGTGGATATCTGTGAGTTCAAGGCCAGCCTGGTCTATAAGAGCTTGTTCCAGGACAGCCTCTAAAGCTACAGAGAAACCCTGTATAAAAAAAAAAAAAAAAAAAAAAGAAAAGATTTGATTTGGTCTGTTGTGGGCTCCTTATCTGAGGTGAGTAGACATGTGTGTTGTGTCTCCCCTGTCAGGAGCCGTGTCCCCCCAAAATTTACAGGAAGCACCGCCGTGAGGAGTTTTTGTAGAGGGCTTTACTTCTCAATTGTATTGAGAATAGTCTTATTGACCAAGCCTATCCCACACCCAAATTAACTGTTAATAGAGAGTTATCTCTTAGCAGAACCTGCCTCACATTCCAAACTATCTAGGCAACTAGGTGTGTCACCTTGTGACTTTTCGACCAAGGAATTGTGACCCGACCCATCGTAACCTCTCAGACTCTGTGGACCACGTGGCAAGATCCCGTGCCCCAGCCCCCCAAGCTATTTAGGGGCTATATAAGCTGTAACCATGACCCTAATAAACTGAGGCTTTGACAAATACGCTTAGCCTCCTTCTTCGCATCAGCCTATGCCTTTTCAGGTGGTGCCTCTCCGTGACCCTGGAATAACTGGCCAGCCAGGCGGGTTACAAACCCTAGACAGAGTAACCCGTCGAGGCGGCTACAGTGGCGCCCAACGTGGGGCTCGGAGCACGGTTAACTTCCCGGACGACGACGCGCAGTCCCGGGACAACAAGAAATAGAAGATTCTGCAGCTGTAGAACTCGGACAGATCTGCAGGATAAGGTAGGCGCAGGTTCGCTGTCGTCCCATAAGACATGGGCCAATCGCTTTCAAAGGAAGAGAAATTCATAAAGGAATTTAAACAATCACTCAGGGTGAGAGGAGTAAGAGTAAAAAAAAGAGATTTAGTTGCATTTTTTTGTTTTATAGATGAAATATGCCCCTGGTTAGTTTTAACCGGCCCAAAAATATGCCCTGACATTTGGGATAAAGTAGGTAAAAATCTCAGTAAAATGATTAAAGCAGGTGATTCTGTGCCGGAAGTTGTTCTTGCTTACTGGTCCTTAATCAGGGACATTGTAAATAGCCCAGAAAATGGAGGGGACGGTTCTCGTCTCCTGACAATAGTTACTAAATTCCTAGAGGCATCCCGCCTGCCATCTCGTACAGACGAGAAGCGGTGTTCTTCCCCGTGTCCTTCAGTTATTATTAGTATCCCTGAGGACCCCTCCTCAGGACCTATTAAATCTACAGCAGCCTCCCAAGAGGAGACTATGTCTCCTGGAGATAAGAGTCAAAATTCACCTAAGGGCATCTATCCATCGCTGGCCACTTTTAAAAATGAAACCAAACCCAGCCAACAGGACTCGGATCAGTGGATCCGACATATAGAGAAACCCCTAGATTCAAAATCCAAAAATGAGTCAACAACGGCTAGAGATAAAAAAAAAAAAATATGGTAGCGGAGGTAGGGTTCCCCGCGTCTTTCTTAGCCAGCCAAAAAGGACTCCGCAGCCGCCGCCTTATGCTCTGACCGCTTCCGATAGCATGTTTTTACCCCCTCCTTTGGTTCAGGAACTGTTTAACACAAAAGCGACATTAAAAGCACAAATAGGAGGTCTTAAACAAGTCCTTACACTGCAACAGAAACTCTCAGACCTTTCCTCTCAGATTCAGGACTTACAATTCACTATGGGAAAAGGCAAGATTTTAGATAAACAAGCAAATTCTAAATTTAATCATAAAATGGTCTATCCAGTCATGACTCGGTCGCGAGCTAGACAAACAAAAGCTGCTGAGTTTCACCCTGATACCACAAAAGACCAAAAAAATTGTGATCAAGAGCAGGTAGCCTCTGATACTGAGGAGGACCCCAAACAAAATGAAGGCAACACCTCTCAGCCCATATATAAAAAAATTAAAAATTAAACATATTAAAGACCTTCATTCAGCTGTTAAAAACTATGGAATACATGCACCTTTTACTCTTTCTATATTGGAGGGACTATCAGGGGACGGATTTATGTTGCCCATAGAATGGGGCAAGGTGGTTCAGTCAGTACTAACTAGAGGGCAATATCTGACCTGGAAGACTGAGTTTCTCGACAGGACTGAGGCCTTTGCTAACAACAATAAAAAAAACCCACTGAGTCAAACTGCCTCCTGGACAGCTGACAAAATTGCTGGCAGGGGTAAATTTGTAGATAAAGAGAGCCAAAAGGGATTGTCACTGGGAATACTTTCCCAGACGGCGCAGGCAGCCCTGGCAGCATGGAGGGCAGTTCCCTCCACTAGCGGCACTACCACCCCGCTCACCAAGATCATCCAGGGGCCTCAGGAGCCATATGCCCAGTTTATGGGTCGGCTCCAAAAAACAGCAGAGAGAATCTTGGGGCCGGAGAAAATAGAAGGGACTTTGGTCAAACAACTAGCCTTTAAAAACGCAAATGCTACATACAAAGCTACATTAAGGAAAAAAATGAGGGACATTGATGTTTCTGGTATGATTAAAGTATGTAATGAGGTAGATAATTTTGGCCATCAGCTATCAAAGTCAATCAGCCTGGCCATTGGCGCAGTATTTCAGGGACAAAGGGGACACCTTCGCCCCCAATGGAAGACATGTTTCCTCTGTGGTCAATCGGGACATTTTGCTAAGGAGTGCCCCTCTCGACAAATGGTTGGAAATAATCAAAACGGTCCTGGAAATAGAAGGGGTGATCTCCCGGGACCCTGTCCCCGATGCAAACGGGGCATGCACTGGACACGTGATTACAGATCCAGGGCTGATATATTGGGCAACCCCACAACCCCTGCCTCTACTACTGCGGTCCAGGGAAACGGGAAGGGGGCCCCGATAGGGGGCCCCTACTCCCCAACTTTGTACCAGCCAGCTCAAACCCCAAAACCCGATATGAGAGGGATGACCCAACGTCAAAATTCCTTTTCAGGGCCACCCCAGGGAGCGCCGGATTGGACTTGTGTCCCTCCTCCACCCGGATTATAACCCCAGAGGATGGGACCTCGATTATAAAGACCGGTCTATATGGCCCTCCTCCTCCTGGCATGTTTTATCTCATTATAGGGCGAGCTTCATGCTCTCTAAAGGGGCTTTCTGTTATTCCCTCGGTAGTCGATGCTGACTATGAAAGAAAAATTAAATTACTTGCCACTGCTTCCGAGGGCCCCTTAACTCTCAAAGCTGGACATCACATAGCACAAGCCCTGCCTTTGCCTATAATAGGACAATTCCCCTGCCAAAAAAATGAACGTGGTGCCTCGAGCCCCGGCTCTTCTAATATATATTGGGTGCAACAGCTTTCTGATACTCGACCTATGATGACATTATGGTTAGATAATAAACAATTTCAGGGCCTTTTAGACACAGGCGCAGATGCCACTGTTCTATCATCTAAATATTGGCCTAAGGCATGGCCTGTAGACTCCACTGCCACCCACTTACAGGGCATAGGACAAACCCAGAGTACTTTGCAGAGCTCCAAGTTGTTAACCTAAAAGAATAAAGAGGGCAATTCAGACACCATTCAGCCTTTTATAGTCCCAGGCCTCCCGGTTAACCTCTGGGGAAGGGACATCTTAAAACAAATGGGAGTTATTATGCTTAGCCCTAATAAAGTTGTCACCAAGCAAATGCTTAATATGGGATTCCTCCCGGACAAAGGATTAAAAAAAAAAACAGGGACCTACAGACCCTATTGCTGTTAATCAACACCCAGGTCGCTTAGGCTTAGGTGCAAACCTTTTTTCATAAAGACCACTGATCCTCCTACACTCCAGGCTGATAGGATATCTTGGAGGACTAATGAGCCAGTCTGGATCGATCAGTGGTCCATGCCTCAGGACAAGGTTCAGGCTGCCCTGCAGTTGGTGCAGAAACAACTAGAGCAGGGACATCTTGAGCCCTCCACATCCCCATAAAACACCCCCATTTTCGTTATTAAAAAAAAAAATGGGGACTAGAGACTGTTACAGGACTTAAGAGAGGTTAATAAGACCATGGTGCCCATGGGGTCTTTACAACTTGGCTTGCCGTCACCGGTTGCCATCCCCAAAGGATTTCATAAAATTGTTATTGATATAAAAAACTGCTTTTTTTCTATCCCTTTACATCCCACTAATTGTAAACGATTTGCGTTCTCTATTCCAATTATTAACCATGCTGGCCCAAATCCACGATTTCAACTCACCCACCCTGTGTCAGCGTTTTGTAGCTCAATCTGTAAACCCCATAAGATTGCTATATCCCACTGCTTATATTCTTCATTATACGGATGATGTATTGATAGCTGCTAATAAGATTAAAGTAGTAAATCAAATAGCTCAGGATTTAGTTTTAGCCTTACAAGATAGAGGTTTTGTTATACCTCCAGAGAAAATTCAAACTTGTTATCCCTTTTTATTTTTGGGATTTCAATTAGACCCAACCTTAATTCATACACAAAAGATTCATATTAAACAAACCAAATTAAGTTGTTTAAATGATTTTCAAAAACTCCTAGGCGATATTAATTGGCTACGCCCTTATCTCCGGCTTACAACAGGAGATTTAAAACCATTGTTTAACATATTACAAGGGGACCCCGATCCCACCTCTCCCAAAAGTCTCACACCAGAGGCAGAGGCTTCACTTGTAAAAGTAGAGGAAGCTATATCTCAACAAGGCATAGGATACTTTAATCCCACAAAAATTCTTTATTTGTTGGTATTCACCACTGACTATATGCCTTCCGGACTTCTGTGGCAAGAGGAGCAACCTCTTTTATGGGTTCATGCACCTGCTACCTCATCCAAAGTCTTGCCCCCCTATCCCTTCTTGGTAAACCAAATCCTGTTTTCAAAAATTAAGACTGCAGTTCGTTATTTTGGCCACGACCCTGACATTATTGTCACCCCCTATTCGGGACAACAAATTGCCTGGCTACAACAGAGACATGATAAATGGGCTGTGTTACTTGCTAAATTCCATGGAAAGCTTGATACTCATATGCCAGAAAATAAACTTATCCAATTTCTTAATCTCACACCTTTTACATTTTTAAAGAACACATGCCTGCGGCCTATCCCAAATGCCTTGCTTGTTTTTATAGATGGTTCAAAAAATAAAAAGGCCTCATATGTTATTAATGATGAGGTCTACTCTATTGATACCCCATATACATCTGCCCAGATGGTAAAATTGTATACAACATTCACCATATTCCAACTGATCCGCCACCAGGAATTTAATCTGTTCTCTGATAGCCAATATGTTGTAAGGGCCCTTCAGGTCCTAAAAATGGTCCCTACCATTCAGCCTTCAACACCCACATTTCAATTGTTTTCTAAACTCCAAAGGTTAATTAGAGACCGCTCATATTTATTTTTTGTGGGCCATATTCGAGCACATTCAGGTTTGCCTGGACCGTTGACACAAGAAAATGAGTTGGCAGACAAGGGCACCCGTTTAGTAGCCTCGGTCTCTGTACAGGATCCCGTGCAGGAGGCACAGGCTGCTCACTTGCTTCATCATCTTAATGCCTCGACCTTGCGTGTTAGATTTGGTGTAACTAGAGAACAAGCCAGACAAATTGTTAAAAACTACAAAAATTGTGTAACCCTTTTACCTAAACCTCACTGGGGAGTCAATCCTCGGGGTCTAATCCCAGGGGAACTTTGACAGATGGATGTTACTCATATCCCTTCCTTTGGTAAACTTAAATATGTTCATGTCACTATTGATACTTACAATGGCTTCCTGTATGCATCCACTCAGACGGGGAAAGCCACTAAACAGGTTATTGCCCATTTATTTCTTACATTTTCTACAATGGGACAACCCAAAATACTTAAGACTGACAATGGACCTGGATATACTAGCCAAAAATTTAAACAATTCTGTGCCCAGTTAAATATAAAACATTGTACTGGTATTCCCTACAATCCACAAGGCCAAGACATTGTTAAACGTGCCAATCAGACACTTAAACATACCATCTCTAAATTAATAACACAAGAGATCCTTTACCCCATAAAAGGTAATGCCAAGATAATCTTGGCCCATGCTCTCTTTGTGCTCAATTTTCTAACATTGGATAATCAGGGGAGGTCCGCTACAGACAGATTGTGACACCCCTCTACTCAATCTACCTATGCACAAGCCCTTTAAAAGGACCCCTTGTCGGGTACCTGGGCTGGCCCCGACCCCGTGCTTATTTGGAAAAAAGGCCATACATGTATTTATGATACCAAAGCTCAAAATGCCAGATGGCTCCCTGAGCGTCTGATAAAATTGTATAATCCAACCAGGAAAAATAAGCCCTAAAAAATTCTCCCCTTCTTGTGCTTTCTTTCAGATGCTGACAAAACTTTTGATGCTACCTTGGCTATGGGTCCTCCTAATTTGGACCCACCATATCGGAGGAGCAACAACCCCGTATCAATTTTTCAACTTTACCTGGCAAATCATAAATAAAGCGGGTGACATCGCTAACTCCTCCTCCACTATAGCCACAACTCCTAATTGGGGCCCTTTAAAAGTAGATCTCTACAAATTGGTGCTGGGAGGCCATTCAGATTGGGGAGTGCATGATAAGTTTCTCCCTTTAACACAGGCTCCAAAAATTCCATACGATTTCAAAAAACAGCCTAGCTGTACCACTAGATTTAGCAGGCGCTTCCTCGCTCTCACACCCATATATGTTTGCCCCGGAGCCTCTCACAAAGATCGCTCCCTGGCCTCCAAATGTGGATTTAGTCCTAATTATTTCTGTGCCTCATGGGGCTGTAAAACTACTGGAGATACATATTAAAATCCCTCCTCTTCCTGGGATTATATTCAAGTTAGGAAAAAGGGCCCAAAACAAAGCTTAACTGCTCAATGTGTACCTCATAGCTGGTGTAACCCCTTAGTAATCTCCTTTACAAAAGCAGGAAAAAGGTTTGATTGGGTCAGTTCTAGAGGAATAAAATGGGGGCTCCGTCTCTATAAGAGCAAAAGAGACTTTGGGGTGACCTTCAAAATAAAGTTACTAAAAACAGTCCCCCAATACACCGTTACCGCGGTGGGCCCCAACAAGACATTACATTCTCTGACCAACGAGCAACTTAATCGTCCTACAATTCACAAACAAACTCAGACCAAGAGCTCCTCTGTGACGGCCCCTCCCTTTCAACCCACCTTGCCCCAAGGACTTCCCTCTTCTGTTGATCTTATTTTATCTATGGTCAATGCTTCTATAGTTGCGTTACATGCTATTAATAATTCTCTATATGAGAAATGCTGGGTTTGCTTTTCACCAAAGCCCCCCTTTTATGAAGGAGTGGCTGCTTTTGGCTCCCCCACCTTAACCAATGACACACAACATTTAAGGTGACATCCTGTTGATGGTAAAGGTCTTACGATAAGTCAGGTCTCTGGCGTGGGACTATGCCTTAGGGGACCAGCCTTGTACTTCCCTCAACCATTACAATATACTTACAATCAGACATTTATTGTTAATAATTCTTTTTCTTATGTTTCTGCACCTAAAGGATTCTATTTTGCCTGTTCCTTGGGTCTCACCACTTATATAGTTACCAATAATTTTTTGTTCTATGACGATTACTGTGTGCTAGTGCGGTTGGTACCTCGTCTGACGATACATGAGTCAGAAAATCTCCTCCACTTTTGGGAACAGGGCGCTATTACTCCCCGATACAAGAGGGAACCTATTTCAGCCATTACCTTGGCTGTTATTTTGGGATTAGGAGCCACAGATGCAGGAACGGGGATTGCCTCTCTTATCACCTCCCAACAACAATATGCCCAACTTAGCCTGGCGGTAAACAGAGACATCCAAAAATTACAAAAGGGTCTAAAAAACCTAAAGGACTCATTAGTGTCTCTGTCAAAGGTGGTTCTACAAAATAGACGAGGCCTTAACCTAGTTTTTCTTAAAGAAGGGGGACTTTGTGTTGCCCTTAAAGAAGAATGTTGTTTTTATTCAGACAAAACAGGCCTAGTACAGGATAGCATACAAAAGGTAAAAAACAGTTTAGAAGAAAGAAAAAAAAACAGAAAAAAGCAGGAGTCTTGGTACCAAAACTGGTTCTCCACCTCCCCCTGGTTGTCCACACTTTTGCCTGGTTTACTGGGCCCTCTTGTGGGACTATTACTACTATTATCCTTTGGCCCTTGGGCTTTTAAAAATCTAACCCGCTTTATTAAGACCCAGATTGACGAAATAACAAGGGACTCCATTGCTGTTCATTACCATCGCCTAAACACGCGAGGCTCCACGGAGGACCTGAGAACTCCAGAGGCAGAGCAACCTGCAGCTGCTCTCCAATTCTCTACCCTTGCTACACACCCCAAACCCCTTAGGTCTTGGAATCCCTGGAAAAGAATGTTTGGCAGGCAGCACTCATAATCTTATTGTGGAGTAGGCATCTAGGAAGGAGGATATACCTTAGGCCAGACTAAACGGTGAATACTGGGTTTGGAAAACGCCCTTTCTTCTTGTCTGGAAGATGGAGCTATTGGTGCCAAAGTTATATTATTATATCTTTTATTTGAGGAGCTCCTCACAGTCTTTTCATTAATGACAAATGCAGGGGCCCAATGACGGGAGTTAGTGTGGACCCTCGCCTGAACAGCACACCATACAGAGGTTGTAGAAACCGGCTCAACAAGGCATGGTGCCAGGCACGAGGATTGCCCTCCACATGGCCTAAGACAGGGTGCCCTGTGGTCAAAGATCTGCTTACTTTAGGTCTTGCTAGATACCTTTTATTTGAGGAGCTCCAGGGACGGGCAACTTATGGCAGGACATCCCCCAACCTAAGACAGGGTCCTGGGAACCCGAGGACGGGTAAGGGGAAAAAAAGACCTGGTCCCCACTCGACCTAAGACTCATAAGGCACCCCTCTGTTCCCAGGAGAGGTAAATTGCTCCACCATCCGGGAGGAGGGTCCCTCCTTGTCCCAGTCCCTTCTCATTTAGACCTGACACCGGGGTTAGACTCTGACCTGGTGCCCTCCACTTGATAGATGCCTGCTTTTATAAAAGGAAGGGGGATATGTCAGGAGCCGTGTCCCCCCAAAATTTACAGGAAGCACCGCCGTGAGGAGTTTTTGCAGAGGGCTTCACTTCTCAATTGTATTGAGAATAGTCTTATTGACCAAGCCTATCCCACACCCAAATTAACTGTTAATAGAGAGTTATCTCTTAGCAGAACCTGCCTCACATTCCAAACTATCTAGGCAACTAGGTGTGTCACCTTGTGACTTCCCGACCAAGGAATCGTGACCCGACCCATCGTAACCTCTCAGACTCTGTGGACCACGTGGCAAGATCCCGTGCCCCAGCCCCCCAAGCTATTCAGGGGCTATATAAGCTGTAACCATGACCCTAATAAACTGAGGCTTTGACAAATACGCTTAGCCTCCTTCTTCTCATCAGCCTATGCCTTTCAGGTGGTGCCTCTCCGTGACCCTGGAATAACTGGCCAGCCAGGCGGGTTACAAACCCTAGACAGAGTAACCCGTCGAGGCGGCTACACTCCCCAGGAAGAGTTTTGTGTCCCAATAAGAACAGAGGACCTGAGTAGTTGTGTATGGCATTCTGGAATAGAAGGTTGTTGATGGGAGAAAGTTGTTTGGAACTCAAAAACAGACAGCTTAAGTTTTACTGTAGAACATCATTGGTTATTAGAAGCCATGTTTCTAGTCTGGGCATGGTGGTATGTGCTAACAATCCTAGCACTTTAAGGGTAGAGGTAAGGGTAAAGGGGGTCATGAGTTCAAGGCCAGCCAAGAGGACGTAGCAAGACGCTGTCTCAAAGTGGTAGTGGTGAGGGCAAGCCTATGCTTCTGAATTGGTCTTAAACTCTCATTTCAATGACATAGAATGAGATTTTATAGTTAAGTGAGGAAACCCCTGCCAAACTAATAACCCAAAAGTTCGGAATGATTTAAATGTATATACAATAGCTGTTTCACAGAAAAGAATATATGATAATATTACCATTGTGCATCTCCAAGGAATTTTTCTTTTGACTTTTTTTTAAGTGACCATAAATTACTTTTGTAATTATTTAAAAACAAGTCAATGGGCTGGGTGCTGGTACATGCGCCTTTAATCCCAGATGTGAGTTAGAGGTCAGCCTGGTCTACAATAAGGGTTAGTTCCAGGACAGCTAGGGCTGTTAGACAGAGAAACCCTGTCTCGAAAAACCACTCCACCCCCTAACAAGCAAATAATAACAAACAAACAAATCAGTGGAACCATTATTTACAAGAGGAAAGTGCTTTGGGTGTAGCTCAGTTGGTGGAGCTCTTGCCTAGCTAGCACAGGGCTCTGGGTTCCCGCCGAGATCCCCACCCCCACACTTCCCTTTCTCCTCTCTAGTAGGACTGCAGGGAAAATTGGCAACTCAGCTAAAGGAAACTATCCCTAGGAAGCAGCCAAACCAAGTCAGGGGCTGGGCACATCTAAGGCTCTGTCCGCCACTGTGGGATGGAGAAAGTCTGTGGGCAGCGGCGGCTCCCACAGGCAGTGCCATACTCCTGAGGGCTCTCCTCGGAAGCATGAATGGATCTGTTTGGAAACCTCATGGTCTGCCTTTGCACCCGACCCTGGCCCGGTTCTGCTGTCCCGACTCACCTGCCCTTTGTAGGAAGTTCACCTCGAAGGTGTCGGGGGCGCTGGGGCCCAAGGGCTGGACCCTGCACTCCCCGCCTCCGGAGGCCCGGCTCTGGAAGTATATCTCTAGTTTCCTGTGGGCCCGGGAGATGGACTCCGGCAGCCGCACGAGTACCGGGGACGGCGGGCAGGGACTGGAAGCCATGGCTGTCGGCGTCTTGCTCGCTAGGGGCTCAGGGACTTTGCACAGTCCGGACAGAGCAAAGATTTATTTTGCCCCAGAAATCCCGGCTGCAAAGTTTCAGTTTCGTTTCCCAGGAGGTCCCTCCCTGTTCCCCGCAGAGCCACCTCCTTTCTTTCCCTGCGGTCTCCTAGGGCCCTCGCTCCGGTGAGTAGTTTGTACCTCGGGCGGTGGGCTCTTGGGGGAAGTAATTTCTCCGGGGTCCCAGGTAGTCTTCTTCCTTTCCAAGATCGGAAGAGTGGCGGGAACCGGGATCCCAGGACCAGACCTTCTTAAGGGAGGGTGCAGGAGAGTAGAAGGATAAAAAGATCTTCCCATGTTTGTGCTCTTTGAAACTATATTGTTTGGATTAATATTTCCTGAGATGTGATTCTGAATTCAACTTATAGTTACTAGTTTTTATAGAAATTGAGGGTGTTTACCTGGTTGGTGACCGGTTAGATGGGTACTTAGGAATTTTCTGCTTTGGGTCCTTAAGATAGCCAGCAACACAGATCTGCTTGCTGTCCAGAGTCCCCAGAGAGTGAGGCGGAGAGGCATCTGACCACAAGGGTTGGTACCTGTGAACAAAGCAAAAAGCCAAGGCCTCCAAGAGTTGGTTTCAAGCCAAATCTTAAGGTGAGGTGGGGGAGGGGAGGAGAGTACCCCAGGCTGGGAGAGCTGTACTCTGAGAGCTCAGTCCCAGGCCTGGGAGCAGATGAGATAGGTCAGGGAGAGGATGAAGAAGGTTCTTTTAGATCTACAGTGTCAACAGAAATGCAGTGGAGATTATGTGTGTTATGTGTAAAGTTTACACACATCGTGATTGTTACAAGGGGATGGCTCATCTTGTCAATTTGACTACATCTGGAATCAGCTAAAACCCAAGCTAGCTGGGTAGAGCTTGTGAGGAGTTTTCTTCCTTCCTTCCTTTTTTTGTTTTTATTTTTCGAGATAAGGTCTCTCGGTGTAACAGCCCTAGCTGTCCTGGAACTGGCTCCACTGTGAACCAGGCTGGCCGCGAACTCACAAAGATCTATCTGCCTGTGCCCCACCTCCCCAAGTCTGTGCAACACGTCTCGCTGTGAGTGATTTTCTTAATTGTATCATTTCAGGTAACAGACACACCCTAAATCTGGACCACACCTCCTGGTAGCAGTCTATATAAAAGGACAAGGAAAAAGGAAGCTTTTGCTCCTCTGCCTGCACGCTTCGGAACAGACAAATGCGCGGCAGGAAACAGTTACCCTCCAGCTGTCTCCCAGGAACCGTAGAAGTCTTTCTTCTGTGAAAACAACACTGCCCTCTGGAGGCAAGGCGGACCTTGTCCCCGCAGTCGGTTAGTATCCAGCTTACTCAAGATGAATGTATGACCAACTGTGCTCTGTTTTGTTATTTTTTTTCCAACTGCGCTCTGATGTACAGTTTTTCTATTGCAAAGACATTGTAAATCACTCCAGAGACTTAACGATGGCAACAGTTTTAGACCACTGTATTGTACGTTTAATCATGAGTCTGTTCATAATCTTTAGTTTTTACCTACTAGGCTAAAATCATGAAAATATGGTGTTCTCCAGAGTTTCCAACTTTGATCTAGATACCCTTAGGACAGAGCTGTATCACAGGTTCAGTTGAACACACCCCCTGCAGGTTCAAGCAGTTTTCTTAGTCCTCAAACACTCTGTGGGGAGCCCCACTGCTCAAAGACTGCTGTTTGGAGACTTTTTCAGTCTCACCACTTTGTTATCACTTTTTAAAGACAGCAGCCCCTTCAAGGCCTGGCTCCTATCTCATTTCCATAAAGCTTTTCCTAGTCCAGCCACTACAGCTCCCCACCACATCCTGACTTCTCTTAGGACGTAGATCAAAATTCAATAGAAGGTAGACAGTAACAGCAGCAAAATTACATGCCAGTCCTCATCATCAACATGTTAACCAAAAATTATTTTCAGGTCTCCTATGGTATGTTCTTTTTTTTCTTCCACCCCGCCCCTCTCATTTTTTTTCCAAGACAGGGTTTCCCTGTGTAATCTTGGCTGGCATAGAACTCTGTAGACCAAGCTTGCCTTGAATGCCTTGAACTCAAGAAGTTCAGATGTCTCTGCCTCCCAGGACATGTATGTATGTGTATATATATATAAAATTTGTTGTTGTTTGTTTTGTGACAGGGTTTCTTTGTAACAGCTCTGGCTGTCCTGGAACTCACTTTGTAGACCAGGCTGGCCTTGAACTCACAGAGATTCACCTCCCTCTGCCTCCCGAGTGCTGGGATTAAAGGTGTGTGTCATCATGCCTGGTGGTCTATTCTTACAAGATCCCTCTCAGTTTTAAAAGCCTTTAATCCCAGCACTCGGGAGGCAAAAGCTGGTAAATATTTGATTTGTAAGCTAGCCTCATCTACTTAGCAAGTTCCAGAGTAGCCAGAGTAACATGATGAGTCCCTATCTCAAAACAAGAACAAAAACCCAAATTACCTCACTTTTTGGTTGGTGCTAACTGTATGCTTTCTATTTGATCCCAGAAATAGAACACCCTCTCCGGGATCAGCAGACTACCTCTGGAAACACGAACTGGTCCCACGTGAGACCCGAAGGATGGATTTTAACACGGTAAAAACTTAATACCTTTTTGTCATGAAGTTCAGTCATTACATGAAGAGCTCTTTCCCCAACAGTAAGAGATCTGGGGTCTTCAGTTATAGCTCACATCCTCATGGTTTTACTAGCTTAGCGGAAGCTTCTCCCAGGGACTGTACAGATGGCTCAGTGGTTAAGACTGTATACTGCTCATGTAGATGACCTAGGTTTGGTTCCTAGCACCCGCACAGTGACTCACAGTGTTGCCTGTAGCTACAGTTCCAGGGGTCTGATGCCCTCTTCTAGTCTTTGTTGGCCCCTACACGCATGCAGTATACACAAACTCACGGAGTTTTGGGGGGAGGCTAGAGAGATGGCTCAGTAGCTAAGAGCACTGGTGCTCTTCCAGAGGACCCAGGTTCAATTCCCAACACCCACATGGTGCCTCATTGTCTGTAACTCTAGCTCCAGGGGATCCAATGCCCTCTTTTGGCCTCCATGGCATACATATGATGCACAGATATACATTTGGGCAAAACACCCATACATATACGATTATATTAATTTTTTTCTGTTTTTTTTTTTTTCCTAGTACTGTGAAAGAAATGGAAAATCAAGGGTATGCTAATATAGTTAAATACCATGGCACACACCTGTGATTCCAGTAGTCAGGAAGCTGAGGCAGAAGAATCACTATGTGTTCCAAGCCAGTCTGAGCTATGGAGTAAAACCTTGTCTCAAAATTCAAAACATTTTTAAAAAGAATAATACATAAAATACTTATCTAATTAGCAGAATCAACTTGGGGATGGATGATCTTTTTTTTTTTTTTTTTTAAAGTCATCTCCTAGACTAGGAATGTATCACAGAGGATGAAGGGCTTGTCTACTGTGCATATGGCCCTAGGTTCAATTGGGCCTGGTAATAGTAGCAAGTTCAAGGCCAGACTGTGCTGCCTGCGATCCAGCCTGGGTCACCTCCATGACGTGTGGATTTTCCTCAGTCACTCAGCAGTTGTCTTTCAGGATAGGTAAGGAGCGCTCAAGGAATGAAAATGGGAACAGAGAAAGGCACCTTGTCGAGCAGATTAGAAAATTCCCATTTAATGTTTGTGTCGTGAAAGAGGTGAACGAAGTGGGTCCTTACAGATGTGAGGAGGGGCAGCTGGTGAAGTTCACATCCCGTGTTTTCTGTTCTGGCTAGGGAAACCCCA
The DNA here is from genome assembly GCF_950005125.1 of Chionomys nivalis. Classification (NCBI taxonomy): domain Eukaryota; kingdom Metazoa; phylum Chordata; class Mammalia; order Rodentia; family Cricetidae; genus Chionomys; species Chionomys nivalis. The sequence continues at coordinate 58,556,025 of NC_080088.1, read as the reverse complement.
CAAGGCTTTGGAAGCTGGACTCTGTTTGAGAGCTCTGGCTCATTTTAGTTGAGGCCTCTGTGCCTTCTCAGGTGTTATCCTCCAGCTTTTATCTTATTCTGAATTAGAAGTGCATCAGCTGAGCCTGGTAGTACACACCTATAACCTGAGTGTTCAGGAGGCTGTGGTCAGGACGACTGCTGGGAGTTCAAGGCCAGCCCAGGTACAGCATGAGATGAACAAGCGAAAATCCCTTGCATTGATCTCTACGGGACCTAGGATCGGTACTTGCAGCGTTTAGTATTCTCAGTGTTTCAGGCGCACAGGCTAAAAAGAACACTACAAAAATCAACAAACCAAATAATGAATCTACACAAACAACAAGCAATACATTTCCTTCCCCAACCCGAAAACCCGTGCTCTGAGCAGCGCTTCCTCTTCCTAGAATGCATGTACTGTCCTTCATCTCCACTTTTGCAGCTTCGAGCTATTAAAGGAGCCGTTTTCATGTTTTTCACAGGGTTCTGGAGCAGCAGCTTACGCCGAAAGACCAGGTACGATCGCCTCACTCTCACTCTTATTTAAGAAAGGCTTTGCTCATCTCTTCCCTCAATGCAGAAGAGGGCACACGGAAGGAGACTGCCTCCCCCTCGGGGGCTCAGGTGTGTGACTGCAGGCCCTGAAGATGCCAGCTCCTCCTTCAGAAGGAGAACTGCTTCAGAGGCACTGGGACAGCTGAAGATATGTTCTCTTTAGGTCCCCACTGTCCTTTTCCCTTGTTGGCAGATATGATACTCTTTTCTCTATTCACTTTGTAGATCTGCCTGGCCAGAACTCAGATCTGCCTGCCTTAGATCAAAGGTCCGCATCACTACTCTCCATCCTGTGAGATGCTTCTGACCATAGCTCGACAGCCAAAATGGGCAGGAAGGGTGACCAAGAGCTAAAAGAGCCAACCTGCCTAATTCTAGGGGTGGCCCATCAGAGGTTTCCTGTCAGTGCTCAGGCCAATTGAGACCAGCTGCTTAGATATGGCTTCTTTCGGGTACAGAGGTCACCGGAAGTCTTTCTTGGTGACTCAGACTAGAAACGGAGTAAATTACTACATTTAATTTGTTTTAAGATGCATGTTTTCTTGCATTTTGATGTCTCCGAAATGATCCCCAGTTTCACTGACATTCATCTTCCTTTCTCAGACACAGAGGCTGTGTTGGTAACTCATAAAAGACTAGACACTTCCTCTTGGGATAGTAGACCAAGGGCAAGCTCAGAATTGAAATCTCCACTTCTCCTCATGTTCTTCATCTTTCTGTAGTTTGTGTTCTGTAGTCTGTCTCTTGTGTGTGTCTGTGTCTGTCTGTTCTTGTGGTCTGTCCCTAACATAGGGCTTTCTGTTACTTGGCAGCACAGAAAACACAGTATGGTAAAGGAATTAAGAATTTTTTTTAAGAGTTTTAGAAAGAGAAGAAGTTACTTTACTGACCCCAGCTGACCCACAAACAGATGTTCTCTAACAGATGTTCTCAACCTATATCCATGCATTGCTTCCAGCAGTTAGGAGTTAATTTGCTTAAGGTTACCTTCAACCTATTGACTGCTTTCAGCAGATGATTACCACCACACACACATTATTCTGGGTCAGGGACATGGAAGAATCATAGTTTAAGATTAAAGCTATGCATTTAGTTTAGGTTATAAAAGGGATTGCATAAGTATGTATACTATTGCATAGTAAAATTGGTTGGTTGCATTTTTTTAAAAGATTTATTATGCATACAGTATTCTGCCCGCATGTATGTCTACATGCCATGTATACAGTATGTATAGTGTATTCTGCCAGCATGTATGCCTGCCAGAAGAGAGCACCAGATCTTATTGTAGATGGTTGTGAGCCGCCACGTGGTTGCTGGGAATTGAACTTGACCTCCGGAAGAGCAGCCAGCACTCTTAACCTCTGAGCCATCTCATCTCTCCAACCCTACACTGTTTTCTTTTTTTTTTTTTTTTTTTTTTGGTTTTTCGAGACAGGGTTTCTCTGTGGTTTTGGAGCCTGTCCTGGCACTAGCTCTTGTAGATCAGGCTGGTCTCGAACTCACAGAGATCCGCCTGCCTCTGCCTCCCAAGTGCTGGGGTTAAAGGCGTGCGCCATCACTGCCCAGCCCTACACTGTTTTCTTAAAGGCGAGATTAGAAGGCTGGATATGCAGTAGAAAAACAGATTGAGTACATAATTTTAAGTGATTTCTAGGTATATTAACTTGGTTGCAAGGTCTGACAAAAGTTTAGTTTCTGAAGGCAAGAGGGATTTTCAGAAAAACGTATGTATTATCATCACTCCACAGGTTGGGTTATCCAGAAACTGGATTCTGAGGTGGAGTGAGGCGTATTAAAAGTTTATATGAAAGAAAAAGAGAAATCCACCAGGCTGTATGAAGATCTGTGCTAGGTGGGTGTGGTGGTAATCCCAAGGTTTAGGAGGTGAAGGAAGGAGGATTATAATTCAAGGACTACACAGCAAAGTCTTGTATTATCACCACCAACAATAAAACTGTAATGGTAACCCCACCACCACCACCAAATTGAAGTCTCTGGCAGCCTGAGGTGTGTGTTAGAGGTGCCCCACAGGCAGAAGTGGCCTTGCTTGGCCTTTGGTGATCAGGGGGCTGTTTTGAGAACTGTGGCTAGTGCTGAGGTGAACTTTAGTGGTAACAGCGACAGACTTCGAGATAACTAGATTTTCCACAAGTCAAGGAAGAAGTGAAAATATCCTATATTTCATAGCGTGAAATATGCAGTAAGTGATATTTATTTTTAAAGACAGGATCTTACTATGTAGTTCTGACTGGCCTGGAACTCACAGAGATTCTGCCTGCCTCTGCCTCCCCAGCGCTGAGTTTAAGGAAAGGCATGCACAGCATAGAAAATAATTTTTTAGTTACTTGGTTTTAACTCTGTGCTGATTTTGACTGTGAGGACCGGAGTACGTGCCATGAGGCTGAGGTTGTCAGCCTTCTACTCATTGGCTATCCTGTGTTGCCCATCTTCCCTCAGTACAGCTCTGAGCAGTGACTTGTGGGAGCAGTATCCATAGCTCCCATAATGACCACTCTAAAACTAGATCTAGAGTCATGTGATCTGCTCAGCCCTCGAGTAGAGTTAAGCTTCATTTGCTAATCAACACACACAGTATCCTTTTTTGTTCTTGTTTTCCTGTCTTAGTTTCTTACTTTCTCTCCTTATCCAGAATCCCTGGTGTTTTCTAGAATCATTTCTTAAACTACTTACACTCTAAAGTCTTACTTACTTCAGGATTTTCTTCTAAGCAAACATAATCCCAGGCACTAAAAAAAGTGAAGAAGTGTCGGGTGTGGTGGTACACATCTTTAATCCCAGCACTTGGGAGGCAGAGGCAGGCGGATCTCTGTGAGTTCGAGGTCAGCCTGATCTACAGAGCCAAGTTCCAGGACAGGCTCCAAAGCTACAGAGAAACCCTGTCTCGAAAAAAAAAGTGAAGAAGTTACAAAAACAGCTTCCCTATGTTTTTGATTCATAATGAAGTCATTTTAGTATGTATATGCACTTAGCATGAGTCTTCCCAAACTCACAATTTTTATATACATTCAAGACCTTCTTAGCCCCGGTACAAGGTTTTCTCACTTAGAGGGGTCTGACTAAATGCCACACACAAGCCTGAGCCCTTTTCAAGTGACTTGGCATTGAAGACTCTTAGTTGTCCTTGGCCTGATTCCACGTGTGGATGAAAAGCAGAGTCAGCACAGAGGGGAGTGGAAGGTCGTCTATCTTTAGAAGTAAGAAACTTAGTCTCGTGGTGTGGAAAGGAAGCAGGTCCTTTCCAAAAGAATCGTCATTCATTGCTTTCTTGTTTTGTCTCTTCTCCTTTTCCAGCCAACGATTCTTTCAATAGATGCCTAATTCCTGTTAAACACAATGTCTTCGAAATTTTAAAAAGCAATGAGAGTCAGCTATGTGAAGTCCTCCAGAATAAGTTTGGGTGTAGCTCTACCCTGAGCTGTCCAGTTCCAGCAGGAAACAGTGCTCCTGCTCAGCAGGTCTTCAGAAGGAGGCTGACCCCCGGGATAGAGCTGTCTGTCTGGAAGGATGACCTCACCAGACACGCTGTTGATGCTGTGGTGAACGCAGCCAATGAAGAACTTTCACACGGAAGTGGCCTGGCCGGGAGCCTGGTGAGAGCTGGTGGTTTGGAAATCCAAAAAGAGAGCAGACGCCTTGTTGACACCTATGGTAAAGTCTCAACTGGTAAAATAGCTGTCACAAAAGCAGGAAGGCTTCCTTGCAATCGGATTATCCATGCCGTCGGACCTCGGTGGACATCATGGAATGACAAGACAACAGCTGTTGGGTTGCTGAGACTTGCCATTAAAAGCATTCTAGACTATGTCTGCATAGAAAACATACACATTAAGACAGTAGCAATTCCAGCCCTGAGCTCCGGAATTTTCCAGTTTCCTCTTGACTTGTGCACACAAACCATTTTAGAAACTATCCAGTTATATCTCCAAAATAAGCAACCGATCAGTGATTTGAAAGAGATTCATCTGGTTAGCAACGAGGACCGCACTGTTGCTTCCTTTAAAGATGCAGCAGAACGCATCCTGGGGAAGGATGAGCTGAGCCTCAGGATGAGTCCAGGAACTACCCCTTCTTCCAGTGTAGAAAGCATCCTGGGGAAGAAGGAACTGAGTCCCTGGGAGAGTTCAGGAACTATCCCTTCTTCCAATGTGACACTTCAAGTTAGCCAGGGCCTGACTCTCCAGATTGTCCAAGACTTCATTGAACTGCAAACAGTAAGTCTTTGGTTTCTTGGTTTTTTGTTTTGTTTTGTTTTGTTTTCTGTTGTTGTTCTTTGTTTTCCTAGCTGTCCTGTAAACCAGGCTGACCTCAAACCCACAGAGATCCACCTGCCTCTGCCTCCTGAGTGCTGGGATTAAAGGTGTGTGTCACCACCACCTGGCAAGTCTTTGTTTTTATTCTCTGGCACTGACAAAGTGGAATCCTGTAATGAATGAATGAATGAATGATTTTTAATGTATGAGTGCTCTGTCTGCATGTATGCCTACATACCAGATCCCATCATAGATGGTATTGAGCCAGCCACCATGTGGTTGTTGGGAATTGAACTCAGGACCTCTGGAAGAGCAGTCAGTGTTCTTAACTGCTGAGCCATCTCTCCAACCCCAAATTAATTGTTAATTATTAAGATATTTAAAGTGGAAGACCATAGAATGTATCTTTTTGGGGTTAAGAATGTGGATGTTGGGGTTAGGCCGTCTGGATTAGAGACCACCTTCATTAGTTCCTAACTCAAATACTTTCTCCCAGTCTTCAGTCCTTCTTCTGCAAAACACATTACTGTAGCACTTGACATCTGAAAGCTGGAATCAGTATCCAAGAAACACTTACAATACTGTGTGGCACATGGTTAATATGGAAATTAAAATTAGGCTATTATTCTTAGGAATCATAAGGAGTTAGAATCCTCTTTGATACCAAAGAACTTAAGCTCTTTTGTGTATCTTTGTTGTTTTTGAAACAAGAAAGTTTTTTTGCTGTGTCACCAAGGACTCAGTCCTCTTGACTCAGCCTCAAGCACTAAATTTTTGTTTTATTTTATTTTTCTATAGAACCTTGGCTGTCCTGGAACTTACTCTGTAGATCAGACAGGTCTTGAACTCCACCTGCCTCCACCTCCCGAGTAATGGAATTAAAAGCTACTATGCCCCAGCTGAGCACTAGAATGAATGAATTTAGTGTGTGTGTGTGTGTATAGGTGTAGGTTTATGTGTATCTATGTGTGCTTGTGGGTGGAGTTGCACACCTGTGCACAGGTGTGTAAAGGCCAGAGATCAGCCTTGGTTGTCTTCCTAAAGTATTGTCATCTACCCTTCTTTTCTTGAGGCAAAGTTTCTCATCTGTCTGGAACTGGCCAGCTAGCCCCAGTCTTGGCCTTCTCTGGTTTGCTGGAATTATGAGTGCGTGTTACCACACCTGGATTTTTTTTTCCTTTTTTTACAGAGGTTCCTGCAAGAACTTTACTGAGTCATTCCTGCAGTTCTATTTTTAATATTTTAAAAAATCCTTTATTTGCAAATATTTCATCGGGAAAACCAACCACTCAACATTTCTGAAGCAATCTATCAATAATAGTAAACAAAAGTATTACTTAGAAATATGGACAGGCATGGTGGCTTACCCTTGTAATCACAGTAATTGGGAGGTAGAAGTCCATTGATCAGGAACTCAAGGTTGTCCCCAGCTCCTTGAGTTGGAAGAAGCCAGCTTTCACTACATGAGACCTTGCTTCAAAAATCTGGGGAAAAAACAAAAACAAACAAATGAAAAGAAAGGAGGGGGCTGGAGAGATGGCTCAGTGGTTAAGAACACTGGCTGCTCTTCAAAAATGATTCAGGTTCAATTACCAGCACCCACATGGTGGCTCACAACTGTCTGTAACTGCAGTTTCAGGGGATCTGAAACCCTCATACCAATGTCCATAAAATAAAATTAAATAAACTTTAAAAAAATAGAGTCGTTTGAATGTATGGAAAAAAGGATGTTAATTGAGCTTAGAGCAATATATACACAGAAGTAGCAAAAAGCAAGGTAGAGGATGAAATCCTGACACCCCTCTAAAAGCAGCCACAGGTTGGGTGCTCTGTGGAAGATTGCTTATTCAGCATGGATTGGATCACTGAACTGGGAAAAAACAGAAGCTGACCTCAGGTTGTAGTGGATGTGAACTGGCAGTGGGGAAGGCTTTCAGGGAAGCTCGGGTGATGGTCAGAGAGACAGGAATCCACAGACAGGAGCTGGGGAGTTTGGATAGACTCAGTGAAGTTTAAAATCATATCTTTATTATTATTTTTGGATCAGCGATGTGTCCTCTGGTCACAGTCAAATTATAATTGACCAATTATTAGTGAGAATAGCACTTATTACCTACAAGTCAATCAGCGTGAAATGGAGGAGACTAGGAAATGAAATACTCGAGGAGTCATTAGTGTAGCAGTTTAAAACCAAAGTAGAAGCATTATTGAGTAATATCCTTTTCACAAATTTTATTGTATGCATTTGTTGTCAGCAGCATTAGGAACCTTACACTTTCTCAGCGGTGCCAGTGCCCCCCCCCCCCCCCCCGTGGCAAGTTCTGATTGCCCTTTTAGGGTAAAACATTTAATGTCCCTGATAAATTGATCACTTTGTCACATGCCTGGAATCCCAACACCCAAAAGACAGAGGCAGACTTGATCCAAATATGAGGCCAGCCTGGTCTGCAAATCAAGTTGCATGCCAGCCAAGACTACTCAGTGATACCCTGTCTCAACAAATATCACCCATAGAAGTACATAAGTTTCCTTTGAAACCAAAGACATTGGGGTAATTAGAATTTGGGCACTGAAACAGCAAGAACACAACCACCTCTAGCACTGCTCCAGAGTTATGAAATATAACTGGTGTCTATGCGTAGTCTGTTTCCTTAGAGCAGTGGCTCTCAGCCTTCCTAATGCTGCCACCCTTTAATATAGTTTGTCATGGAGTGGTAACCCTAAAATTATTTTTGTTTCTATTTTGTAGCTGTTATGAATTGTAATATAAGTATCTATGTTTTCCAGTGGTCTTAGGTAACCTGTGAAAGGGTCATTCAAGGCCCCCTAAGGGGTTCAGACACACAGGTTGAGAACTGCTGCTGTAGATTGACTGGTTAAAGTGGTTGCCTGTGGAATAGGTGGATGACTATATATCCATGAAGAAAGAAAGCTACCTTTCACTAAAGACCTTTTGGTCTCGTTTACTTTCTTTAACCTTGTGCATGAGAACATAAAGACATGAGATGGCAGAGAGTTCCTAAGAAACTTTATTCTTTGTTCCAAAACAGCCTGCACAGAGATAGCAGGAAGTGACGGAGGTAAGGCAGAGAATGAAACCTGTAAGGGTTTTCTCAAAAATCACCGTGGACTAGGGATTTGGCTCGGTGGTCGAGTGGTTACCTAGCATGTGCAAGGTCTTGGGTTCAATCCTCAGCACTGGGGAAAACAGCACAACTGGGTGTGACAGGCTGTGTATGCTGGTAATTTTAGCACTGGAGAGATGGTTCAAAATTAATTTGGAATACACAGTGAGGCCCAGTCGAAAGAAAAAACCCAAACTCAAAAAACCAATAACAACAAAAACAAAACAAAAAGCAAGCAGGCATTCAGGTAAAAAGCTAAGAGGACTGGAGGATGTAGTTCAGTTGGTCCAGTACTCATCTAGCAGCATGGAGCCTTCGTTCAACCCCTAGGATCCACAAACCTGTAAGCCCAACACTGGGGAGATAGAGGCAAGAGGATTGGGAGTTTTGGTTTTTCGAGACAGGGTTTCTCCATTTAGTTTTGGAGTCTGTCCTAGAACTCACTCTGTAGGCCAGGCTAGCCTTGACCTCACAGAGGTCTGCTTCTGCCTTCTGAGTGCTGGGATTAAAAGTGTGCACCGTCACCCGGGGGTGAGGATCCAGGAATTTAAGGTCACCTTTAGCTGTGTGGGAAGTCTCAGGTCAGTCAGGCTGCAGGAAACACTGTCTCAAAAACCAAACAAGGTGTGGTGGTGCAAGCCTTTAAACCCAGAATGAAGAAGTAGAGACAAATGGATCACTGTGAACTTGAGGTCAGCCGGGTCTACACAGTGAGTTACAGGCCAGCCAGGGTTGCATGGTGAGACTCTGTCCCCAAAACAAAAGAAGCAATCAGGCAACAGAGGAGACTGGGAGAAGGCTCAGCTGTTAAAAGGATGACAGTTCTAATAGAAGATCTGGTTCTGTCCCCACCAAATCTGGCAGTCACAGATCTGTAACTCCAGCTCCAGGGAATCTGACATCCTGCTCGGGGTTTTTCAGGCACTACATTCATGCATACAAACTCACGCAGACATATGCACACAATTGAAAATAAAATCTTTTTTTTTTACTTTAGTATTTTATGGGTGTATGTGTTTTACCTGTGTGTCTGGCAAATACATGCTTGGTGACTTCGTAGGTGAGAAGTGGCTTTGAATCCCCTAAGAGTGGAGTTATTGACAGTTGTGAGCTGCCTTGTGCTAGTTGAGCGTTGAACCCAGGTCCTCTGCAAGAGTCACAAGTGCTCTTAACCACTGAGCCAACTTTCCAGATTCAAAATAAAGTCTTTAAAACAAAAGAAGCCAGAGGGAATGATCAGAAACTTGAAATAAAAAGTATAATTCAGCAAAGGTGAATGCAATGACAATATCATCCTTATATGTACAGGAAAAACGGCTTCATAGCAAAGAAACGAACTCTCTGGAAATGCCAGTCTATTGTGAAATCAATTTTTGTGAATTTGGGATATCCAAAAAGTAATTTTCAAAAGTCCTTGGGAAGTACAAATTAGTCATTTAAAAAGGAGGGATTTAAAGATAACTCCTGTGTTTTCTACCCTTTTCAGACAGAGGTAATTGTCAATTCTGTATTCAAGTATGATCTTAAAAGCGGACGTGTGTCACAGTCAATTCTTAGACAAGCAGGACCTGAAATGGAATGGGAACTTGACACGGCTAAACTGCCTTCAGATTACCAGACGGTACTGGTCACAAAAGGATTTAAATTGTCGTGTCAGTATGTGTTCCATGTGGTATGGCAACACGATAACAAAGACCAGGTAAGTTCAAAATCTGTTTATGTCTGTATAATTGCAGAGTCTAAGTGGTTTGTTTCCATTGTTTCATTATGTTTGTAAGCTATTATCAGATGATATATCCCTGTTAGGAAATACAACTATGCCTGACTGAAAGGCTGAGCAAGTATGGTTGCCCCAAGTTCTCTTAAGTTTGACTTGACATGTCTAAGTGTACACACTGCATGTGGGCACTGAAACATCTGAACCCTTCTGTCTGTGCACCAGTTTGCTCCAAATACACGATGACCTGCTCTGTCTTTCCATGGTGAGGTAGGATTCAGCCTTTCCATATTTCCTTTCACAGGTTAAATTCCAGCGGGAGTTGGATTCACACCATTCCAGTCTAACCTATTACCTGGTCTCTTCTGACTGTGCCTATAATAGATATTGACTCTTAGCCAACTCCTCCCCCAAAACACAAAATTAAAGACTAGATGGAGGTCATTCAGATGTAGAGATGCTTAATCCCATGTGCCTTTTGGTTATTATTATTTTTTTGAGATTGTGACTATCTTTACATAGCTGAACTCACAGAGATCTACCTGCCTCTGCCTCCTGAGAGTTGGAATTAAAGGTGTGTGCCACCACTACACTGACTGTTTTTTGTTTTTATTTTTGAGATGAAGTTTCACTGTCTAGCTGAGGCTAGCCTGGAAATATGTAGTCCAGGCTATTCTAAAACTCATGGGAATCCTCCTGCATCTGCCTCCTGAGTGCCAGCATTATAAGCCATCACACCTAGAATGCAAGTGTGTGTGTATATGTGTGCGTGAGTTTATGGGGTGTGTGTGTGTGTCTGTGTATTCTGTACTATGTCTTGTTCTCTGTGAGAGAGTTCTCTAATCCTAGATTGGCCCTCCAATCATTCTCTATGCTTCCTCTTTCCAAGGTTCTCAAGGTTCTTCCACAGACTACCTTCCTGTCTGTATGTAGTAATTCAATGTAATATTGAAAAGTTGACAGAGGGTTAGTCGACATTGTGGTCCATTCCTTTTTTTTTTTTAATGCCAACATTTGGAAGGCAGAGGCAGACAGACCTCTGTGAGTTTGAAGCTATGTACTCCACTCTAGCCAGGGTGCCTTAGTGAGACTTTGTCCTTTAAAAAAAAAAGGAAAAAAAGAAAAATTGATGGAAGTTTAAATCTGCCAGGCTATTGACACTTCTCCAGAGAAGGTACACAGTAGACTTAATCATGGTGAAGGACCATTCTTTGCCTCATTTAGTCTTCATCTCCTTCTTTAAAGTGCCAGGGACTCTGTTGATTTGGGAGTGGCCGGTGAGTGGCACACTGACGCTTGGTTCCCTAAGATGGGGAGGACAATCAAGGCTATATAACTGGGAGAGAGTACAGTGCTCAGATGCACTAGGTAGCGTTTAGTTGCCTCAGTTTCTTATTTTAGACTCAAAGGTTGATCTTGAACTTGTATTTATCTTACAGATATTGAAAGACGCAATGAAGAGTTGTCTGAGAAAATGCATTCAACTATACGTAAATTCCATTTCTTTTCCTGCCCTCGGGACAGGAGGGATTGGTATAGAGGGCAGTTCAGCAGCGAGGATAATGTTAGATGAAATTTTAACATTTGCTAAAGAGTACACGAAGAAATCACTGACTGTAAGGATTGTGATATTTCCAGCAGATAAGGAGACATACAAGGTGAGTTAGCTTCTTGGAAATATCTTACAATTCATTCAATCACCAATGTCTAATTAATATCTGTAGTCTAAGAGGCTAGGCTAGGATCCCGCATGTGGTGGAATTCTAACTCAGTAAAGTTTAATTTCTGCAAATTACTCACCCTTGACCAAATGTCACCCTGAGCAAAGTTCACCCCAATCAAAGTCATGCTCACGATTTGCTTTTCTCTTTTCCTGTTGTGTTTATTCTCTTTGTTCTGTAAAGGTTAGCAACCTAGTTTTGGTATGGGATGATTCTTTCTTCACTTTCTCCCTCCTCTCCTCCTCCTTCTTTGGGGTATTTCTTTCTATATTTTATTTGTTTGTTTGTATTTTTAAGACAGGGTTTCTCTGTGTTACACTCTTAGCTGTCCTGGAACAAGCTCTTGTAGACTAGTTTGGCTTCAAACTCACAGAGATCTGCCTGCCTCTGCCTCCTGAGTGCAGGGATGAAAGGCATGCACCACCACTAACCAGCTCTCTTTGGGGTATTTCTTGATAGAGCTGAGTATCTATAAAAGTATAAAAAGCAATAGATGGTTATTTAGCAAATATTTCTTGTGTATTAACCTAAGCCAGGCATTTTGTCTCAGAGTAAGAAACAGCTCTGCAAAACACACTGTTGGCACCTCTCAGGTCAGGTGTTTGTCACTAGTGGACAGAGCTGGAAGGATACTGCCACAGCTTGCCCTTTGACTCCACCTCTCAGATCAGGTGTTCATCTGTTGACGGGGACTGCTTGTTTGTTCCTGGTTACCTAGACCCAAAATAATCACTCAGAAACTATATTAATTACAACATTGCTTGACCGATAGCTTAAGCTTCTTTCTACCTACCTTTTACATCTTAAAATAACCCATTTCTATTAATCTGTGCATCACCACAAGGTTATGCCTTGCTGGCAAGGTTCCAGCATCTGTCTCCAGTGGCAGCTATATGGTGTTTCACTAACTCCACCTACTCTCTCTCTCTCTCATGTGTGTGTATATATATATATCTATATCAGCCTGACTATATTCTGTTAAGCCATTGGCTGAAAACAACTTTTTTATTAACCAATGGCAATTAAACATATTCACAGTATATATTACTTCCCACATCACCTCTCCTTTTCTGTCTAAATTAAAAGGTTAACATAGTAAAATTGCATATAACAAAACAGGTATCAAGCAATAATCACAGTTACAATACTTATATCTACTTTATCTTTTATCATAACCAGGGAAAATATAACTATCTATTCTTCAATTCCATCAAAGACTCCAGAAGGATACATTACCTAAGTAAACAGGAAGTATATTGTAAGTAACTTCCAAAACTCTAGAACTTACAGGGACATCTCGCTTCCTGGACAGTCACCCAAAGTTCTTCTGTAACATTGCGGGCACCCATCTTCAACCTACTGGCCCATAGTATCAGGCAGACTTTTCCATGAAGCAAGAAATTTCAAAGAACAGTTATACCTATATTAGCAGTGTGTCAGTCACTTTCTTCTGTGTTCTGCAGAATGTCTGGCAGGCCCTTTCATGAAGCAGGAACCCCAAAGGACTGCCTCACCTTCTTTAGGCAACTTCAGCAGTCATTTTTTTCTATGGGTCCTGCAAGTCCAGTCAAGCAGTTCAGGCAAGAGCAGTTTCTTGCCCAAATGGCTAACAAGCTCCATGAGGAGCCTCTTTGATGTCCATCTTCCTCTTGAAGTAGATTGGTGCTGCCAGGAGCAGACTTGTCTCATTGTCATGAAAAATCCTAAGTTCTTAAAACATTTTAAATGCTATATCCATAGGTCTTTGAAAGGTTTGAAGATTATCTATATAACTGAAATATATCTCTATATATCTAGAAAACCTACCTAACATGACTACAAGCTTGATTATTATAGATGACTACCTATTAACCTGTATTTCTTAATTATATATTACATCTTAAATAAGCTGTATAACCAATACTTTAATTAAGAACAGAAATATACATATAACAAAATTGACCTAAAATTTTTATCAATAGGCCAAGATTCATACCAATGCAAAGTAATCATCTCTATAGCATATCCCCCTTTAAATGTAAATAAACTTTTATAAATAATATTTGGGAATTTGGGTGTAGTTCTCTCCAAACTGCTTCCTGATTTTTGTTGGATGAAGTAGTTTTTGGGGGAGGGTGTTCACAGTGACCTTTTGGGAGGCCTTGGTCCATCAAACCATATTAGTCTGGAAGGAATCCACAAGTTCTCATCTTCTTTGGAAACAAAAGCAGAACCTCTTTTCCAAAGCAACAAATCTTTAGACCCAAATTTTGAAGTCAAAGTACCTTTAAAATACATATGTTGGTTTAGCTTAGCAGCCCAGTGAACTCTGTACTTAGCTCCTTCACAGTCAAAAAATTCAAAGAAAACAAATAATATGCATAATCCAGACTCTGTGTATATTCCGTCTTTACATGGCTTATTTTTATTACTCTATTACTTTTTCTACAAGTTTAATATTTATCTTATTATCTTTATTCCTTAAATCTATGACTGTCTGTACTCTTTTATATTACTTTTGCTGTTTCTTTAAAGACTTTACTTCTTTTTATAACTGTCTATGCTCTTTTTCCTCTCCCTTTCTCAAGCCTTGTACATTTATCCAACACTGTGACCCATTTAGAGGTCTTTTTCATCTGAATTTGTCTTTATTGTGTGTGCATCTTTAATTATTTTCTAACCAGGAAATAATTGTTTTAAATTCCTAAGTGGGTGTAGCTAGGACCAACTCCTCGGCATGGTCTGCTTGCTCCGCCCAGTCCAACATGGTGGAGGCATGTTCACTGCCTCTGAGAGCCATGTACACCACCCTAGTTCCAGATATATGGCAGGTCTATGTCACACCATTAAGCAGTTTGAATAGCTGCTCATAAACCCTATTTAAATGCTCCATAGCCGGACCTCCTGAAAGAGTCAGAGCCATTTGTGGTGGCAAACCAGGAAGCCACTGTTTTTAAAGATGCTGCACAGCCTTCCTTGCCAAGGCTGAGTCAGGAAGACCTGTCGTAAAGGAGTTGCAGCAAACCAGAAAACAGAGCAAGAAGCTGCATTGATCTGTTTGTTTGTTTGTTTTGTCTAGAATTCCTTCCCAAACTCAGGTTTTAAGTGGATTTAGCTGGCACATATTGATATGTCATTCTGTTGATGGAGGCTGCTCGTTCATTCCTGGCCACCTAGACCTGAAATAATCACTCAGAAACTATATTAATTACAAAACTGCTTGGCCAATAGCTTAAGTTTCTTTCTAGCTAGCTCTTTCACCTTAAATTAACCCATGTCTATTAATCTGTGCACTATTACAAGGCTTACCGGTAAAGTTCTAGCATCTGTCTCTGGCAGCTACGTGGCATCTGACTAACTCAGCCTACTCTATATTTCTTTCAGCCTGTCTATATTCTGTTAAGCCATTGACCAAAAGCAGCTTCTTTATTAACCAATGGCAATAAAACATATTCACAGCATACATCACCTTCTACTTCATTCATCACTATTGAGCAGAGCTGGAAGAACTCTGTCTGCCACACCTTGCCCTTTGGCTTCACCTCTCAGTTTTCCATCACATTTCAGTTAAAGCTTTCCCTAAGTGTTTCTAACCTTGCAACATCTCCCGACTTCTAAGATGAACTACAAAAGAGCTGACTTGTTTTGTATATGACCTCTTTTATAGTCTGTTTAATTAGTGGATAATATTAGTTCATTTGCTTTATTTCCAAGTTCTTGGATGGGAATGACAGGGAGCAACCCTGTCTTAACCTCTCCAGGTAACTAAATGTGGTTAGTTTAAGGGATTTGTTCTGTTTTTTGTTGTTTTTGCGGGTTTTTTTTTTTTGGTCGTCCCCCCCAGCAGGGGGGGGGGGACTAGAAGCTGCAAATATAGTTTATAAAGGAAATTTTTTGTTTTTGTTTTTCGCGATAGGGTTTCTCTGTAGCTTTAGAGCCTGTCCTGGAACTAGCTCTTGTAGACCAGGCTGGTCTCAAACTCACAGAGATCTACCTGCCTCTGCATC
The DNA here is from genome assembly GCF_950005125.1 of Chionomys nivalis. NCBI lineage: Eukaryota > Metazoa > Chordata > Mammalia > Rodentia > Cricetidae > Chionomys > Chionomys nivalis. Next base: position 58,540,633 of record NC_080088.1, on the reverse strand, counting down.
CCAAATGCTGGGTTTAAAGGTGTGCGCCACCACTGCCCAGCTAGGAAATGTTTTAAAGATTAAGAAAATTCATTTTTTAGTTTGGTCTGTTGTCACATGCCTTTAATTCTAGCACTCAAGAGGCAGAGGCAGGTGGATCTCTGAATGAGTTTAAGGACAACTTGGCCTACAGAGAGTTTTTCCAGGACAACCAGGGATACACAGAGAACCCTGTCTCTACCAACCCCTCAAAAAAAGAGGATCTCTGAGTTCCAGGCCATCCAGGGCTACATTGTGAGCCATAGTGAGACAGTGAGAACCTGTCCAAACACACACACACACATTTTTGAAGTACAGATAAAGCAAAATCTAGTCTTTATCTCATCAATATTATCATTTTTCAATAAGGTAATTATTGCTACTGTATCACCTTTGAAGAAGAAAGATATTGGATAATGTCTCTTTTCCTGTAGACTATCTTGTAACAATAATTACCATATCTAACATATATTGATATTCATTATGAGTCAGATCCAATTTTAAGTACTTTATAATAATTAACTCATATAAAACAGTTTTATGTCCTCATACTGTTTAGAAGTGATCTATATTTTTATTTGAGCTTTAATTCAGTACCTACATTAATACCTGTTGAATGGATGAATGCTTATGTTTTGCCTAAATCCTACCAGGTTTTAGTTTTCTTTCATTTTTACCTGTATTCATTTCTCAGATGTTCTAATACAGTGATCTTGTGACCTTTAATACAGTTCCTCATGTTATGGTGACCCCCAGCTGTAGTGAGGAGGGGAGCAGGCCTGCTTTTCGTCCTGCCTGGCTCCCGAATGGTTAGCTTTACACCCAAGATAACAACACACAAACTGTATTCATTTAAACACTGTCTGGCCCATTAGTTTTAGCCTCTTATTGGCTAATTCTCACATCTTGATTAACCCATTTCTATTAAATATGTAGCACCATGAGGTGGTGGCTTACCGGGAAGATTCTAACCTGCGTCCATCTTGGAGAGGAGAGCTATGGCGTCTGCCTCACTTCCCTTCTTCCCAGGATTCTGTTCTGACTACTCTGCCCACCTAATTTTCTGCCCTATCAAAAGGCCAAGGCAGTCTCTTTATTAACCAATGAAAGTAACACATAGACAGAAGGCCCACCTACATCATCCAGCCATAAAGTTATTTCTTTTTTATTTCGTAACTGTAGTTTTGCTACTGTTGTGACTCATAATGTAGATCTCTGATATCTCCACAGGTTGAGAACTGCTGTTGTAGTAGCTCCTAGTGCTCATGTTGTTCTCTTGGGCTGTTTAAAGCCTGCTTGTGGCCTAAGGACTGTGTGAGAGTGCTGTGGTGTGTGCAGGTTGAGATTTTTATTGAAACGCTGTCCTCCCTGTTATGACTGCTTTGCTCTGCTCATTTTAGGCTTTTTGTGCTGAAATGACGAAGAGGTCCAGTAAGCTGAGTCTCAGCAGTAGCAGTGGTGAGTGAGAAATTAAGACTCCTACAGGCATCATGGTACCAGGGTGGGAGCAGGAGACTCGGGAGTTTAGGTCATTCTCATTAGATAGCAAGTTTGAGGCCATCCTGCACTACATGAAAGAAAGGTAGGGTGCCTGCCCATATATTCTGATTATAGATTCTGATTCAGCAACTCTGATTCAGGGTCAAGCAGATCTCTTTAAGAACTGTCTACTTGATTTCACCGCTGAGCTAGGTTTTGGATTCCTGGGATTGATGGATTAAACCAATATTGAATGGTGTATGCTACTGGTATTAATTTTGTCTCAGACTTCCACTCCTTCACTGGAATGTGAGTGGACTGGGGTGAAATGTTTAATGGCTCAGTTGTGCTGCAAGTACAGAAGGGTAGCTCTGTCACGAGTTTTAGAAGTCTTAGGAGCCTATATAGATTTGTCTGTAAAGTGAGGATGATCATGATAGGTGACTATGAACCGGTGAGATTTGTAATCAGGTGAGAGCACCTGCTGCCAAGCCTGTTGGCCAGAGTTCAAGTCCAGAACCCACGTGGTAGAAGGAGAAAACTGACTCACACAAATTGTCCTTTGACCTCCAAATGTATACCATAGTACATGTGACATATATGCACATTCACAGAGAGAAAGGGAGAACAATCATGAACTGTAATTTAAATAATAGACAATATATTAATAATTTCCAATTATCAAAAAATGTTTTGTAAATTAAAATTACAAAGCATTAAACCAGTTCCAGGAGACAAATAAAAAGGGCCAGATGGGCATTATGTAATCTGCCGGGCAGTGGTGGCGCACGCCTTTAATCCCAGCACTCAGGAGGCAGAGGCAGGCGGATCTCTGGGAGTTCGAGGCCAGCCTGGTCTACAAGAGCTAGTTCCAGGACAGGAACCAAAAAGCTACAGAGAAACCCTGTCTCAAAAAAAATAAAAAATAAAAAAATTTCAAAAAAAAGGGGGGGGCAGACGGTCAGATTCCTCAGGTAGAATAGAAGAGGGAAAGATTCCTTCAGGCTGGGGGTGAACAAGAATGGCTGCATGGACAAGAATGATTCTAAGGTGAGCTTGGGATGGGAAGATTGCCATTAGCCAGCAGTGGAGGGAGAGGGCAACACTTGAGATAAATCAAACCAGTAGGAGCCAACAAATAAATTTTGGGAATCCACATGGAATATAGAGGAACAGGAAAGGGATGGAGTTCTAGGTAACGCTAATGCAAAAAGGGGATATAAAAGTTCTATATGTCATCAAACTGAAGTGCAGAGACAAGGATTGTGATTAAGTCAGTAGTTCTTGAAAATATCTGTAATGAAATTAGAAACCACAGGAAAATAATTACCACTCAGAAATGTTTGATACAGATTGTCTTCAATTATCAAGGAAAGATTAAACTAGCCAGGGATAAAGAGAAGCACACATTCATTAGGAATATTTATATAATAAATAGTTAATTGAATGCATTTTAGTGTTAGAAAAGTTGCCCTTAGTGACCTGAACAATTTAGTTGTCTGAAGTAATTATCTCTTCTAATAATGATGGCTCAAGGAAGTACCACTATGTATGGTTTTTGTGTCTTTCCAGAAAGTAATGTAAATTCCCAAATAAGTATTTAAAACAGCAAAAAGTATACTCCTATTAAAATTCCCTTTTCACTTCTGTTGTCTTAAACATTGGCCCTTATTTCAACTCAGCTCCCTTGCTCCTTCCTTCTAGTGCTGCCCTGTTGCTTTCCAGAGCTCCTGGTACCACCCAGCTGTGGCGTCAGTAGAAAGATAGATACTGACGACCTACCCAGTTGTCCTTATTTAAAATTTTAGTTATGGGAGGAGAGAGGCATGTTCACATAAGTGCATTTTTGCCTTCAGAGGCCAGAGATCTCTCTGGAGCTAGAGTTAGAGGTGGTTGTGAGCTGCCTGATGTGGGTGGTAGGAATTGAACTTGGATCCTCTTCACCACTGAGCCATCTTTCCAGCCCCTACTCTGTTGTTTGAGGATCATCACTGGAAAGTTGTGTAACTTTAGGGTCAGATGCACCCACCCACTAGCTTGGTGGACATGATTAGCTAGTCCTACAACCATGCACAAGTTACTCAACGACTCTGGGAATCTTAAATGACATCAATTGTATGATGAACTAAATAGTTCCTGTCTCAAAGGGTTGCGTGGCTTAAATAAAATAATATATTTAAAGCTCTTAGAACAATGTCTAGAGTAGTTCTCAAATTGTTTGTCTCCCCTCAGAATATGTTTCTGTGACTTAGTCAGGTAAAGGTAATTTCTTTTCATAAGTACAGTAATAGTCCATTATTGAAGGGCATCAGGTTATTTCCATTGGGCAGTTAGTTCCAATGTGAACACATAAGATGGCTTGGTGGGAAAGGTGTTTGCTACTAAATCTGAACACCTGAAGAAATGTTCTGTCTCTCTTCTCTCTCTCAGCTATTTAAAAAACAACAACAACAAAAAAAAACCAGAATGTGGGCTTTGTAAAAGTTTTTGGTTTTAACTTACGTAAGAATGCTGTTCCCAATTTTATGTCATAGATATTTAGGAGTTCTAGTTGCTCTATAGATTTCTCACTTGATATTGTAAAACTGCTAAATTCTTGCCCAACTTGTGGGTGATGGTGCATTTCTCTAATTGCAGTCAAGATAAGCATCTTTTGGGGCTGGAGAGATGGCTCAGAGGTTAAGAGCATTGCCTGCTCTTCCAAAGGTCCTGAGTTCAATTCCCAGCAACCACATGGTGGCTCACAACCATCTGTAATGAGGTCTGGTGCCCTCTTCTGGCCTTCAGGCATACACGCAGACAGAATATTGTATACATAATAAATAAATAAATAAATAAATATTTTTTTAAAAAATATTTGCTTTCCTGTGGAATATTTTGCCTAACTGCTACTTTTTTAAAAATGTGCATCAGTGTTTTGCCTGCATGTGTGTCTGTGTGAGGGAACCAAAGTTACAGACAGTAACTTGTGAGCTGCCGAGATGGTGCTGAGACTTGAGTCAGGGTCCTCTGGAAGAGCAGCCAGTGCTCTTAACTGCTGAGCCACTCTCCAGCCCCTTGCTACCTTTTTTAAAAGTTAAGGTGATAATTAGTTCTTTGAGAATTACATACAGTGCATTTGCCCTAATCCTCTCCTGACTCTTCCCAGAGCCACCATCTATTTTATTTTTGAGACAGGCTCTCACATTGCCCAGGTTGACCTCAAAACCTTCATGTATTCATGATCTTCTTGTCCTCACCTCTCAAGTGTGGCGATTATAAGTACATGTCACCAGTCTCAACCTCAGCTTTTCTTTCTTTTTTCCCCTCAAGGCAGGGTTTCTCTGGCTCTGGATGTCCTAGAACTCACTTTGTAGACCATGCTGACCTCAAACTTGGAGATTTGACTGTCCCTGCCTCCTGAGTGCTGGGATTAAAGGTGTGCACCACCACTGCCTGGACTGTTTTTGTTTTTTAAAAATATATTTATTCCTTGAATTCTGTAGCTTGAGGTGTTTGATTTTAAGTCTGGTAGGAGCAAGAGGCTAAGGATATGCCACTTGGCATGTGAGAATAGGTAAACTACTTATGAATTGACAAATCACACACAGCAGAGGGTAGATACAATAAATCCATTGTCTTCTAAGCTAGCTGGTGTGTTTATAAGGAGGCCGGCCATGAGCTAGCTGTTCATGTAGACTTCCTTTATAGCTTTTACAGATAGGTCTTAGCTGCTGTTGGTGACAGTGGCGGTGACAGCCTTGGGGCCAACAGTGGCTGTGATGTTCTGTACTATTTAAAAACCCACCAGCCTTCTATAATTGTTTTTGATAGTCGTTTCAGTCCCACAGCGGATCAGAGGGGAGCAGAGACATGGACTTGAAGCTGGATCCCCTGCCATCAGTCTGATGGGTGTAAAAGTGGAAGAGATGTGTGAGGCCAAAGAATGGATTGAAAGGTTGCTGACTTCCGAGGACTGCCACATCATTGAAAACAACCACATTCTCTACCTTGGGAAAAAAGAGCATGACAGGCTGTCTCAGCTCCAGACAACCTCAGGTGTCTCCATCTCAGAGACTGTCAGTCCACAAAAGGCAACTCTGGAGATTAGGGGTGCCCAGGCTGACCTAATTGAAGCCGTCATGCATATTGAAGGCATGCTGTGTGAAGTTCAAGAAGAAGTGGCAAGAAAAAAGGGGAAAAGTCTTCGGGGCTTGTTAGGTAAGTAATTGCACATCAAGGTCAAAGCTCTTGCTAGGCATTGTGGCACACAACTTTCAGCCCAGCACCTTCAAGGTGTATCTGTGCGAGTTCCAGGCCAGTCAGGGCTATGTACTGTGACTATATCAACATAAATAAATAAAATTTAAAGAGGAAAAAAGAGTTTCTTAAATTCAAGTAAGTGTCCTTCTGACTAAGGGATGAAGGATGTTGGTGCTGGCAGTGTTTTTGCTAAGTCAGGGCAAAGATCTCTGCAGAGAGAAGAGATGGAACAGAAGCAGAAAGGAGAAAACCAGTGAACCCTGATCCCCCAAAAGCCAGGTGTAATCCCAGCACATGGGAGACAGAGACAGGAGGATCAGGTAGTCTTTGAAGACTACCCTCAGTTACAGAGTGAATTGGAGACCAACCTGGTCTACATAAGACCCTGTCTCAAAACAAAAGCATCAGCCTTCCTAAAAGTTGCTTCTGGTCATGAGTGTACTCATATTTGTGGAGTAACAGTCTGAGAGAGAAAAAAAAAGCCATTCAGGTTCAGTGTTAGATCATTCACTTCTTGTGACTGGGGACATAAATATTTTTGTTTATTCTTTGAGATTTTCATATATGTATATAGTTATGTATTTTGATCATATTCAGACCATTTCTCTGCTCCAGCTCCTCTTAGGCCTCCCCCATATTTCCCTTCTAACTCTATGTCCTATTTTTATTTTTTTATTTTATTTTATTTTATTTTTAAGTTTTTCGAGACAGGGTTTCTCTGTGGTTTTGGAGCCTGTCCTGGAACTAGCTCTTGTAGACCAGGCTGGTCTCGAACTCACAGAGATCCGCCTGCCTCTGCCTCCCAAGTGCTGGGATTAAAGGCGTGCGCCACCACCGCCCGGCCTATGTCCTATTTTTAAACATGGAGTCCAATTGGAACCTTCACAGACATGTGAATGTAGTGCTGTCCAATGGAATGGAGTGTGAGCAACCTATCAGACTGCAGCCCAAATACCCATAGTTCCTTAGTTAGAAGCGGCCCTCCCCTACACATGCACAGATTTGACTGACTTGGTTGTATGCACAGGCGTTGTGCAGGCAGCCACAGCTGCTCCAAGTTCTATTCAGTTTTTTGTTTGTTTGTTTTTTAAGCAGGTCTTAAACTCAAGTACCTAAAGATGGCCTTGAACTCCACATTCTCTTGCCTAAGGCTCCGGAGTGCTGAGATTACAGGTCTCCGCCCCTTGCCTAACCTTCTTTTGTTTTAGTTTTGAGATAAGGTTTCCTACTGTAACTCAGACTGTCCCGAAATTCACTATGTATCCCAGGTGGGCTTTGAAATCAGGACAGTCCTCCTGCCTCAGCCTCCCAAGTGCTGGGATTACAGATGTGAGCCACCATGTTCAGCTCAGGTCGTAATGCTTTGATAAGTTGTGTTTTGTCTCTCTACCGTCAGAGTTGTTGATTGATAAATAGAAGCACATTCCATTGGATTTACTTGCTATGACATGGATTGTCTTAAGAGGTAATTACACAGAAAGCCTAAAGTAAGACCTGCCTGCTAGAGCCATGGAGTGAAAAAACCAAAAACCAAAACCCACAAAAACCCAACATGCTCAATTGTGCAAATGGAACATTAAATGTAGATATGTTCTATCTTATTACTTACCTTGAGTTTCATTGCATTTATATATTGCCGGCAGCATTTCATTCTCTAAAATTGCTATTTTGAACTCTGTCACCAACAAAAAAAGTACTCACTGGTATGGTGAGACATATACCCAAGTACCTCTCAGTCAGTGTGATTAAACTCATTAGAGTAACTGTGGGCACTTGGGCCAACAGAGACCCTTTGTGAGTCCTACAGCCAACTAAGCTATTGTCTCATTTAAAATGCCACTTTGATGGCCAGCAAGATGGCTCAGTAGGTAAAGGCATTTGCAGTCTGACCTGAGTTCAATCCCTAGGACTCATGTAGTGTAAAAGAACCAGCTTCCACAAGCTGCCTTCTCTTCCATACCCATGGGGACCAGCACATACCCACATCCACACAAACAAATAAATGTGATTTTTAAAACAAATTAAGTGGAATTAAGTGGAAAAGTGTTATTAATGCTCCCCTTCCCATTTTTGAAGTCTCAGGACCCAACTCACCAAGAACAAGTTCATCACACATCCATTTCACCCCATAACTTAGTGTATCATAGTTTAGAACAGCTTTAGGGCAGAAGGTCAGCCTCTGCAGCCCCAGGAGACTGAGCTCAGCCACTCTTCCCAGTATGAAAATCAGGGATAGGAGTAGTGACAGAGAAAGATTTCATCAGTTCACACTGGGAAGAGGAAGCAATAAAGGGTCCCAGCACCTCCCATTTCCTCTTCTGATTATTTATGTGAGTTTTAGGTATAATTAAAGGATGAACTGAGGACTGGTGACAAGGCTCAGCAATTAAGAGCACTTGATTTCAAGTTTCAGAGGACCTGGGTTTGGTTTACAAACATTTACATGGTCACTAACAATCTATTAACTCCTGTTCTAGAGTATCTGATGCTCTCTTCTCGTCTCTGTATGCACTGCATACACACGTTGCATAAATAATGCATGCAGGCAAACACCCATGCACATAAAATGAAAATAAATCTTTAAAAAGACACTTTGAGGGTAGGCAGAGAAAGCGAGCAGTCCTTGTCAAGACTTTTCCCGTCCATCATTACCTCCGCTCAGGGTCCTGCTAATTTTTAATCACGGTCATCTATGGTGGGGGACTAACCTGAACTCCATAAGATCTGTCTCCATAATAGACAACTGTTCTAACCATGGAAGTGGCCTGTCCTGCCTGGAAGGCCTTGTGGTCCCTGGACTCCAAGGTAACTAAACGTTAAGGTGCTTTCCATCTTAAAATAGGTTAAATAGACTGACACTCCTTATTAACAGATATGCCTATGCACTTGGGCCTGAAGTAAAAGAGACATGCAGGCAGAGGTGGCAGGCTTCTGCCTTGTTTTAGATACATACCAGGGCCCAGTGAAGAGCAAGGGTTTCTCTTTGTTTGAAGCAGAAACAGCTCCTGGGTGCCTGGTACAGCTATTCCTGCATGCTCTAAACAGCAGGAGCATACGCTTTCAATGGGCCGACCTTCCACATTTTTAGATTTCCTTCTCTCAAGGCAGTTTTTTCTTTGTATAGCCCTGGCTGTCCCAGAACTCGCTCTGTAAATCAGGCTGGCCTTGAACTCAGAGATCCGTCTGCCTCTGCCTCCCAAGGGCATGTGCTACCACTGCCCAGCAAGAAATTGTTTAATCGAATCTCCTCAAGGTTTTGTCTTAACTCATTTTTAGGACAGTGGACCAATCAGCAAGAAATACTGGATGAAATGGAGGATTTTCACACATATCTTCATTACCCAGTACCTTTATCTCAGGAACTTGAGGACCGAAAGAGACAGTTTGCGAAGTGTGGCCTGTGGGTTGTGAAGGTATACCTAATCAATCAAGGGAGGTCTGGTTCACTTTGCTATTGATTGGTTCTATAGCCAAAATAAAAATTCACCTGCCAAGGACTCTCAGGCAGTAGCTGGTCAGTCACCTGGGGCCTGAGTAAGACTGGGTGAGAATTCAGGCCTGAGGGTGTAGCTGGAATCAGGAGGTAGAAATGATGTCAAGACCTACAGAGCCAGAGAATCAAGATTCATGAGCAGGTGGTCTACCTGTCAGTGACCACAACAGTGGAAAGTACATTAGTGCTTAGTCCACTGTGCTACAATTGTTTACCTACTTTTATCTCACAAACCATTAGCTTTAATGGGACATGTACTATGTCAGCATTGTTGGTCATTTCAGCACTAGTGACTGGCACATACTTATTACACAGTGGATTTGTTGTGTATAGCAGGCTATACCTGCCTGGTATGTGTATGCTGTTGAAATAAAGAGGCTTCTCCAATGAAAGTATCTCAACAAGGCAAATTTGACTTCTAATTAGCAGGGTGTGCTATTCAGAAAGTGGAAGGGCAGGAAGACTGGTGGGAGTTGTTGGTTTGTATCTAACACAGGGGCAACTGTGCCCTTCCCCATTGACTGGAGTCTCATCCACAATCTCTCTCAGTTGTCTAGCTATAAAAGAAACCATGAAAAGGAAATGAAGGAAAGGGGTTGGGAGCATGTCAGTGCCTAAACTACCTGAGCTCTGACAATCTGATGTTTCTAACATGTGGAGGCCAGAGAACCTTGGCTATTGTCCTTCCTTAGGACATCTTCCACAGCTCACCTTGTCTTTTGAGACAAGGCCTGTGGTGGTTCAAGTGAGAATGGCCCTCATAGGCCCACGTGTTTGAATAATTGGTCTCTGGTTAGTGGAACTAACCAGAAAAAGTGTTAGTGGGTGTGAGCTTATTGGAGGAGGTGTGTCACTGGGGGTGAACTTTGAGGTTTCAAAAGTCCATGCCAGGCTGAGTGTCTCACTCTCTCTGCCCTCTGTGTATGAATTGGGGCGTAGAGCTCTCAGCTACTGCTCTAGCCTGTCTGCTTCTTGCTATGATGATCATGAACTAATCCTCTAAAACTGTGAGCGAGCCCCCAGTTAAGTGCTTTCTTTTATCAGTTGGCCTTGGTCAAGGTGTCTCTTCACAGCACTAGAACAGTGACTAAGGCAGATCTCTCACTTTTACTTGGAACTAAGTAGGCTAGGTTCGCTAGCTAGTGAGCCCCAGGGACCTGCTCCCTCCCCAGTGCTGGGATCATGACAAGCTCATGACACAATGCTTGGCTTTTTAAAATGTAGATTCTGGGGACAGAACTCAGGTCCTCATGCTTTCAAACCAAGCACTTTACCAACAAACTGAACCATTTCCGAAGCTTGTGATTTTTGTTGTTACTTTTTTTATTTTTTTTGAGACAGAGTCTCATATAGCCCAGACTAGCTTCATACTTGCTGTGTAGTTCAGATTGTCCTTAATCCCTTTCTGATCCTCCTGACTCCTTTTCAGGGATTGTAGGCATACAACTAATTTTATTAAATGCACTTACTGAAAAGGGGGTAGATTTTGGAGAGAAGCCAAATTAGGAGAGAGTTAAAAAAGCAAAATGCACGTATTCCATGCACATAGCACATGTAGTTTCCAAGTAGTACAGCAATTTAAAGTAGCTGTTTTTCAGACCAATTCAGTTCTTTTTTTCTTATAGGTGGCACAGATACAAAATAATGTGCTCAAGAATGCCTTCCAAGAGAAGAAGAAAATGATGGAAGGGAGAACACCGAGGGGATCTGGGAGCCAAAGGTTGTTCCAGCAGGTCCCCTATCAGTTTTGCAATGTGGTATGCAGAGTCGGCTTTCACAGACTGTACACAACACCTTGTGGTAGGTATTGGCCTCATCGTCGGGGCTCATCCTCAGGGCTGCCTGCATGGACAGGGCAAGCAGACATCAGTGTATGGCTGTGGGGAGGGCTCCTTTGCCACTGGCCTTTAGAGGTGAAGTCTTTTGGAAATGGTTGATATTTTATCCTTTGTTGGTGGGTGATACTTGATGCAAGTGTGAACAGCGGGATCTGTGGTTCAGGTTTAATCTCATTCTTGTCTGTGTTCTGCCTTGGAGTGTCACTGCTTTGCCCTTTTCGTCTCAACACAATTATCAGAACCAACCCCATTCCTTAGTTCGAAGCATATTTACTTACATTTAAGAAACTTGTTTTGTACCCACCCCTGGTTTGTTGTTTTTGTATTGTTTTATTTATAAGACAGAGTCTATGTAGTCCTGGCTGACCTGTAACTCAAAGTTCTGCCTGCCTCTGCCTTCCCTCCCTAGTAAACCAGAATTAATGGCAAGTACCACCATGCCTAGCCCTTTCTTCGTCTATCTCCTGTGAATGAATCAGGTATAGTCTGGCAGGTGAAGTGCCCTCTCTGTCATTAGCTAATGATATGTAAGTGTAGTAATGGCTCCCATTTTGAAAGAGAGGAAAAACACAGAACAGTTACTTACCTTGTGCTGCTCGACAGGAATAGGAAGCATTGCTCAGTCAGGGAAAATTCTCCCTTACAGTCTTTGTTCATTTCTAGGTCTGCTGCCTAACCAGTCACCTAACCAGGTGACTGACCTTGCATTGCCTCACAGGCTGGAACAAGCTCAGATTCTTAGCCAGATTATAATTTCCAGCAATATGATGCCTTTAAATGTTCAACAAGATCGGTGGTTAAGAGCACTTGTTCCTCTAGTAGAGGACCCAGGTTTGATTCCCAGGACCCACATGTGGTTCACAACCATCTGTAACTCTAGTTCCGGGGGATTTGATGCCCTCTTCTGAATTACTTGGGCACCAAACATACATGGTGCATACACATTCATGTAGGCAAAACCACTCACACATAAAATAAAAATGAATAGATCAAAATTTTTAGAGACTGGAGATGGCACTTATTCTTCCGCAGGGCCAGGGTTTGATTCCCAGCATCTACATGGTGATGCACAATCATTTATAACTCCAGTCCCAGGTGGATCCAGTGCCCTCTTCTGGTCTCTGTGGGCACTGCATGCACATGGTGTACAAACATACAAGCATTCACACACGCACACACACACATACACAATTTAAAAAAATCAGCAAGTAAGAGAACTAATTTGAGGTCAAGCTCATGTCTTCACAAGGATCCCTTTTGCAGGTCCTTGGTTACGTCACTAAAACAGTTTTCAGAACAGACTCAGCAGGGAACGCAAAGACTACTTTATTGGAGTGAGAGAAAATAATAGGATAGGCCAGTAAGCTGGAAGTCTATTGGCCTGGCGGAGGGAAGTGGAAACAGAAGGAAAACTATACTTGCTGAGCTGCAAGTCAAGAAAGACAGCAGGCAGGTTCAGCAGTGGGAGTCTGTGGCTTCGTGGGACACAGTGGGGAGAGGTATGCTTCAGAGAGAGTGAGATGTTCCAATATCAGGACAGACAGGCTTAGGATTTTGATCAGCAAATAAAAAGGGCTGGGGAGTAGGAAGGTTATAGTCTCTGGGTCAGAACTAGTTACATCCCCTTCTTATTATTTTGGTTCTACCAGCTGGAAGAAAGGACTTCAAACTGAGAAAAACTGCTCTAAGAGCATCATGCTTTATTTTCCTGCCGTTTATAGTTTAAAATCAAGTCAGAAAAAAACGTTCTCAGTCTTTCAGGTTCTTAGCCTTTAGTTGAAAATAAACCTCAGAAAACTAAACTATGGAAGCTAGAATTTTATGATTTTCTTATGAATTAAAATCTATATACACATGATTGTTTTATAGGTGTATTATATATTAAGAGGCTTTGTTCTCAGCTTTATCTCTTTTGTCCTTGAGACAATATTCAAAAAGAAACTCTTTCAAAGAAATATTTGATGGAGGAAGGTCATTGGTTAAATAATAAAGAAACTGCTTGACCCTCATTGGTTAGAACATAGGCGGGCGGAGTAAACAGAACAGAATGCGGGGGGGGGGGGGGGGAGGAAGAGGAAGTGAGCTCAGATGCCATTTCCTCTCCTCTCTGGGGCAGATGCCATGCTGGTGTGCTCCAGAGCAGACGCGATAAAGCTCCGACCCAGGATGGATGTAGGCTAGAATCTTCCCGGTAAGCGCACCTTGGGGTGCTACACACATAAATTAGAAATGGGCTAGTTCAGGTTCGAGAGTTAGCCGAGAAGAGGCTAGATGTAATGGGCCAAGCAGTGTTTAAAAGAATACAGTTTGTGTGTTGTTATTTCTGGTGTAAAGCTAGCCTGGCAGGATGAAAAGCAGGCCCGCAGCTCCACACTACAAATATTTATTTTTAATCTCAGACTATTATTTTGGCACTATATCTTCTATGTTTACAATGCAAGGAGATTGCTTTGTGATGTTTTGAAAACAGAAATGCCATTTATCAGTGTGGCAGCCTCTAGCCACACGTGACTGTTGAACATGAGATGTGACTAATCTGAATTGAAATATTCTATAAAGATAAATAAAATAGATACTGGATTTTGAAACTAATAATAAATGTAAAATATCTCCCTAGTGAATTTTTAAAAGTATACAACTTTTAAAAAGATTTATGTGTAGTAGTGTTTTGCCTGCACGGATGTACATGTACCACGCCATGTGTTTAGTATCTCTTGAGGTCAGAAGTGAGGCTGGATTCCCTGGAACTGGAGATATCCAATGGTTGTGAGCCACCATATGTGCTCTGGGAACTTGTCTTTGGGTTTTTATAGGGTAAAGAGATACCATGACCACAGCAACTCTTATAAAGGAAAACATTTAATTAGGGATGGCTTCCAGTTTTAGAGGTTTGGTCCATTATATCATCATGGCAAGAAGCATGGGAGTATGCAGGCATATATGGTGCTGGAGAAAGAGCTGAGAGTTTCATATCTTGATCCACAGGAAACAGCAGGAGTGTATAGGGTGTAGTTTGAGCATATGTGACCTCAAAGCCCGCCCCCACAGTGACACTTCCTCCAACATGGCCACACCTACCCCAACAAAGTTATATCTCCTAATAGTGCCATTCCCTCTTTGATTCCCAGCACATTCGACATTCAAACACATGAGTCTATGTGGGCCATACTTATTTAAGCCACTACAAATCTGAACTTCGGTCCTCTGAAAAACAAGTGCTCATAACTGCTGTGCCTTCTCTCCAACCCCTGCCCCGCCCCCAGTGAATTATACTATTAACTAGACACTGAAATGATACTTTGACTCTAATTTGATAATTTTATTTCATTCTTTTTCTCTTTTCTTTCCTCTTTTTAAAACGTGGCTCCTAGAAAACTTAAAGTGGCTTATATGGCTTGTATCGCATTTCTACTTTGCGGTGCTGCTCTGGAGCCTATGTCAGCGTGTGGTTCAGTATAGAAGGGATAAAGAAGGAAGGAACGGCAACACAGCTTCAGAGTTTTCGCGTGTTCACCTGTACATGAGGGTATTTATTTTCAGTGCTGAAGAGTGACCCACAGCTTTGTGATGCTAATACATGCCACTAAGCTGCATTTAGTTCCTCTACAGTGAAGGGCGACTGAACAGTTTTGGAGGGTTTGGGTTTGCTCGTTTTCATTTCTGTTGTTTTGCTGTTTGAGACAAGGTCTTCCTATAGAGTCTTTGCCTTGATACTTATTTGTGGCTTCTGTAGCCAGCCAGTGTTTTAAGAACAGACTTCCTTACTGCTGCCAACTGCCTGGTTAATAATGACTTGAGTCAGAATTTGTCTGAATCTTACATTTTCATACTGTAAATGATATTATCCAAATTACAGATTAATCTAAGCGATGTGAAATTGCTTTGAAAGCTGGTGACTTCTGTGTAAATTCTAATGATATATTCTAATGTCAAACTATTGTTGATGGTATCAGTGATAGTGTTGGGAGCAACTTAGCATGGAGGTAATTATGTGAAGGTCTAGAGAGAAAATACATATTAGCACCCAAATAGACATAATCTATTATAACATATTTTTTTTTTCTCTTTCAGACCCAGTTTATGGAACCGGCATATATTTCACCAAAAGCCTTAAAAAACTAGCAGACAAAGTCAAGAAAACCTCTAGCACTGATAAATTAATATATGTGTTTGAGGCAGAAGTGCTGACAGGCTCTTTTTGTCAGGGTAATAATTTAAGTATAACCCCACCGCCACTGAGTCCTGGGGCCTTAGATGCTCATGACAGCGTGGTTGACAATGTTTCCAACCCTGAAACCATTGTTGTTTTTAGTGGCACGCAGGCGATGCCCCAGTATTTGTGGATTTGTACACAGGATAGGACATTGTCACAGCATCAGATGTGGGGACAGGATGACTCATCAGAACTAGAGATGGTCTCTTTCCCGCACTCATGGAGGGAGGTCTCAAATGGCAGCCCTGTGTAATCTCTGCGCCATTTTAACAGACAGCAGGCTTTGGGTGAATTGAAACAATGACTGTCGGTGACTTGAAGAGTGGCTTGAATATAACAGATTATCTGTTCAGAATGCCTGGGTTACTCAAGGCATCTACCACATACTAGCAACTTACTGCCTTCTTCACCTCTGGGCTTGGGATGGACAGATGTCAACTAAAACTTGCTCTTGACTGTCTCTTCTCCTTGACATCCTTCATCTCCTTTCCTATAGGTAATAGCAAGAATATTTTACATATAACAAAAGATGTTTTTTCCTAGTAAGTAACTCAAGCCAATTAAAATGATGATAGTATAAAATAGGACAATGGAATGATTTTAGATTTTCTCTATGATTTTATAAAGTACTTTGGAAATTCAAATAAATCACCTTTGTCTGAGTAACTGGTTCTGAGTAGTTATGTGTGCAATGAAATAATGCAAACTGGAAGGGCATCAAAAGACTGCTCCTCAGTTTGGATTCAGTGATATCAAACAATGCCACTCAGTGCTGGGTGTGGCTGTGCACACCTTTAGTCTCAGCATGCGGGAGGCAGGGGCAAGGTAGGTCTCTGAGTTCCAGGCCAGCCTGGTTTGCCAGAGAAACCGCGTCTAGAAAAACAAAACACCCACTGTTCCCCGCTCCAAAAAAAAAAAAAAAAAAAATCCCCCCAAAACCAACCCAAACAAAAATCAATGCCATTCATCCACCATGTGGCTTAATTCACCAAGCATTTACTAATCACTACAAGTGCTTCAGTCACTTTGTGCATGCCACGCAAGACAACTACCCCCCATACCCTTTACCCTGAATAATCATAAAGGCAGAGATGGACACGTGAACAAATATAATTAGGCGTAACTAAAGGAGGATAACAGAGTCTTTGAAAAAATTTAAGTGAGAACAGGGCAAATGAGTCAAGGACTGGGAGGAAGCTTCCAAAAGAAACAGTAACAACAAGGTAAAGTGGAGGCAGAGCGGGAAGTGTGTTTTAGGCAAAGAATATAGCTCTTATAAAGATTGAATCCACCTCTACTAGACCCAGACTTAACTTTAAGATGCTATTTGTAACAGTCTAATTTCATGCTTGACTTTTGATGTAAAAAGATGTCCCCTGAAGGCAGTTCATGAAGTATTAATGGAAAAGTCAACAGAATAAAAAATACTCAAGCCTTGGGCTGGAGAGATAGTTCTGCTCTTCCAGAGGTCCTGAGTTTAATTCCCAACAACTACATGGTGGCTCACAAACATCTATAATGAGATCTGGTGCCCTCTTCTGGCCTGCAGGCAGACATGCAGACAGAACACTGTATACATCATAAATAAATAAATCTTTAAAAAAAATACTCAACATTATTTTATTACTTGTTTTGTTGAGAGGTTTCTCTGTGTATACCAAGCAGGCCTTGAACTCACTGAGATTAGCCTGCCTCTGCCTCCCAAGTGCTGGGATTAAAGATGTGGCCCCCACTGCCAGCCATTATTTTTATTGAATACAGATAACAGCTATCTAATTAGTTCTTTTATCATGCTTCTATTATTCCTACATTTATAGGCTTTAATGTACAGAAGAAGAGGCTGGAGCTAGAGTTTAGTTGGTAATGTACTTGCCTAGCATGAAGTCCCAGGCTTGATTCCCAAGCACCATTACATAAGATCAGGTGTGAAAGAAAGATACAGAATAATATATCCTGCAACGAAACATGTAACGAAAAATTTAAATAGATCCCTAAAGCAAAGGGATATAAGCATTATAAAATATTGCCACATACATGTTATTTAATTTGTCCTTCCTCTACTTATTACTAGCTGACATTTCTAACTAGTCCTGTTGCCATTTTGCTTTTATATATAACAGAACAGAAATATGCTATACTGTATAATTCCAAGTAAATATCTATTTTTATATTTACAAGTTTGAGTACTAAATCTACATTTGATTTTATTTCTATACTTGTTAGCTTGGCAGTTTTGTTTTCAGCTTTAACTTGCAGAGGTTTTGTTTTGAGTTAGGGTCTCACTATGTAGGCCAGAGATCTTCTGGCCTCTGCCTTCCAAAGTGCTGGAATTAAGGGAGTGTGCCTCCAATCATATGTGCACATATGTGGGCAACCTCAGATGGTGGTTCCTCAGCAGTGCTGTACACCTTGGCTTTGTTTTCCCTCCTCCCTCTCTCCTTCGCTCCTTCCCTTTTTTGAGACAAAGTTTCTCGGTGGGTTCTGGGGCATGCTGATTAGGTCACTAGGCCAAACTGGTTGATCAGCAAATCCTAGGGATCCACCTGTCTTTGCCTCCCAGAACTGGGATTCAAAGCCTGTAGCAACCTACCTGACCTTCTGTTTGGATGCTGGAGATTGAACTGAAGTCCTCAGACCCTAGTGGCCAGTATTTTACTGACTGAGGTATCTTCTCACTCTCGACCTTCAGGTTTTTTCTTTTTTATTATTCGTTTGTTTTAAAATTGCATCCAGCTGGGCGGTGGTGGCACACACCTATAATCCCAGCACTTGGGAGGCAGAAGCAGGTGGATCTCAGTGAGGTTGAGGCCAGCCTGGCTACAAAGCTAGTTTCAGAACAGTCAGGGCAAACAGAGAAAACCTGTCTCGAAAATCCAAAAATAAATAAATAAGTAAAATTGTATCTAGGCGGTGGTAGCACATACCTTTAATCCCAGCACTCAGGAGGCTGAGGCAGGCATATCTGTGTGAGTTCAAGGCCAGTCTGTTCTACAGAGCAAGTTTTAGGACAGGCAGGGCTACACAGAAAAACCCTGTCTCAAAAAAAAAAAACAAAACAAACAAACAAAAAAATGTATCACAGATATCTGGTCAGTTGGGTTTAAACTTCCATGAAACAAAGTCAAAAGTAACAAATATATAAAATGAGAATAATTTACAAATAGATGAAAATAGCTGAAAGATAAGTGTTTATAAACTTATGTTCCAAATATTAGCAAATATGCATAGAAATGGAATCTTATAAACCGTAGACTATAACTTGGAGAAATAAGCAAGCAGTGCCCAGTGTATTCGTTTAGTTTGCAAATGATATGTAATGAGTTAGCACAAACTTAGTGCTTTAACACCCATTTATTATCTTAGTTTCCTTTGGCTAGAGAGTGTTCACAGCTTACCCGGATCCTCTGTTCGGGGCCTATCAAAGTGGCAATAAAATACATGTTCCTCACGTATGAAGGCTCAAGTCTGGAAGGGTCTGCTTTCAAGATCACTCAGGCTGTTAGCAGAGTTCATTTCCTGTGATTCTCACTGCTAGCTAAAGGCTATTCAGGTCCTACAGGCCATCCATAGACCCAATCAGGTGTCCTTTTTAAAAAAAAAAATAACATTTATTTTTGATATTATATGCATTGGTGTTTTGCCTGTAAATATCTGTGTAAGGGTGTTGTATCCATTGGAACTGGAGTTACAGACAGTTGTTTGTGAGTTGCCATGTCTGTGCTGGGAATTGAATCTGGGTCCTCTAGAAGAATAGCCAGTGTTCTTAACCATTGAGCTATCTCTCCAGGCCCAACCAGGTGGCCTTCTATAAGCAAGTGACAACAAATTGCTTCCTTAAGGCTAGCATGAATTTTTAGTTCCATAATACACAAAGTATTACAAAATGAACTGTTATCACAGTAAGCCTTCTATAATCCTAGATCTATCTGTTGTCTGGGAATTAGTAAGGGGTCCTATTCAAGGGGTGGGGACTATACAGAGCAACACCAAGAATCAGAGATCACGGAGATTATTTTAGTGTTCTGCCTACCACATCTAATGATATTAAAGATGTAGTGTCCTGGGGCTGGAGAGATGGCTCAGTGGTTAAAGGCACTTACTGCTCTTGCAGAGAACCTGGGCTTAGTACCCAGCACATGTGAACTCCCACATGGCAGTAATAACTGTCAGTAATTGCAGTTCCGGGGATCTGGTACCCATCTTCTACACAAAAGATGCACAATATGGCGTACATATATACACACAGGCAAAATACTCTTAAACATACATTTTAAATTAAAAAGGCAGTTTACTGGTACACAGTATATATACTAGTATATATACAAGATTATTCATGGGCTGAGCGTGGTAGTACATGCCTTTAATTCCAGCACCCAGGAGGCAGAGGCAGGTAGATCTTTGTGAGTTCAAGCAATAGCTAAGACACTAAGCAGAGCTTTGGTTATCTCATGGGATTGAGAAGGCCCTGCCGAAGAGAAGAGACCCTAGTGGATACCCGTGACTCTTGGTTGGGACTCTTTAAGGATCTACCTAGGACTAAGGGTGGATTAGGGAATAAACCATCCTCCATGAAGACTTCTCTGAATAATGAGTCTTTGCTCCTGGTAATGATCAGACATCACCTCGGCTACAGTCAGGAATACCTGCCGGTCTTAATTAGGGTTTCTATAGCTACAGTGGAACGGCATGACCAAGGGGCAAATTGGGGAGGAAAGGGTTTATTTGGCTTATACTTCCACATCTAAGTGCATCACTGAAGAAAGCCAGGACAGAAACCCCCAAAAGGGCATGAACCTAGGTGTTAGTAATCAGGCATCTCTGTACTGGCCTGCCTTGGGAGTTCTGACAGGCTGTAGCCACTAAGAGCACCTCCTGTTCACATTCACTAAATTCCCTTTTAAAAGGGCACTGCCCATCTTCCATCTTTTTCTCCCACCCGCTCCACTCACTCTGCCTCTCTCTTCTTCTTCTTCTGTCCCCAGAGGCTGGACTCCCCACTCCTTCCCTCTTTTTACATTCCCTTTCCCCTAATAAAATCCTTCCATATGAACTTGCTTCTTTCTCTCTCGTGCTTTTTTTTTTATTATTATTATTATTATTATTATTACAACACTAGGGGCAGGAGCGGATGCAGAGGCCATGGAAGAGTGCTATTTACTGGCTTGTTTTTTTTACTTTGTTTGTTTTTGAGATAGGGTTTCTCTGTGTAGCTCTGGCTCTCCTGGAACTCGCTTTGTAGTCCAGGCCGGCCTCAAACTCACAAAGATCCTAGAGATCCACCTGCTTCTGCCTCCAGAGTGCTGGGGAAAAGGTGCGCAACACACACCCGTCTTCAACCTGCTTTCTTATAGAACCTGGAACCATCTGCCCTGAGATGGCACCACCCACAATGGGCCAGGCCCTCCCCCATCAATCACTAATTAAGAAAATACCCTACAGTTGGATCTTATGGAGGCTCAATTTTCTCAGCTGAGGTTCCCTCCTTTCAGATGACTCTAGCTTGTGTCAAATTGACATAAAACTACCAGCACACTGGTCCTAAGTCTTTCTCATAGAACATTTTCTTTTTCCCTAACTGCCTTACTCAAACTTAGTTCTAATTGTAATAAACCCACTGTTAGTGGAGAAGGGGATACCGATGCAGAAGGGAGTCAGAAGAAAGGGAAAGAGGGACCATGGGAGGGAGGAGGTTGTTCTACTTTGCTTGAATAGCATTAAACAAGGCAATTTGGAGGCAGGCATTCCAGCTTACAGAACATCTCTGAAGGAAGCCAGGGCAGGAATTCAAAGCAGGAACCTGGAGGCTGTAGCTGAACAGACCATGAGGAACGTGGTTACAGTGACTCATTCTCAGCTTGCTATCTTCTAGAGCCCAGGGGTGGCACTGTCCATCGGGGGCTGGGCCCATCATGAGTCAGGAAAATGCCCCACAGACATGTCCACAGGCCAATCTGACAGGAACCATTCTTCAACTCAGGGTCCCGCTTGCCAGGTGACTTTAGTTTGTGTTAAGTTTATTAAAACCAGCACTGGAGCCAAGCCAAATGAACACTGCACTGCGGAGGATTCCCTCTTTCTTACGTTTATAAATATATCGACACTGTCTGTTGCTCCTCAACACTCCTTTTAAACTGACTCGTTAAGCCACGTCTTGTGTGTGAGATTTTCCCGTGACCTCGGCTTGGCCGGCTTAAGGTGGTCTTTTGAATCCACAACTCAACTTCCCCAAAAGAAAAATACTCATTTTTTTCTAAACAGTGTTTGATAGCAAATTGCTCATGACAAAGCTTTTTTTTTTTTCTAAAAATGATTATTATTGAGACAAGGTCTTTCTACATAGCCATTCTGGTCTAGAATTCGCCATTCTCCTGCCTCAACCTTTCTAGTTCTGGGAACACAGGCGTGCGTTATTAAGCCAGGCTCAAAAATTAATTTCTTAATGTTTTAGGATACTAATAAATTACCAGGCAAAATGGGAGAGAGCTGAAGAGAATACCCAGAAGGTTCCGGCAGACGAGTTGCGAATTCTTTGAACGTGAGACACTGACGTATTTTGTAATACTCCCTCAGCCTCCAACCATGCCATCGTTCATCCAATAAGCAAGCTCCGGATGCGGTACCTACCATGTGAGAGGGTAGCTATGGAGATTTGAGGGGGAGCCATCCATTCTAGAAGAGCTTAGTTAGGACATAACTTCTACCTGTCTTTACTTTTACTGACAGCAAACTTCGTCCTCAGAGACCCACTCGGAGCCCGGGCCACTGCAAACCTAACGCGTCCGCTCTGGGAAGAACGTCCGGAGACTCCGCTTCCCGACAGCCCCTGCGGCGGGCGGCGGAAAGGCGCACGCAGGCGCGCAGGCCGGCCCCCGCACGCAGGCGCACTGCGCACGCCGGCTGCACTGGGTCTCGCGGCTCGGTGCGCGGTAGCGGAGAGCGAGGCCTGCTGAGCGCCGCCGTGGTGCGCGCCGCTTGGTCAAGGTTGTGCGGGAAGAGGCGCAGCGGGCGGGCTAAGAGCGCGCGTCTCACCCTCGCAGTGGCACCGGGACCGGTCGCCTGGAGGAGCCGGTGAGTGAGGGGGTTCCCCGCGGCCCCTCCCCCTCGGCGGGCGGCACTAGGTTCCCTCCGCGGACCCGAGGGAGGCCCCGGGGCGAAGGCGGACGCGGGCGGCGGCCGGAGCTGGCGCTGACGCGCCAGGGACCGGACCTTCGCGTCGCTCCCGTACGTCACGGGCCCGGCGATCCTAACGGCAGCGCGGCGGCGGCGGCGACGAAGGCGAAGCGGGGTGGGGGTGGGGAACGCTGGTGCTCGCTGTGAGGAACGCCGGTCGGGGCGGGGCGGCGGTGGCAGCGGCGGCGGGGACTGCGGGGCGCTGGGCGGCGGCGCGGAGTCTGCGCGCCGCGCTAGCCGGAGGGCGGGGGCGGGCGGCGCGGAGTGCGGTGGCCGAGGTCCCGGGCGTGCGGGGCCGGTCCGGGAGTCGGCAGGTTACCGCCCGGGTCGGTGTTTGGAGGGAGGTGGGGGTGGAGACGGGAGGCTGCAGTTTACAGATGTCATAACTACGCGGGCCTGGAGCTGCTGACGGGGGTGTGGTAATTATAGCAATGACAACTTGGTCGGCTGTGTGAGCGGTGGATGCGAGGGAAACCGCCAGGCGTTAGCTGAGGCTCGCAGTGGGAGCAGCAAACCGGAGGGTGGCTGCAGTCAGGGATGTCGGCCAGAAAGAGTGAGAGGGTTGAATGCAGTTGCTTCCGACCCGCTTTGCAATGAGAAGTTTCAAATAATTGGTTTTAAGGCTTAAACTTAGGTTTGGTGAACTATCAGAATCGACAGCCGAGAAATGCTTTCGAAATATTGTATTAAACACTAACACCTATCCTTTTTTTCTCTTAACACAGTTCCTTCAAACCCCACCTCCCTGTCACTTTCTTTGCTTTTCGTTCCCTGATTCATAGCCCATGGTTGTCTTGAATTCAGAACAGTTCTGCCTCAGCCTTTCAAGTGCTGAGGTTACAGGTAAAACAACATGCCTGATTTACTTATATATATTTTGAGACAGGGTCTCATTACGTACTCCTGGCTGCCCATAGAACTCATCTATAGACCAGGCTGTCCTTGAACTCAGAGATCCACCTGCCTCTGACTCTTGAAATTCTGGAAGTAAAGACTTGTGCTGTCATACCTGACTTCCACCCTCCCATTTTAAAGTCCAAAATTTGAAAGAAAATTGAGAATGGTTTAACTTTACAGTTTTGCTGAAATAATTTATTCTTGGTAGGTTACTGTTTTATGTGGCACCTAATGTTAAGAGGAAGGCCTGAGAGAAAGTAAAGTGGATTTACAGTAATTTGAAGTAGATGCTAACTTTTCCTAGTATGAATGAAAGCACAGAAGAGCACAGTATTAGTTTTCAGAATAACTTTTTGTTTGTTTGTTTGTGTTTTTGTTTTGTTGTTTTTTTCGAGACAGGGTTTCTCTGTAGCTTTGGAGCCTGTCCTGGAACTAGCTCTTGTAGACCAGGTTGGTCTGAACTCTTCAGAGATCCGCCTGCCTCTGCCTCCCAAGTGCTGGGATTAAAGGCGTGCGCTATCACCACCCGGCCAGAATAACTTGTTTCTTAAATATATTTTAGGTTTTCTGCATATGAGTGTCTATTGGCATGCATGTAAGTGCATCGTGATGGTGCTTGCAGAGGCCAGAAGAGGGCGTTAGAGCCTCTGAAACTGGATTTGCAGATGCTTTGAGCTACCAAAACCAAAGACAAGACTTTTGATTGGCTAGATGACTGACTTGCTGATAAAGGATAATCCCTTATTACTCTTGTTTTCTTATCTTTGTACTTTGTTGGGATTGTGAATTTAGGTGTAACTAATAATCTAAATATTGGCTATGACAATTCATTTAGCTGAATTGAGCTGATTTCTCTCTTCCCGTGGTGTACAGATGGGACTTTTGTTGGAAGGATTGTGAAGTAGGTCATTGAAAATGTGGGAATGAGACCTGATGAATTGTAGTTTCTGGGGTTTTGTTTGTTTGTTTGTTTGTTTTAAGACCTTAGCAACACTGCAAAGTAGACCTAAATGAGAAAAAAAAATGATTCTGTCCCAATACTGTAGACTAATTGGGATAATTCTTGAGAGCTGGCAGTAATCCAGAATGTGGATAATGGAGATAATCCTCTTCATATAACAAGAATAATGCTGCCCTTCATATACGAAGATAAGTCTGCATGCTCATCACGAATGATTTTCCAGCACAAACAAGGATACCTGCTGAGTTGTCCATGTGTCAATTCTCTTACGCTTTGTAACCAACAAGCCAGCTTGGGGTCAGAATGACGGCTTCTAACTGAGAAATAGAAAGACTCACAGAAAGTAGTAAAATTCATTATGGGTCAACCCTGTCTACATCACGTCTTTCAATAATTATTCTTGCAAAAACCACTTGAAGAGGAGGTTGCCTTACTGCCTGATTAGGTAACGTGCCCCGCTTTACAGTGGTGGGGCCAAGATTGAAGACATAAGATTGTTTGTAATATATTTATACCAGACTTTAAACCTTGGCTTTATCAGCAGTTCAGTCTTTATTTACATTAGAACAAACTAGAGACTGAATTTATCTACAGTTAAGAGTCTCTTAAGTTTTTTGTTTTGTGACCATTAAAATTCCTCAGTTTTGAAGTAGGGTAGTAGAAAAGAACTGCCACCCTGTTCCAGTCTCTATACTTTAGATGATACCTCGCTGTAGATTGACAATACCTTAGTTTATTGCCTCTTCACTCCTCCATTTTTTTTTTAATTCTGTGGTTTAAATTTGTCTCTATTGGTCTCACTGTGTAGTTCTAGCTGTCTGGAATTTGCTGTGTAGACCAGGCTAATCATAAATTCACAGACCTTAAACTAATATCGATCCACCTGTCTTTGCCACCCTGAGTGTTGGGATCAAGAATGTGTATCACTACGCCTAGCTTCCTTCCTTCTCTCTTTGTTTGCTTTTTGAGACAAGGTTTCTGTGCGTAGTTTTGACTGTCCCTGAAATCACTCTGTACATCAGGCTGGCCTCGAATTTCACAGAGATTTGCCTGCCTCTGCCTCCCCAAGTGCTGGAATTAAAGGTGTGCCCATTTTTTACTATAGTTTTCCTCAGAATAAAATATTCCTTGGTATTTACATTATCAGCTCCACCTAAATTTACACTACCCCTCCCTTTTCTCAATATACTTACTTTAGCATCTGTTAATATGACTGTAAGTATAGTTGAACCATATTGACTATTATGATATAATTTCCTGTCAACCAGTTGATGTTTATATAGAAATTAATACATTCTTTTGGAGTAGAGTGGCCTCATTTTTTGAGCTCTTTCCTGAAGTCATTACCCTCTTTATTTTCTTTGTTTTTGGCTTTTTGAGATGGTATCACTATTCAGCCAGGCTGGCCTGGAACTGAAGATTCTTCTGCCTCTCATTTCCAAGTGTTGGGACTAGAAATGTTTGCCAAAAAATTCTATCCCCTTTGTTCTTTTTTTTTTTTTTTTAAGTTTATTTTTCTTTTTCTATACACTGGTGTTTGCCTGCATGTATGTCTGTGTGAGGGTGTCAGATCTTGGAGTTACAAACAGTTGTTAGCTGCCATGTGGATGCTGGAAATTGAACCTGGGTCCCTGGAAGAGCAGTCAGTGCTCTTAATTGCTGAGCCATCTCTCCAACACCAGTTCTTTTTAATACAGTCTGGATTGGTAGTCTTCATCTATGTTCATTTACATTCTTTTCTTGGGATGTCTCGTTATGTCATCCTTAAATTTTTCTTTGCTCTTCTTTATTGAATCATCTTTTTTCCCTGTTTTCTTTCTTTATTTTCTTTGGAATATATCCTCTTGATAACTTCCTGACACATGCATAGTACTTTTTTATTTTACCTTCTCATTGACCAATAATCTTGTCAGGTATGAGAGTCAAGATTGAACATTATTTGGGGGACTGGAGAGTTGGCTCAATGGTTAAGAGCACTGGCTGAGATCCTTAGTTCAATTCCCAGCAACCACATGGTGTCTCAACAACTATCTCTAATGAGAACTGGTGCCCTTTTCTGACCTGCAGGCATATAGGCAGCCAGAACACTGCAAAATCATAATAAATAAGTAAACCTTAAAAAAATTTTCACTCGGGGCTGGAGTCATGGCTCAGAGGTTAAGAGTATTGCCTGCTCTTCCAAAGGTCCTGAGTTCAATTCCCAGCAACCACATGGTGGCTGACAACCATCTATAATGGGGTCTGGTGCCCTCTTCTAGCCTGCAGGCATACACACAGACAGAATATTGTATACATAATAAATAAATAAATAAATAAATAAATAAATAAAAAATTTTCGCTCAAAGCAGAAGCAGAATCTCCACTGCTTCCTTTCACTGTTGCTTTTGACATTTTAAGCCCTTTTAAAAATATTGTGTGGGTGTAGTATATATACCTGTGCTTATGGATGTGCATGCATATGTGTGCATGTGAGTGTGGGTGCCAAAGGAACCAGGTATCTTTCTCGATCAATCTCAATCTTTTTTAAAATTTATTTTTATTATTTTCAATTGTGTGTGTGTTTGTGAATATGTGCATTTGAGTGCAGGTGGTGGTGGCCTGAGGCTTTGCATTCCCTATTGCTAGAGTCACAGGTAGTTGTGAGATGCCTTTCATGGATGCTAGGAACTGAACTTGTGCCTCTGCAAGAACATGTTCTTAACTGCCCCCCGCAACCCCTCAATATTATTATTTGAAAACAGAGTCTCTCTGAATCAGGAGCTCAAGATTTATCCCAACAGTGGGACAGAATCATACTACCCCAGCTCTGGGTTTACACATTTGTGTGCTACCTCTGGTCCTTTACCTGGTGCTGAGGATCCAAATTCAAGTTTTCATTCTTGAAAATTTTTTGCAATCTGAGATGGGATCTCATGTATATTAGGCTGGTCTAGAGGATGGATGATCTTGAACTAACTTTCCTTTTTCTTTATTATGTATACAGTGTTCCCTTGCAAGTATGCCTGCAGACCAGAAGAGGGCGCCAGATCTCGTTACAGATGGTTGTGAGCCACCATGTGGTTGTTGGGAATTGAACTCAGGACCTTTGGAAGAGCAGCCAGTGCTCTTAACCTCTGAGCCATCTCTCCAGCCCTGAACTTTAAGTGACAAACATTTTTTTTTCCAATTTTATTTTTATGTGTATGGGTGTTTTGTCTACATGCATGTCTGTGCACTACATTAATACCTGGTCCGTCTAGAGGCTAGAAGAAAGGGTCACATCACCTGGAATTGGGTATCAAATCTCATTTTAGATGGTTGTGAGCCACCATGTGGTTGCTGGGAATTGAATTCATGACCTGGAAGAACAGTCAGTATTACTAATTCCTGTGCTTCTGGGTTAGGGTTAGGGTCGCCAGCACCTGATTTTTTCTTTCATTAATGTGGTAATGGGGATGGAACCCCAGCATGGTAGACAAGCACTCTACCAACTGAGTTACATTTCCATTCCCCTCACCCCAGCTTTTTTTTATTTTAAGAGCATTCCAGGGCTAGAGAGATGCTTCAGTGGTTAAGGATACTGGCTCTTTTTTCAAAGGTCCTGAGTTTAACTCCTAGGATCTATAGGATCCAATACCCTCTTCTGGTGTGCAAACGTACATGCAGACCAAACACCCATATACATAAATATCTTTTTTTTTTTTTTTAAGCTGCATTCTATAGACCCTTAAAAAACTGGAAATTTCGCCGGGCGGTGGTGGCGCACACCTTTAATCCCAGCACGCAGGAGGCAGAGGCAGGCGGATCTCTGTGAGTTCGAGACCAGCCTGGTCTACAAGAGCTAATTCCAGGACAGGCTCCAAAACCACAGAGAAACCCTGTCTCAAAAAAAAAAAAAAAAAAAAAAAAAAAAAACTGGAAATTTTATCTCTCAGGTTTGGAAATTTTATTATTTCCTGTCCCTTAGGAAAAAAGAATTCTAAAGTTGATTGCATCAGTTTTGACATACCGGATCATACAGGATACTTTAAATTATCTGTCTTAAATTTCTGAGCTCGGGCTACAGAGATGGCTCAGAGTTAAAAGCACTGACTGTTCTACCAGAGGTCCTATATTCAATTCCCAGCAACCACATGGTGGCTCACAACCATCTGTAATGAGATTTGGTGCCCTCGTCTGACATGCAGCCCAGAACAGTGTATTCATAATAAATAAATAAATCTTTTAAAAAAAGAAAACAAAAACATTCTGAGCTTTCCTTCCATTCTTTCCTGTAGCATTGTAGAATCCCAGTCCTCTGTGGCTCAGCTGTGAATGTTTACAGTTGTAATTACACATGATTTATTGTGAGATGAAATGTCTGTCAAGGTGTACGTGTGCTGTTTATTTTGTACATACCAGAGCTTAAATTTTCTCCACTAGAGACCATTTTTGTTCAAGAAATTTTTCTGCAGCCAGAGTATGTGGGTGTAATACAAAAAAGAATGCAGATCAAGCATTTACTGATAATAAACAAAAAGAAACTAAAGTAATTCTTTGATATAAATGAACTTTTACCATTTATTAAAGACTAAAACAAATTTGTATGAGTCAGTTGTGTGTTTATTTTTCCATTATTACATCTATTTTTTCATTATTACATCTTTGTTGAATATTTGATGTTGCAAGATATATAACATCTTCAGCACATTTCAGAGTTGATCGATTCTTTGATTTTATACATAACAGTCAGTGCTGAGATGACTGCTTCATGTAAATACCTAGTACAAAATGGTAGCAGTATGTTGAAGGCTGTTTCAGAATGGTTGGAAATTCTGTCCTGATCCTATCAAGCAAAAATTCAAGTAGAAAGATTTAAAACAACAACAACAATAAAAAAAAAAAAAACACCTCAGAGCCAGAGCCAGGTGGGGCTTAATCCCAGCACTTGGGAGGCAGAGGCAGGCAGATCAATGTGAGTTTGAGGCCACAGAGTTGAGTTTTAAGACAGGCTTCAACACTACATCTCAAAAAACAAAAACAAAATCAGACCTTCTAATGCAGTGCCTAATACCTGCTGAGGATGAACTGTAGGAAAATATTAAAAGTCTTTGTTTTATAAAATTAATCATGTTTTCTGTAAAAGCAGATTTTGTATGTTATTAAAAACTCTGCAGTTGGGATTACAGAGATGGCAAAGATGGCACTTACTTTTTGCTCTAGTTAGGGTTAATAGTGCTGTCATGAAACACCATGACTAAAAGCAACTCAGAAAGGAAGGGGTTTATTTGACTTACATTTCCATATTACAGTTAATCAAAAGAAGGGCAGGAACCTGCAGGCAGAAACTGATGTAGAGTCCTTGGAGCGGTGCTGCTTACTGGCTTGCTCTTCATGGCTTTCTCAGCCTGCTTTGCTATAGAACCCAGGACCACCAGTCCAGGGATGGCACCACCCACAATGGCCTGGGCTCTCCCTTCAAATATTAAGATACCCTAAGGCATTTCCTACAGCTCCATTTTATGGGGGCATTTTCTCAATTGAGTCTTTTTCTCACTGATGATTCTAGCTTGTGTATAGTTGATATAAAACTGGCCAGCAGGCTGCTGCAGAAGACCTGGTTTTGGTTCACAGTATCCACATGGTGGCTCACAACCATCTATATAGTTTCAGTGTCCTCTTTTTACCCCCACAGGCACTGTACACATGTGGATGTCCATATATACAAACACACATACATGCTGCTAATAAGTATAATGAAAGTTTTAAAAACCCACTGTAATTTTAACACATAATAGTTTGAAAAGTAGGCTGAGATCTTTTGGGCAGCATTTGATGGTATTGTGTAACTTGATGGTATACCCTGTATGAAGTGCCTGCGTGTGTCATAATCAGGCTTCAGTGAAGTTATGTGATGTGGCACAGATTAGCTCTGCCAGAAACCTCAAATTTATTATGCATTTTGATTTAGGTTCTGGTTACTGTGTAAACTTTGCAGCCTGCCCATATAGTGTTGGTGTGTGTGTGTGTTTTAATTTTATTATGTGTGATGTGGGAGGGCGGGCACTCCTGGACCATGAGCAACATGGAGTCAGTTCTTCCACTATGGTTCTAGAGGCAGAACTCTATTAGGGTTGCTCTGCAGTTATGTTCACCTGCTGAGCAATCACTCTGGCCCTAGTACCTAGTCCCTATGGTTCTTCAGAAGTTTTGTTTTACACCCTGTCCTGTTAATTTAGAGCAGTGGTCCTCAACCTTCCTGATGCTGCAACCCTTTTATGTAGTTGATGTTGTAGTAACCCCTAACCATAAAATTATTTTCATTACTATTACATAACTATAATTTTGCTACTGTTATGTTTCATAGTGTAAATATCTGTGTTTTCTTATGGTCTTACGCAACCTTTGTGAAAGGATTGTTGATTCCCTCTCCCCAAAGGTGTTAAAACCCACAGTTTGAGAACCACTGATTTAGAGACTCACTCTACAAACTTAGAACCTGGGTTATGAACTCACTCTGTAGGCCAGGCCAGCCTAAGACTCCTAAGTAAATCCTGCCTTGGCCTCCCATGGGCTGGGATTATGGGAGTGAATCATCACCTCAAATGGCTGCACTTCTTTTTTATTTTTACTGTTGGGAACCTTGCATGCACTCAGGCTGTGGAATCCAAAATTGGTATACCATTTTATGGCCTGTGTAAGATGTCTTCTGGGTTGTAGTTCCAGGGATGTTATTTTTTGTTTGTTTTTGTTTTTCCAGACAGGGTTTCTCTCTGTAGCCTTGGCTGCCCCAGAACTCGCTCTGTAGACCAGACTAGCCTCGAACTCATAGAACTCTGCCTGCCTCTGCCTCCCAGTTGCTGGAGGCAACTGTATGTGCCACCACTGTATGTGCCACCACTACCCAGCTGTAACACTTTCTTCCTCCTCCTCCTCTTCCTCCTCCTCCTCCTCCTCCTCCTCCTCCTCCCCCTCCTCCCCCTCCTCCCCCTCCTCCCCCTCCTCCCCCTCCTCCCCCTCCTCCTCCTCCTCCTCCTCCTCCTCCTCCTTCTTCTTCTTCTCTCTCTCTCTCTCTCTCTCTCTCTCTCTCTCTCTCTCTCTCTCTCTCTCTCTCTCTTGTGGGGGGATGTTGAGACAGGATTCCTCTGTGAAACAGTCTTGGCTGTCCTGGAATTCACTCTGTGTAAATCAGGCTGACCTTGTGAACTCATAGAGATCTGCCTGCCTTTGCCTCCTGAGTGCTGGAATTAAAGCAGGTGCCACCACTTATATAGTTTTAATTTTTCATGGTAAAGTCACATATTTTCTTGATAAGATGATACATCATTTCTTATGTCATAAAGAGTACTTGTTTGCTAGGTGGTGGCACACGCCTTTAATTCCAGCACTTGGGAGGCAGAGCAGGCAGATCTCTGAGTTCGAGGCCAGCTTGGTCTACAAAGTGAGTTCTAGGAAATATAGAGAAACCCTGTCTTGGGCCGGACGGTGGTGGCGCACGCCTTTAATCCCAGCACTTGGGAGGCAGAGGCAGGCGGATCTCTGTGAGTTCGAGACCAGCCTGGTCTACAAGAGCTAGTTCCAGGACAGGCTCCAAAAACCACAGAGAAACCCTGTCTTGAAAAAGCAAAACAAAACAAAAAAAGAGAAACCCTGTCTTGAAAAAAGAAAGGGGATGGGGAGTGCTTGCATTTGGAGGCTAGACAGATGGCTCAGCAGTTAACACTGCTCTTCTTCCAGAGCACAAGGATTCAGTTCACATCATCCACATGGTGACTCACAACTGTCCATAACTCCAGCCCTAGGGGTTCCAATGCCCTCTTGAGGTCTCTTTGAGCACTAAGCATGCACACAATGCACAGACATGCATACAGATAAAACACCAATATACATTAAAAAGAACAGTCTGAGTTTGAGAGCATGGTTTAAAGCTATTGCAGGTGGGTAGTTATGACATGGATAAGGAACTGGGACAGAGATAGTAACTGACAGAAGCCGATAAAATGAATTTTGGTTGGTTTGTGTGTGTGTACGTGTGTGCTGCAGAGATCTTAATGTGGCTGTTTTAGTTAGGGTTTCCATTACTGGAAAGAGACACTGTGACTACAGCAACTCTTATAAAGAAAACATTTAATTGGGGTGGTTCGCTTACAGTTTCAGAGGTTCAGTTTATTATCATCATGATGGGGAGCATGGTGGTGTCCAGGCAGACGAGCTGAGCTGGCGTAGCAGAGCGTCTTCAACGTGCAACAGGAAGTCTCAGTTGAAACACTTGGTGGTATCCTGAGCATAGGAAATCTTAAAGCCCACCCCCACAGTACTTCTTCCAACAAGACCATACCCAATCCAACAAAGCCACGGCTCCTTATAGGGACTAGGGAAATAGCACAGTTGGTAAAATGCTTGCTGCATAAGCATATGAACCTGATACTTGATCCCAAGAGCCCAAAGAAAAAAACCTTTGTGTGGTGTTGTGTGTGTATAAATCCCAGTTCTGAGGAGGCAGAGATTGGAGGATCTCTGAGGCTTGCGGCCAGCCAAGCTATTCTAATTGGTGATCTCTAGGTTTAGTGCAAGAGCCTGTCTCAGTAGTAAGGTGGAGAGTGAAAGGAGAAGACACACTCACCCTCTTATCTCCACTCTGGTATACATGCATGTGTGCTAAAAATGTGTGGGTGCACACATGTGTGCACACAGAAGTAATGAAGAGAAAGAAAACGTTGTTGGCATTTCTTAGTTGTTTTTTCTCTGTTTTGAAGAATAACTGTTTCAATAGATGAGATTGCCATTCCTCAGCAACCACTTTTTGACTTCTTTTTTAATCTTAAAAATTTATTTTACTTTTAGTTGTGTATGTGTGTATGTGCGCACATGCTCACATAAGCATGAAGAAAATGTCGGATCTCCTAGAACTAGAGCTCCAGGTTCTGTTCTATTGGACATGGATGTTGGGAATCTGTAGTGATGAGGCGAGCAGGCTTGCTTTCCGTCCCGCCCAGCTCCCGCACGGCTAGCTTAGCCCCAGAATAATTACACGAAACTGTATTCATTTAATCACTGCCTGGCCCATTAGTTCCAGCCTCTTATTGGCTAATTCTCACATCTTGTTTTAACCCATATTTAGTAATTTGTGTAGCACCACGAGGTGGTGGCTTACCGGGAAAGATTCAGCATGTCTGATCTGGTGGCTGGCTCCATGGCGTCTGCCTCACTTCCCTTCTTCCCAGCATTCTGTTCTGTTTACTCCGCCTACCTAATTTTCTGTCCTATCAAAGGGCCAAGGCAGTTTCTTTATTAACCAATGAAAGTAACACATAGACAGATGACCTTCCTCCATCAGGAACCTGACTCTGGTCCTCTCTTAACCACTAAACCATCTTTCCAGCCCCTCTTCTGATTTCTGCCTGTTTTGTGGAATTTTCTTTTTTAACCTTATCTGCTAAAATCTTTTCTACTTTACAATTTAGCTGAAATACTTTTTTTTCTTGGTTGTTTTTTGGTATTGGAGATTAAACCCAGGGTATTAGAACTGTGCCCAAGCCCAGCTACCATCTACTTTTTAGAGCTTTGGAGACCTCTGATCACTTGGGGTTATTTATAGCTCTCCCTTCATTCTTCGTATATCAAATTTGACCTAAATATGGATCGGGCAGTACAAGTATGCTACGAAATGTTATGTTCTCTTTACCTTATGAGGTCTTCATATCTCCATTCTAGAAATGGGGGATCCAAGCTTCAGAGAAATCTAATGTCTTCATGTAATTGGTTCTCTTAAGGCACTTTAATAAAAAGATACAACTGAGTTTCTTCTTTTCTTGTTGTTTGAGATGGTCTTTCTTTGTAGCTCTGACTGTCCTGGAACTTGCTGTAGACCAGCCTACCTGGAACTCATAGAGATCCCCCTGCCTCTGCCTCCTGAATGCTGGAATTAAAGGTGTGTGTCATCAGGCTTGGCTCATGTCATTAAATATACACATACTTTTTTTTTTTTCTGAGACACGATTTCTTTGTGTAGTCTTGGCTGTTCTGAAATTCACTCTCTGGACCAGGCTGGCCTCTAACTCAGAGATCCACCTGAGTGCTGGGATTAAAGGCCTGAGCCACTGGGTCACCACCACCCAGCTATATTGTACACTCTTTATTACTGCTCAGATCCAATAAAGCTACTTTCTATGAACTTTAGGATTTTAAAGGGTTTCTCCTTAGCTAGAGTCAGTTGTTTTAGAGGAAAAAAAAAATAACAGAGTAGTTAGTTTTTATGAAAATATTTTTAGATTTTTAGGAAATTATTTGGGAAAATTTTTGTTTTGAGACAGTCTCTCTTATGTAGACCAGATTTCCCTTAGCCTTGAACTTACTGTGTAGCTGAGGGTGACCTTGAAATATTAATCTCCTGCTTCCATCTCCCAAGTTTTGGGATCATAGCCTTAAGCTACCATGTCTGACTTCTTTTGAGCTAGGACTTGAGTCTGTCTTTGTGCACAAACGTGACTGTAGATGCCTGCAGTGGTGACCAGAGGTGTCAGATACCCTAGAGCAGGAGTTATAGATGGTTGTGAGCCGCCTGATTTGGGTTCTGGGAATTAAACTAGAGTCATCTCTCTAGCTCATCTTTTTCTTCCTCCCAAAGACAAGGCCTATAGTAAATGAGAAGGTGTGTGTGTGACATAAATGAAGGATAATTGAGTAATTCAATAAGAGTGAAGACACTTCACTACTGTGCCTTCAGTAGTGATCAGAACACCCAGGAGTAATGAGGAAGCAAACTATAAGCCACGTACAGTTGTCTTTTGAGGAAGACATTCCATTTCCCTTAGTGGGTATTTGAAAGCAGGTAATATTGAATCTTATATACAAGCATTTTAGTTTGTTGATATTTAGTTTGATGATCATAATAACTGTTTAACACAATAACAAGTAGGTACTGGATAAAGCATGAGTATACTGGGCAAAGTAATGATTTACTTAGCTGACATGATGAAGTGGGATGGTGTGAAATTTCAACAGCAGTTAGAATGATGGGCAGTGTAAAACTTATGAATTGATTATTTCTCGAATTTTCTAGGTTTGGATTGTGATTTATAATTGGTGTCTGAAACTTTGGAAAGTAAAACCATGGGAAAAAGGTTTACTGTATACAAAACTGAAGCAAAGTTGGGAACATTGCTAGCTTGCAATACAAAAGATTATAAAAATGTGGTCAACTCTTGTATAGCAATAAAGACTTAGATGAAACAGGTATATTATATATCTATCAAAGCTGTCTAAATAAGAACAGACTATGAATAGACATATAAAGTGTGGAGCTGGAGAACAATCTGCTCACAGAGATTCATTCATTCCTGAATTCTACCAGACATCTGAAGACTCAGGACTAATTCTTTACAAAGTATTTAATCACCCAACTCATTTTATAAAGCTCATACCAAAGTCTGATACCAAAGCCAGACAAGATATTCACAAGAAAAATACAGACTGAT
This sequence comes from Chionomys nivalis, assembly GCF_950005125.1. Taxonomy (NCBI): domain Eukaryota; kingdom Metazoa; phylum Chordata; class Mammalia; order Rodentia; family Cricetidae; genus Chionomys; species Chionomys nivalis. The sequence continues at coordinate 58,504,887 of NC_080088.1, read as the reverse complement.
CATAATTTGAACACAATTCTCAGCAGAGTACTTACAGTGGAGCCCAGCAGTCTTTCAGAAGACTTACTTACACATTATAGTGAGATGGGATTTTTCCTAGAGATATGAAGGAATTGGTTTAAAGTCTTAAAACATGTTAGTGTAATGTATTAGTAAAATAAAAACAAAAAGTGCATCTCAGTGTACAGAAAAAGCATTTCACAAAGTCCAGATTCTTTCAATGGTAGAAAACACTCATCTAGGAATAGAAAGGAGCTTCTCAACATGGTAGAGCACACCCATGTAAATCAGATGATTTAGTGGTTAAGAGCACTCCTGGGCTGGAGAGATAACTTAGCTTTTAAAGGCTAGGCTCACAATGAAAATAGAAGAGCGCTTCCTGCTCTTCCAGAGCACCTTAGTTTAGTTTCCAGTACTCAAAACTACTTGTAACTCCAACTCCTGGGGTACTGACACCATCTTCTGGCCTTTGTGGGTACCCAAGCACACATAACATATATTCACATAGACACAATATACACATAAACTAAAGAATATTTTAAAATAATTCTCAAGGGTAATAATGTCATGCTTGATGGTAGCTTTCCTTAGATGTTCGTTTTCCATTTATGTTCAGCTTTGTTTTGAAAACCTTAATTAGGAAACTAAAGAGTACAAAGGCATCAAGGTTAGTAGGTATAACTAAAGTCTGTATAGGAGATGGTCTTGTGTATCTCCTGAACACTGATGAGCTCAACAAGATGGAAGGGTATTTTAGGTCAGTATTTATGAATCATTTGAAACCGGGTGTGGTGGTGCACGCCTAGAATCCTAGTCCTTGGGAGGTGGGGTTTGAGGCCAGGTTGGGCTACATGAAACACTGTCTCAAAAACAGATGAAAACCAAACAAAACTGCCATAACAATGAGTTGTATTTCTGTAGACATAACGAATAACCTAAAGTAAAATTAAAAATTGACTCATCAGGACATAAAAAATACTTGAGAATATGTTTAGCAAAAGAAGTGTAAAATTTATGCTCAGAAATGTGCATAAGCATTGTTAGGGGGAGTTGGAGAGATGGCAGTGCTAAGTACTTGATGTTCTTGCAGAAGACCTGGGTTTGGTTCCCAGCACTCACATAGTAGCTCACAATTGTCTAAAACTTTAGTTCCAGGACATCCAACACCATCTTCTGGTCTCCCAAGGGGTACCAGGCACATATAAGTGCACATACATGTAAGCACATATGCACGTGTATGCACACACACACTGAAATAAAGGTAAAAAAAGGAGTTAGACAAATCAAAACTATAAATTAGAATGTTTAGCTTGTTATGATCAATACTCCCCAAATTGATCTATAGGTTCATTACAGTGTTATCAGGATCTGAGCTGTTTGTAGAACTTGACAGACTGATTCTGAAAATTGATGTGAAAGTACAGGAGATCTGTAATGACTAAGGCAAATTTTTTAAGAGAGCTTGTAGAAAGGTCCACACTTCCTTGTTCCAATGCTCACACAAGGCATTGATAATCAAAGAGCAATTGAATATAATCAAAAGTCATAAAACTAAACCTATGTATGACAAACAAGAATGCTTCACAAGTAACAGAAATTCATTTCTCATGGTTCAGGATACTTGTCTTTTTACTTGACAGAAAGGGCAAGCAAACACTGTTTTTTTTATATGAGATATGGTTTCTCTGTGTATTCCTGACTTGTCCCAAAACTCACTAGGAAAATCAGGCTGACCTCAACTCGAAATCCACTGCTTCCCAAGTGCTGGGATTAAAGGCATGTCTTTTATAAAGGAATTAATCTAATTTCTGAGGTGTCTGCCATCATGACCAATCATACTGGACTCACCTCACATACTCTCTCTCATACTGGGACTTAGGATTTCATACACACATTGTGGGCAGTCATAACATGCATTCTATAATAAGCTCCAAGATCGTTGAAAGATCATCAGATACCACTTGGAAAACTGTATAGACATGCAAAAGAACGAAGTTCAACTTTTACCACATAGCATATAGAAATATTAACTTGGAATGGACCACTATAAGAGAAAACCTGTATATAACTCCTAAGAACATAAAGTGAAGGATTTCTAGATATGACATCAAAAGCATGAATGAGAAAAGGTGGGCTGAAGAGATAGTTCAGTGGTTAAGAGCACTGGCGGTTCTTCCATAGATCATGAGTTCAATTCTCAGCAACCACATGATAGCTCACAACCATCCTTAATGAGCTCTGGTGCCCTCTTCTGGCCTGCAGGTATACATGCAGGCAGAACACTGTATACATAATAAGTAAATAAATAAATCTTAAAAGAAATATTATTTAGGGCTTATGTTAAAATTAAGGGTTTTTTTAAAAAAAAGATTTTTTATTTTATATGTATGAATGTTTTGCCTTCATGTATGTATGTGCACCATGTGGTTGCCCTTGGAACCAAAAGAGGGCTTCAGATCAACTGAAACTGGAGTTGTAGACAGTTGTGAGTCATCATATGAACTTCTCTTAAACACTGAGTCATCTCTGTAGTCCAAAATTAAGGTTTTTAAGAGTTTTATGTATAATCTATTTTTAAAAAGCCTCTTACAACTTAGTAATGAAAAGACATGTAACCCAATTAAAAATAGACAGCACTCGGGAGGCAGAGGCAGGCGGATCTCTGGGAGTTCGAGGCCAGCCTGGTCTATAAGAGCTAGTTCCAGGACAGGCTCCAAAACTACAGAGAAACCCTGTCTCAAAAAACCAAAAAAAAAAAAAAAAAAAAAAAAAAAAAAGAAAAAAGACAAAGGATCTACTAGATTTTTATGATAGCTACATACTTGGATAATAGTTGCAAAGATGCTGTATTTTCTTAATCATCAGAGGATTACAAATCAGAACCATGAGCTACCACTTCATACCTTTAACTTCAGTTAAAGAAATCATATTATCTAGGATGTAGAAAATTGCAGCTAGTGGTAATGGGCATATAAAATGATAGTCACCTTGGAAGATGGGCAGTTTTTCAAGTGATTAAGCATAGAGTTACTGTGACACACAATACAACTGCTAACTGTATATGCATGAGAAATGGAAATATGTCTGCGCAAAATCTTCTTCATAGGTGTTTATGGAAGCATAGTTCATAATAGCTAAAAGATAGAAATAACCCAATTGTCCATCAGCTGATAAGAGATAAATGTAATTGTTGTGGACATATAAAATGGAATATTAGTCAATTGTAGAAAGGAGTAAAATACTGATAATTTGCTACAGTGAAAATTAGTCTTAAAAGTGTTAGGCTAAATGAAGCCTGTCAACAAAAAATTACATGTCATATGATTCTGTTTGTATGAAATGTCTAAAATAAGATCAGTAGCTAATGAGATAAGTGAAACAGGTTTCTTTTTCTGAGTTAGGGTTTCTCTTTGTAGCCCTGGCTATCCTGGAGAACACACTGTCCTCAAATTCACTGAGCTCTCTGCCTGCCTATGCTTCCTGAGTGCTGGACTTAAAGGTGTGCACACCACTGCCTGACCAAGACAGGTTTCTTTTTTAAGGTGATAAAAATACTCAAATTCAGTCTGGTAATATTTACACATACCTGTTAATATAGTAAAAATGGTTGAATTGAATATTTTAATAATACTTTTGAAAATATGATAGAGCTGGTGAGATAAATTGTGGAGTGAGATGCTTGCTGCCAAGCCTGGCTGTGAATATTCCCTCCTCACGACTATCGTGCTAGGAGAGAGTGACTCCTGCAAGTTGTACTCTGACCCCATATAGTGTGCTGGCTTCCTTCCCTCCCAATGTGTAAATGAAATAACCATTTCTCGTGTTCCACCTCTGTGTGTGTGTATGTGTGTTGAAGGCTGAGCTCAGAGAATAATAAAATCCTTAAAATTCATCTGTTCCCTTGCTGTGCTTCTAGAAATCATGACCACGCCAGGAAAGGAGAACTTTCGCCTGAAAAGTTACAAGAACAAATCTCTGAATCCAGATGAGATGCGCAGGAGGAGGGAGGAAGAGGGCCTGCAGTTACGGAAGCAGAAGAGAGAGGAGCAGGTAAGTCTGTGGGGCTGTCAGTCACCCACTTCTGTTGTACATATGTGTTACTGAATTTTCAGATGACAAAGCACTGCCTCTCATAAATTTTATTTGAGAAGTTTGAAAATAAACAGGTGAAGGCGTAAGTCACAAACAATCCCACACCAGTTTGGAATTAGATTATTAGAGAGGTTATTTATTTTAAGGGGGAAAAACTTACAGATCACCGTCCCAGACAACAGCCCTCTGCGCAATCAGGAATGGAGCCTACTCGCCGGAAGCGGAGCTGGAAGCCAGAGCGAGCGCAGAGGGAAGTGGCTGCTTTTTTAAAGGGAGAGAGACCACGCCCCAATGGGCTGGTATCTCAGCGGCTATTGGCTGAAGGAGCAGAAGGACCTCCCGCAACACCTCCCCCTTTTGTTTAAGTTAGAGAGTTCTAAATCTACTATGAAATTATATACAATAAGTACAAATATCCTGTTTTAACTAGCTTAAGTCTTGTATAATAAATAACTTGGCCAAGTCATCAACCCTATTGAAGATCTGAGAAGGGAAATAATGTTATGCAACAAATCACAGAGACAACCTGGGCAATCACCAGAGATCACATTTGCAGTGTTGAAGCAACCAATTTTGGCTGAGGCCTAACATAACGGACATACCGTGTTCAAAAGCAAGAAACTTTTCAAAACTCTCTTACCCTGTCTTGGCAGGAATAAGATAGTCCTGTTTTATCCAAGTACAGATACTCTGTATCTCTGTCAGTGGTTGAGCCATGGGCATTTCTTTGCCCAAAGGCCAGTTCTGCCAAAAAGAAAGGCTCCAGGTGGAGTGTCTTTGGTGCTCAACATTCTCTCGGGAATAGATCAGTTTTGCCAGGAGCAATTGTGTCTCACTACCACGAAACTCTGAGTTAGATTAAAGGCCATTTTCTGCAGCTCTTTGAAGGGGTTGAAGATTATCTATACTGAATATAATCTCTATGTATCTAAACAACCTGATTAGGCTAATTATAAATGACAAACTTAGATGACTATTGATCTATATAATTCTCAATACCTATCTAACTTAAAGACTAAGACAATGAACAACTGTGCAAAAGATGAGGAAAATATGACCTCCAAATGTAAACAATGTGCAAATATACAATGCAATATGGTAAATATATATCAATACATAAACAATATATAAGTATCTTAACCAGAGGTAGAAATGTACACTGCAATATGGTAAATTTATACAATATATATCAATACATAAAAAATGTTTTAAACAGAGGTAGAAGCATGCATGCATACAATAGTCAATATAATTTAACTTTGTATCAATATACAAGAATCGATACCAATATTTTTGTCTAAAAACAGTAACTCACAATTACAAATCTATTATCCCATCATCCCTTTTTTTTTTTTCAAAATGATCCCTGAGCTTATAAAATTTCTCCCCCAACCTTCAACCATATATTAATTATAATCAACCCCTAAATGATGTCCCTAAACCCAAGGACAAACTTTACTGGCAGAGGGGACGTTGTCCTCTAGAATTACTTCCAGTTGTCATGGGGGCGACGTTCTTTCTGGGGGATCCTGTGAAAGTAAAATGATGGTTAAATTTCAAGATCAATGTCTTTTAAAATTACAAAGTCTCTGAGTATTTTGTGGAGGTCTGGCCAGAATGTTGTATAAGATGTGTACCATTTCAGCTAACCAAGTTGGGATGGTCTTGTGCAGCTGGTACCCAAAACAGGTCTTGTAGTAGTGCTATCAGTAACATGACGTCATATCAACCAGGTGGAGTTGTTGTTATGGGGCCTCATCTTCTTCCTGGAAACTTCAAATGTCACTGCAGAAAAAACTCATTGTTCATTGTGAAAAACATTAATCATATAGACGAATATAGACATACATATATTCAATCAAAGGCATGATAGATACATCCAATGAAAGGTATGATAGATATGAAGAAAAGCAAAGATGGTTTCTAAACTAGTATTTCTTTCTGTCCCATATCATGGCTCTTGACATGAGACAGAAATTCCAGAAACTCTGGGTTTTTCTCTTAACAACAGGCTTGGAATTAGAGAGGGACTGAGCCAGAGTCCATCTCCAAAACCAGCTCTATAAATTTAGAGATATGATTTTGTATATCTTAGATTTTTATACTTAACAGAACCTATTTGGTTTTCCTGATAGTCCGTTTTGGACAGTTATTTTTCCATCTGTCATTATTCAAACATCCAGGGACCCTTGAATTTTTCAAAGATGAATATTTTCCTGTGGCGATAAGAACAGAACCCTGCCCCCATTCTATATGTTTTTTCTTACCACCTGTATGAATATCATCATTGTGGTTGAGCTGTCATTTCACCTTTCCAAGAGGTTTCTCCTCTTAAAATTGAAACCTTATTAATTTTGATGGTATCCACAATTTTTCTTCTCCTGTGGAAAACCTCTTCCCTAACGTAGCACATCTCCTGGCTTCCATTGAGAGGTTAGCACATCTTTGAAATAAATTGGTTGATTTAGTTCAGCAGACTTTTCCATTATCCAATGTCTTTCTGCCGCTGTTGTTCCTTTCTCATTAGCATTGAGAAAATTCAAGGTTAATAAAGCATTATGTAATCTATTTCTGGGGGTATTTTCTATCCCTTTCTGTTTGTTCAGCATATCCTTTATAGTACAATTTGATCTTTCTATAACTGCCTGACCTGTAGGATTATTTGGTGATGGAGGAAGGTCATTGGTTAATTAATAAAGAAACTGCTTGGCTCCGGTAGGTTAGAACATAGGTGGGTGGAGTAATCAGAACAGAATGCTGGGAAGAAGGGAAGTGAGCTGAGACACCATATCTCTGCTCCCCAGGTCAGACACGATGAAGCTCTGACCCAGGATGGACGTAGGCTAGAATCTTCCTGGTAAGCTCACCTCAAAGTGCTACACACATTAATAGAAATGGGCCAGGCAGTGTTTAAAAGATTACAGTTTGTGTGTTGTTATTTTGGGGCATGAGCTAGCCAGGCAGCCGGGAGCTGGATGGCAGGAACGCCAGCCTGCAGCTCCCACAACAGAACGGCCCCCAACGTGTGGATAACAATCCACAGAAAGCCTGAGAAAGCTTGGGAAGTAATTCTAGAACAAAATGACAGTGTTGTGCATATTTTCGTGGTAGCAGCAATTTCTCGGGTCTGCTCTGCTTGCCAGAGGCAAGCAAGCACTCTCAGCTAAGAGAGGCTTCCTGATTCAGCTTTAGTTGCAAAACCCTGCAGCTCTTAAAAGGTCCTGCCATGAAACACTTAAATGGTGTTGAGAAAAGCTGACTGCATGCTTGTTTGTTTTCAGCTGTAGCAGGAAAAAAGTTGTGCTGTTTTAAAATGCCGGCTTTGTGGGCCGTCCTGCCAGTGCAAACTCTGACTGTTTGAGGCAGGAGGGCTGGCTACAGAGAGAGGACTTGAGTGTTGTCTGTGGAAATACTGTTGCAGCTTGCTTGCTGGCAGGGACCCTAAAATGCCATAGAGTTGTGGCAATAAAAATGGCTATAGCTGGTACCTCAGCCATGAGGCTGGAAAGCTAAGGAATGGGCTGGATCCAGCCGCCAAAGCCATGGCTTTAGTCCTAATGATATTGCTTGGTAAATTAAAGACTCATGTGGTCAGAAAAAGAGATATACAGTAAAGAGAGATTCAAAGACAAAGAAAATTTCTAAATGGTTTACAGTGTGTTAAACATATATGCAGGCTAAAAGTTAAAGTTCTTAAAGTAAAAAAAAAAAAAAGGAAGAAAGGGAATAGTTGGGTGTGGTAGTACACACCTTTAATCCCAACACTTTGGAGGCAGAGGGAGATTGACCTCTGTGACTTCAAGGTGTGGTAGCACATGCCTTTAATCCCAATGCCTGGGAGGCAGAGACAGAAGGATCTCTGAGAGTTCAAGGACAGTCTGGTCTACAGAGTTATTCCAGGACAAAGATACACAGAGAATATAAAATAAAAGTAAAAATAAACGAAATAGAGGTTAAAATAAAGCCGCACAAAGATGGAAAATACACAGATAATCTTGATACTGTATGCTACTATGCTCTCTTTGAATTGTTTGAATGCTGAGGAAAGAGCAACAGCTGCTAAAATATATTTCTTTATAAATGCTGCTGAACTAATCCAATATAGATATTTTGAAAATACCTTGACTTTAAAATTTGGATCTAAGGACATGATGCTTTGGAAAGGAGTTTCTTTTGTTTTCACAGAGGGTGAGATGCTGTGGATTACCTCTATCCCAATATGGTATGATAGACCACGCCCTCCCGAAAGGTTGCTGTGAACACCCTCAAAAAATTACTTTGCTCAACTGCCGACTGAGATGAACCTAGCAGACAGGTTATCCCATCAAAGACCTGAATAACAGCGCCCCCATTCAGCATGAAGCAATTTGGAGAGAAATAACTGCACCCTTATTCCCAAATATTGTTTATAAATGTTCTTTTACATTTAAAGGGGGATATGATATAGATACGAATAATTTGCATTGGTATGAATTTTAAGGTCAATTTTGTTATATGTATATTTATTTCTACTCTTGATTAAGGTATTGTGATTGTGTAGTTTATGTAAAAACATAATGTATATAGGTTGTTAATAGATAATCAATAATAGTCAAGCTTGTAGTCATGTTAGTTAAGATTTTCTAGATGTACATAGATATATTTTAGGTAGGCATTCTTCATATCTTTCAAAGATTATAGAATATGGAATTTTAAATGTTTTAATAACTTAGGTTTCTCATGACAATGAGACGTGTCTGCTCCTGGCAGCACCAATCTACTTCAAGAGGAAGATGAGCATCGAAGAGGCTCCTTATGGAGTTTGTTAGACATTTGGGCAAGAAACTGCTCTTGCCTGGACTGTTGCATAAACTGGACACAACCCGCAGAAAGAGGATTGCTGAACTTGCCTAAAGGTGAGATGATCTTTCGGGGTTCCTGATTCATGAAAGAGTCTGCAAGACATTCTGCAGCACACAGCAGATAGTGACCGAACTGCCTTTGAAATTTCCTGCTTCATGGAAATGTCTCTGGATACTATGGACCTGTAGGCCGAAGATGGATGCCCCAACGGTACAGAGGAACTTTGGGTGACTGTCCAGGCAGCGAGATGTCTCTGTCATTTCTAGAGTTTTAGAACTTGCTTATTTCTTGTTTACTTAGGTAGTATTATATCCTTCTGGAGTTTTTGGTGGAGTTGAATAGATAGATAGTTATAGTTTTCCTTTGTTATGATAAAAGATAAAATAGATATAAATATTGTAACTAATTCTTACTTGATAACTGTTTTGTTATATGTAATTTTGCTATGTTAAAGTTAAAGTCTTCCTTTTTTTGTTTAAACAGAAAAAGGGGAAATGATGGAGGAAGGTCATTGGTTAATTAATAAAGAAACTGCTTGGCCCTGGTAGGTTAGAACATAGGTGGGTGGAGTAATCAGAACAGAATGCTGGGAAGAAGGGAAGTGAGCTGAGACGCCATATCTCTGCTCCCCAGGGCAGACGCAATGAAGCTCCGACCCAGGATGGACATAGGCTAGAATCTTCCTGGTAAGCTCACCTCAAGGTGCTACACACATTAATAGAAATGGGCCAGGCAATGTTTAAAAGAATACAGTTTGTGTGTTGTTATTTTGGGGCATGAGCTAGCTAGGCGGCCGGGAGCTGGATGGCAGGAACGCCAGCCCGCAGCTCCCACAACAATTTGGTATACCTGTAATGTGTTTTATATTATAATAAGCAAAAAAGCGGTTCATTTTCTTAGATACATATGCTGGACCATTGTCTGTCTTTATTTGTGCAGGTATACCCATGATGGCCATAACTTCCAATAAATGTGTGATTACTGAATCAGCCTTTTCTGAGCTCAGGGCAGTAGCCCATTGAAAACCTGAATGCATGTCTATGGTGTGGTGTACATATTTTAATTTACCAAATTCCATAAAGTGGAACACATCCATCTGCCTGATTTCATTTCTTTTAGTACCCTTTGGGTTACTCCCTGCAGGCAACGGTGTTTGATTATAGAAAGAACAAGTAGGACATCTCTTTATAATGTCCTTAGCTTGTTGCCATGTAATGGAAAATTCTTTCTTTAGGCCTTTACTATTGATGTGTTGCTTTTTATGATATTCTGAGGACTGCAACACGCTTCCAATCAATAATTGATCAATCTCAGCGTTACCTTGTGGTAGAGGACCAGGCAGACCTGTATGGGACCGGATGTGTGTTATGTACATCGGACAAAGCCTATTCCTGATTATGTCTTGTACCTGAATAAACAATGAAGTCAACTCTGTGTCATCTGGTATAAATTCAGCCGATTCAATATGCAAGATAACTCTGTATATTGTAAATCTGTAACTATATTAAGAGGTTCTTTATAATTCCTTAACACCATAAGAATGGCATATAATTCTGCCTTCTGGACAGAATTATGAGGGCTTTGTTCCACCTTACTCAATTCATCTGACTTGTAACCTGCTTTCCCAGATTTATTTGCATCAGTAGAGAACGTACGGGCTCCAGTTATTGGAGCATCACATACAATTCTAGGAAGAATCCAAGAAGTTCTCTTTATGAGGTTAAGTCTACCACTTTTGGGATAGTTGCTATTAATTTCTCCCAAAAAATTAGCACAAGCCCTTTGCCATGGTTTATTGTCTTCCCATAACTTTTTTATTTCATCAGTAGTGAAAGGCACTATAATTTCTTCTGAGTCTATACCTGCTAGTTGACGAAGTCTCAGTTTACCTTTTATAATTAATTCAGAGACCTTTTCTACATAAGTTTTCAATTTTTTACTTGGTTTGTGTGGGAAAAAGATCCATTCTAAAATAGTATCTTCCCTCTGCATTAAATTTCCTGTAGGAGAAATTCTGGAAGGCAATATGACTAGGAAGCAGCTAAGATTTGGGTTCACCCTATCCACATGTGCCTCCTGTAATTTTTCCTCAATCGTTATTAGTTCCTTTTCTGCTTCAGCTATCAGTTTTCTGGACTATTCAAATCTTTATCACCATCTAAGGTTTTGTTTAAATGAACCTTTAGATCAGGTGTTATCCCAACAGCTGGTCATAGACTGGAAATGTCTCCTAACAATCTTTGGAAGTCATTAAGAGTCTATAACCGGTCTCTCTTAATTTGTGACTTGCGTTTTAATTTTTTGCAAACCTATTTTATAACCTAGATAATTAACAGAATCTCCTCTCTGTATTTTTTCAGGAGCAATCTGTAATCCCCATTTAGGTAAAACTATCTTTACTTCTTCAATCTTTCTAAGGTGTCTATGTTTGAATCAGACAACAGAATATCATCCATGTAATGGTAAATGATAGACTTGCGAAATTGCTTGCGTATTATTTGCAATGGTTGATTTACAAAATATTGGCACAAGGTGTGACTGTTCAACATGCCCTGTGGGATGACGGTCCACTGGTACCTCCTCGTAGGCTGAGAGTTATTATAAGTAGGCACTGTGAAAGCAAACTTTTCTCTATCCTTTTCTTGTAAAGGTATAGTGAAGAAACAATCCTTTAAATCAATAACTATGAGAGGCCATCCTTTTGGTAATAAAGAGGGCAAAGGAATTCCAGATTTCAGAGGGCCCATAGGTTGAATAACCTTGTTGATAGCCCTGATATCTGTCACCATTCTCTATTTACCAGATTTTTTCTTAACCACAAATACAGGAGAATTCCAAGGGCTGATAGATTCTTCTATATGTTGAGCATCTAATTGTTCTTGTACCAGCTGTTCTAAAGCCTGCAACTTTTCCTCAGCCAAAAGCCATTGTTTGATCCATATTGGCTTCTCAATCAACCATTTAAGAGGCAGGGCTCTTGGTACCTCTAAAGGGCCATCAATTGCTTTGTGTTCTTGTACAGCCCGAAAGGCCGGTATCCGCTGTCTATAATATCTTTTAATATTTTCCTCAGAAATATAGGCTCTAGAAGCAGCAGGAATGTTAATTTTGGTATTCCATTGTTGCAATAGGTCACGGCCCCATAAATTCACTGCAATATTGGCTACATATGGCTTTAGTTTTCCTATTTACCCTTCTGGCCCTATGCATTCAACCCATCTTGTGCTTTGTCTTACTCGAGAAACGGTTCCAATTCCCAGGAACTGAACATTTACCTCCTGAAGAGGCCAATTTGGATGCCAAGATTCTGGAGTAATAATACTTACATCCACACCTGTGTCCAGTAAGCATGTAATAAAGATTCCATTTACACACACTCTTAGCTTTGGTCTTTGTTTATTTATTGAAGTCTGCCAAAATACACGTAACTCATCCTTCAGGCCGTTATTGCTTTTAACAGTAGACATGGGGCTTTATAATTTTCCTGACGAGGCACGTTCTCTACAGTAACCAGAAATGACTGGACCACATTCACCATGGGGGCCTGCGAGAGGCCCCTCATTGCGTTTCCCGATGGTAACAGGTTGCCTTGTCTATCTTTTGTTGATCTACACTCATTCGTCCAATGCCTGCCTTTTCCACATCTCCTACATAAACCTGAAGGCTGAGTCCTCCTATTTCTGTTATTTCTAGAAGAGGCATTATTATTATTATTATTTCTGGAGATCCGTTGTCTGCAATTCCTTCTCATATGCCCCATTTTACCACAACTAAAACGTTTGGTATTCTGATGCCTTCTTTTACCATTGGAAATTGCTTCTTTTACCCATGCTTCAGTGCCATAGTCAAATGTATCAACATTTAGTGTATGCAAGACCCATTCATCCAATGGCGCTGATCTGATCTTTAATGGCCCCTAGATCCTTTTGCACTCCACATTGACATTCTCATAAGCCAAAGACTCAATAATTATACATCTTTCTTCTGGGTCAGATATCCCTATTTGTACAGCTTTAGTTAGTCTTTGTAAAAATGCACTAAAGGGATCTCTCTGACCCTGTTTAACTCTGATATATGATTCCATTCTCTGTCCTGGGTCTTGAACCCTGTCCCAAGCCTTTAAGGCTGCTGTGATACATATGGATAAGGTGTGTTCATCATAATTAGCCTGTTCCAGGGGGTCGTAAAAGAGCCCTTCACCTAGAATTTGATCTAGGGAAATCTCTATTCCCTTCACTCTTTCCTGCTGTTCTAAAAGTCTAGCCTCTTGCCTGAATAAGCATTTCCAATTCAATTGCGGTCCACTCTCTAGGACGGCTGAAACCAATTGAATCCAATCATGGGGCGTGACCTTGTTGCTGACAGACCATGTTTTTAGCATCTCTTTAACAAAGGAGGAATGTAGCCCAAAACTCATAACAGCATGTTTGATTTCTTTCAGATCATTCATACAGACAGGTTCCCATGTATGTTCCTTGATGTCCCTAGGGTTTCTGGAACCAGTCACCTTCCCTGTTGTTATTACTGGAAAGGCAGGTATAGTTTTATCCCGGAGAGTTTTACTCACTGATGGAGTTAAAATTTGCCTTTCTACCGTTTGCTCCTGTTCATCAGAATTTAGAATTTCCTCAATCTTTTCAAGTCTGTTTACCATTGCCTTCTATAAGGCCTGAATCTCCTGTCCAGAATTATGCTCCAAAGCCTTCACTGAGGATTCTAAGGTATGGCGTTTATTCGTTAGAGATAATATCTCATCCTTGGACATAATTTTCATAGCCTGAATTGTGCCTTCTTGTATTGAAATCCTGTCCATTAATCTTTCATACCCCTTTGATAAAGTCCTATTAGCGATTTGAATCCTCTCAGATAATGTTTCAGCACCCACAGACAGGGACTGAAGTTTATGAGCCAAATCAGCTGTCCCCTCCTCCAGAGTAACGAAGCTGTCTTTAATATTAGACTGCACCTTTTCTAAATTTTACTCAGTTGACTGAGTTATATTAGACAAAGATCTATTCTCCTTGAGAATTTCAAACTCTTTCTTGAGGAGGTTGATGTCAATCTGAATTGTTTTTGAAATTATCTCAATTGACTGAAAGTTGTCACTCAAAACAGTTGTGCCCTTTCTTAAGCATTCAACCTCTGCCCTAAGAACACTGGATTCATTCTGTAAGGACTGTATCATTTTTCTAATATCAAAGCATATTTTAAAGAAGCCGCCAAAAAAAAAAGTAGAATAATAAGCCCCAGGAATATCCAAACCAGTGGGATATCCTCTTGTAAAATCTCAGCCATGGTATAATTAGAAAAGCTGTGAAAACCTTGAATGGTAATGCCCGACATTTTCAAGCAAACCTGTAATTATTTGTATTTAATCGAAATAGATTTTACCTGTAATGACCGTTGCCTGCCAATACATGGTGGGGTGCACCTGAATCCACATGGCCAAGGAGTCAGAACCAGAAAAATATTCTAAAATATATACTCAAATCTAGAAGTTAAGCTCACAGACCATGTGCTGTGTGAATTATTTAACTACAGGTGGGTGGCAGCGTAGGTCGGACTCAGCCTCCTGCGGGGAGAAGACGCAGAGCAGTCGTGTGCACTGAGTGGCACTGTGCGCCGGCCGCACTGCTGTTGCTGCTAGTTGTGGGCAAATATGGCAAGTGGGCCCGCGGCGGGCTGGGGTGGGGGGAGGTCTGGGGTGGGGGGAGGTCGAGCTAAGTCGCGCTTTCTGAGCTCTGTTTGCTCGCTCGCTTTTTCCGCGGTGGTGGCGGTGGCAGAGTGATCGCTTGCTGAGAGCAGCTCTGGGCTGCGCGGAAGGGGGAAGGAGGCCCCAGCATAGAGGTCGCCCACTCCTGGCAGCCGCGCAGCGACCAAAGGCTCGGAGGCGCGTAGCCAAAAAGCCGCACGTTCAGGTGCCAATTGAAGGCGTAAGTCACAAACAATCCCATACCAGTTTGGAATTAGATTATTAGAGAGGTTATTTATTTTTTAAGAGGGAAAACCTTACAGATCACCGTTCCAGACAACAGCCCTCTGCGCAATCAGGAATGAAGCCTACTCGCCGGAAGCGGAGCCAGAAGCCAGAGCGAGCGCAGAGGGAAGCGGCTGCTTTTTTAAAGGGAGAGAGACCATGCCCTAGTGGGCTGGTATCTCATCTGCTATTGGCTGAAGGAGCAGAAGGAGCTCCCGCAACAAACAGGAACAAAGGGCAGTGAGCCTCATAAACTCATACATTAACTTCAGTGATTGTCTTTTATGTGCTCTGGTTGCTTTATGTTTCTCTCCTTATATAGTTTCAATATCTAATATTTTAAAGTAAAATTTGGGAGAATATATTTTTTCTCAATTTATTTTATTCAAAAAACATTTTGGATAATGCTTTTGAATTATTATTATTGCTAGATGGTAGTGGCACTGACTTTTAATCCCAGCACTTGGGAGGCAGAGGCAGATGGATCTTTGTGAGTTTGATGACAACTGAGGCTGTTAACACAGAAAAACCCTATCTCAGATAAAAACTAAAGGATTATTACTGTTATTATTAGATCACATTTATTTAGTGTATATGCATGATGTTTGTGTGACGGAGTAGGGGTTGGGCGTCTTGGAGCCAAGAATGCTTGTAGACGTCAGAAGACAACTTGCAGGAGTTGATTCTCTTTTTCTGCCTAGTTGGTTCCTGGGTGGTAGTAAGTGCCAATGAGTTATCTCATGGGCTCCCTTAATTTTTCCCCCCTTGGATACCTTGTGTCACAGTGTCAAAAAGTTGGACATGCTTGAATTGTCCTTGATTAGTTTACTGATTGTGTGTGTTGTGTGATTACTTTTTCATGCTTCAATTCTATTATAAAATTTCCATAGCTTTTTTCTTTATTTAACTTCCTGAAAGCAGAAGCTCCATGTCCACAGTATATAAATTGACAAATACGACCACACTTCTGACTAAAAGCATTTGTAGTTGGAAGTTTACCATATTTACTATGTAAAAATCTGAAATTGTGCTAGGGCTTTAATTTTCTGGAATATTGGCTCTTTCAGCTGGGTGTGGTTTTACGCTTTTAGTTGCACTACTTCAAAGACAGAAGCAGGCATACTTTTTTTTTCTTTTTTTGAGTTTATGGCCATCTTGGTCTACATAGCGAGTTCCAGGTCAGCTAAATAACCTGTCTCAAAAACAAAAAATAACAAGGGTGGGCTGTTGGAGAGGTGGTGGGGGGAGAATTGTGAATGGAATATAAAATGAAGTTAAAAAATAAGTTAAAATTAAAAAACAAACAAAAAATCTTTGTCACTTGGTAAATTCTGTCTTGTACGGGTAACTCATTAGTACTTCATACCTTGTTTGTGAGATACTGAAGATAAGGAAAACAGGAATTCATTTGGTACTGTTGATCTTCCCACAGCTGTTTTCTCATCTATCTATAAGGTCCTTGGCTTGTGCCAACTAAGCAGCTAGGTCTGAGTAAAGTATAGTAATTGATGCTTCCGTGTGCAAAGTGTTAGCTGCGACTCTTAGTGCCACCCTTTCAGCAGAATAGAAATTAGTATTTGTTATCTAGACAAAGTATATAAACAACCTCTGTGTATAGCTCAGACAAGTGAAATAAAAAGGTCTTCTGTACAGAAAGAACATGCTCTATGTTGACTTAGTTGTGGAAACTTCTTCAGCCAATAGCCTTTAAGGTACAGGCCCACTTTGGGTGAAGTCTCATGTACAATAAGTGCAGACAAAAAGTGTACACAGCCCCCCCCACCTCCTTTTTTTTTCTGGATTCGGTTCCAGTTTCTAGTGTGTGCAGAGAACTGTGAATCACTACCCTTATTATGAGTTTATCTCCAAATAAATAAACCTTTGTTATTCTCCATTCCTGGCTATTGGGACCCAGCTACACTGAGCTTTAGATTCCTGCCGACTTGATATGATATAGTCATATGTTATTGTTTTAAAGTTCATGCACAAAGTAATAAGGAATGAAGGCCTGTTTGGCATTTTTAGTGAAGAGAAATATCTTCTGGAATAACGGATTTGATAATCTGGACTGTCAGAATTTGTCATCAGTTAGCTTGGCCTGTTGTGTATGAGGTAGTCTATAGATCATGACTGTCTGGGTGGTTATATTTTCTTTTCACATCCTACTTTGAGATGAGTGACTGACACATGTAGTGGAGGAAGCCAAACAGTTTTCAGATACTTGAAAATACTAGAGGTTTCAGGTTTCATTCCTAGGCAAGATGCTTTCAACTCTTATGAATGTTAAATTTCTGAGTAATTTCTGTATATCTGCTGATGTTCCATTGCAGTAGGTGAAGGTCTTACAGCGCTCTTTCCAGTCATTCCTAGCAGCATAGTTGTATTCCTGTGTGCCTTCATTATCCATCACTGATGAGCAGCTGTATTTGCTTTTCTGTACATTGCTTTTTTTCTTAGAGTTTTTTTCCTTTTCTTTTTTTCTCTTTCTTGATTTGTTTTTAGTTTGAGTGTTTTGCCTGTATGTATGCATGTGTGTATGCATGTATGTTTGCACGTGCATGCAGTGTCCGTGAAGGTCAGAAGAGGGTATCAGATCCTGGAACTGTGAGCTGCCATGTGGCAGTTATGAACCTGCATACTCTGGTCCCCTGCAAGAGCGGCAAATGCTCTTAACCAATGAGCCATTTCTCCAGCCCTTCTTTAAAAATATATACGTGTGTGTGTGTGTGTGTGTGTGTGTGTGTGTGTGTGTGTGTAATTCCTGCATTTTATGTGTACGTTTTGCCTCCATCTATGTCTGTATACTATGTACATGCCTGGTACCTGTGGAGACCAGAGGAGGGTCAGTTAGATTCCCCTGGAGCTAGAGATGGTTGTGAACCACTATGTAGGTTCTTGAAATTGAACCCAGGTTCTCTGGAAGAGCAAACTTTAGCCACTGCACCATCTCTCCAGCAACCTGCTCCTCCTCCTGTGCCTTTTTAAAAAAAACCTATTTAGCTTTCTTTAAATTTCTAACATTTACTGATTCCCTCCTATAGCTAGGTCATTTGTTTATTTATGAAGACAGTCTCATGCAGCTTTGGCTGTCCTAGAGCTTTCTATGCAGACCAAGCTAGCCCCTGCCTCATAAATACTGGAACTAAAGGCATATGTCTCTATGATAAGTTAATTTTTAATTTAATTTTTGTTTTTTTAGTTTAACTTCGTAAAGTTTTCAGATAATTTATTGGCTCTAGTTTTTTTTTTCTTTTTTTTAAGTTTTTACTCTCCACAGTTTTTGCCCTTGGGATCAGTTAATATTGATTATTCTGTGAGTTTGCTGTGTAGCTATGTATTGTACTAAGACTTCTTTACTGGGATTTCTTACCATTTTTCTTATAATGATCCTTTCTCCTTAATCTTTGTTTTTATGAAGATTTACTTATTTATTATTTATACAGTGTTCTGTCAGTATGTATGTCTGCAGGCCAGACTAAAAGAGGGCACCAGATCTCATGGTTGGTTGTGAGCAACCATATGGTTGCTAGGTATTGAACTTGGGACCTCTGGAAGAGAAGCCAGTGCTCTTAACCACTGAGCCATCTCTCCAGTCTCCAATCTCATGTTTTTCTAGACCAGTCGTTCTCAACCTTCCTAATGCTGCCATCCTTTAATACAGTTCCTCATGTTGTGGTTGACCCTAACTATAAAGTTGTTTCTTGCCACTTTATGACTAATTTTACTACTATTATAAAGCATAATGTCAATTTCTGTGTTTTCCGATGATCTTTAGCAATCCCTGTGAAAGGGTTATTTGAACCCCAAAGGATTCTCGATCCCTAGGTTGAGAACCATCGTTCTAGAAGCATTTACTTCCTCTTTTTGCTAAAGTCAGTTCTTCGGTAGATTCCTGA
Organism: Chionomys nivalis; assembly: GCF_950005125.1. Taxonomy (NCBI): domain Eukaryota; kingdom Metazoa; phylum Chordata; class Mammalia; order Rodentia; family Cricetidae; genus Chionomys; species Chionomys nivalis. Next base: position 58,486,080 of record NC_080088.1, on the reverse strand, counting down.
AAGGGGGCACGTAGAAAAAGCTCTGGCTCGACAGCCCTGACTGGCCTGGTACTCACTGTGCTCTGGCTCGACAGCCCTGACTGGCCTGGTATCCACTGTGTAGGTCAGGCTGTCCTTGAGCTTGGGCCAGGCATTCTGCCTCAGTCTCAAGCACCAGATTTTCTTAGAATGTTGAAGCTTTTTTCTTTCATACTGGTTTCCAGATGCTACTACCGCTTCTTTGTGTATTTTATTTCCTTTCTGAATAGTTTCCCCAGTTCTGAAATCTATGATATATATTGGTGTTTTTTTTTAATTATTCACTGTGATAGGCTTAAACAGTTCACATCTTTGAAGTCAGATGACACTTCATAGGCTTGTCTTAATTTCTCTTATTTTCAAACTATCCTTGTGTTCTTAATTTTCAGTTGTTTTCGGTCGGTTATGAGCTTGCATCCTACCTCTTGTCTTCTGTGTGCTGGGATTAAAGGAGTGTGCCACCACACTTAACAAAATAGGGCTTTATTTTTGTTGTCATAGGCATAGAAAAGCCTCACTCTGTCACTTTTCTGAGTCTTATCATATAAAAGTCAATGTTATTTTTTAATTTGCTAAATTTATTTATAAAGAAAATTAGTATGTTAATTTTTGTTGTAAATTATGAGCTATACAGTTCTATATTAGTGAACTGAACCAATTAATAATTTTAAAGTATGGATAATAACTCTTGAGTATTTGCTATATCAGTCACCATTCTAAACATTTTTTTTAAACAGTCTCACCATGTAGCCCCGGTTGGCCAGGTTAGTCTTGAACTCACAGAGATCTGCATGCCTGTCTTGCCCAGCTCTCTTCTAACCATTTTATGTATTATTCTTAATTTCTTCCAACCAAAGTCTGATATTATAGATTATTGCTTTATTATTTTCTGATATATTACCGTTCTGTCATAATTGTGAACCCAAAATGAAATGCTAAAATTTTGACAGAAATTCAGCTCAATAAATAGTTAGTGTCTGTTTATCTGTATATTTGAAGCAAGGTAAGTATGAGTATTTAAAAACACCGAGAGGGACAGCATACACTCATTTAGTGCATCATCTGTAGTTCTTTGTCTGAAGTTTACATAGGTATAGTTGAAGCCTTTAGTGACTATGACTTGTGCTGTAAAGAAAATGATAGTTTTTGTTACTGGAGGGAACCTTTGACATCATCTGAACTAGTAATGTTCAAAGTATGTTCTATGAAGCTTCAAGTTCTAGCTGTGTCTTGCTGCTTCAGTCTCCCTGAGTTTCTAAACTTTAAAGCTGGTTATTGTCCAGTATAAAAGCCACTTGTTATAACAAATGGCCAATTAATAGCATTTTTCCCTGAAGAGCTGTTAAGACTGTTGCCTGCTTCTTACCAACTGTTGAGGGATATGGCTTCAACATGTCCAAAGTTGTGTTTTTGTCCTTGTTATTTATCATCATCACCATCGTATGTATGTCATTGTCAGGTCTCTCTTACTAAGTTTTATGCCTTTGAGATTTGTTTGTTTGTTTGGGGCTTTTCTTTTCAGGGGTTTCTCTGTGCAGCTCTGGCTGTTCCAGAACTCGCTCTATAGACCAGGCTGACCTCAAATTCACAAAGATCCTTCTGCCTCAACTTCCCAAATGCTGGGATTAAAGGTGTGCGCCTCCACTGTTAGGCTTGCCCTTCAGGATTGCCATATGTATTGTGGTAGTTAATTGTTTTGTCAGACTGTAGAGAAAGCAGTCTCACCAGGAAATACTAAGGGCAGTACAAAGTTTTAGAAGTAAAAAGATGTTGAATTCCCCCGTGTTAAAATTGTGTTACTGACGTTCATTTACTTTTCAGTTATTCAAGAGAAGAAATGTCGCTACAGCAGAAGAAGAAACCGAAGAAGAAGTTATGTCAGATGGCGGCTTTCATGAGGCCCAGGTTAATAACATGGAGATGGCCCCAGTAAGTATGATAGTAAAAAGAACTCTTTGGTGTGTGATAAAGCTAAGAGATGTTGGTCTTCTTGAGTTTAATAGAAAGGTTAAGTTAATTGGACATGGTGGTGTCTATATAATATCAGTACTAGGGAGTCTGAGGAAGGAGGGTAGTTTGAGGCATTCCTTGACCTCACGGACCCTGTTTCTAAATCAAATCAAAGCAAAAAAAAAAAAAAAAAAAGTCTGTTAAAAATACCTGTGCTGAAACATCTCATTGTACTTCATTATGTATACAACTTGTCAACTACAGATGAAGGGTGGGGACAGATGAGATGACTCAGTAGGTAAAGCTGCTTTCCTCCAAGCCCGGGTTCAGTCTTTGTGACTTATATGGTGGAGGGTGAGGACTGACTCCCTCTTGTCCTGATTGCCACAGGTACATGTGACACATGTACCCTCCCCAAAGTTATAATAAAACCAACATGTATGTATAATTAATTAAATAATTTTAGGTATAGCATATAAAATATGCTATGCATTTATGAAAATGTCTCATCAAACGCAGTTAGCATATATATTTTAAAGATGTATTTCTTTTTAGGGGGAGTTTAAGACAGGACTTTTCTACGTAGCCTTGGCTGTCCTGGAACTCACTCTGTAGACCAGGCTGACCTCAAACTCATGAGATCTGCCTGCCTCTCTGCCTCTTGAGTGCTGGATTCAAAGGCAGTTCTATTTTTATTTTATTTATACAAGTGTTTTGCCTGCACGTATGTAAATGTGTACATGCCTGATGCCCATGGAGGCTGAAAGAGTACTGAATTCCTTGGAACTAATGCCATGTCAGTCCTGGGAATTGAACCTAGGCCCTCTGCAAGAATAGCAAGTGCTCTTAATGGCTGAACCATCTCTCTAGCCCCCTGTTTTGAACAATTAATATATTCTAATAGAAATCACATGCATGCATCTTTGTGTGCTGGGTATTTAACTCAGGTCCTATTTCAGGGTAGATGACAGCATTGCCACTGAGACATATCCCAGCCCTGTGTAGTTACTTTTTAGTTTTAGAACTATGGTTTTCATGGTAAAAATTGTTTGAGATTTATATTCTGATAAGGTCGATAAGGCATGGACTTAAGACACGGTAGTCAAAGGTTCAAGGTCTTATAATTTACTAGGCTAGAAATTTAGGGGGTAGTAGTGACTCACACCTTTAATCCCCAGCACTGGGAAAGCAGAGGCAGGTGGATCTTGTGAGTTCAAGGTCAACCTTGTCGACAAAGTGAGTTCCAAGACAGCCAGGGCTACACAGAAAACTCTGTGTCATTTCTCCCTCCCCCCCAAAAAAAGCCTTAGAGAAGTCACTTCTCATGAGGTGAATAAACTCAGAGGAGAAGAGCTTGGGTGTCCATGAGGCAGCTTAGCTTGAGCTTGGTCCCCAAGATGAAGTGTGACACACTGACCAGTTACATCCGTCTTACAAAAGTGAACCAAGAAAACCCCAAAATAAACCACAGACAACGCAGGCTCACTTTTGTACCATTCTGATCATCCAACTAGGAATCAGTGAAATTTTTGAGATGAAAAGAAAATAGATGCAAAGTTGTACATATGTCTTAAAATAAATTCATTACATATCTATAATATGAATACAATGTACTTAATGTAGGCTACAATTAGAAAAATGTACTATTTTAATAATAGGTCACTGTTAAACTAATTATAAATGGGTAAAGAATAGAAGGATATATACAGACAGGTGAGTTAAAAACCTATTAAATAAAGGATCGTAAGAGTAACTATAGCTAAGGAAGTATTTCAGAACATTTATTGTACGTGTATCTGAGTAAGTAGTTACAATAATTCTCCATTGAAGATTTCATTAGAAAACAAATGAAGCAGTTTTGTGTGCATTGAATTAACCCAGGAACTTGAGCATATTGGGTAAGAACTCTACCAGTGAGCTCCATCTTAGCTCCATGAATGGTGGTCTCAAACATTAATTTGGTGGGACTGTTCGCAAGACTTGTGGGAAACATAGTTTGCCTAACTAAGTCAAGAGGGATTGGAAAAGGAAGTGGTTTCCCCAACATATATAACTCCTTTAGAATTGATGAAGATATGGCCAGCATTTTAATCGGTTTGTGTTAAATTTTTCTGAGGCCTTTAGAAGATCTGTCTTTGAGCCAGGTGGTGGTGGTGTATACCTTTGTACTGGGCTGTAGAGGCAGACAGGTCTCTTGAGTTCGAGGCCAGCCCAGTCTATAGAGCTAATTCCAGGACAGTCAGGGCTACACAGAGAAGCCCTGTCTGAGCGCAGTGGGGGTGGGGAGTTGGTCTTTCCAACTACTAAGGAAAATACTAAGTGAATATGGTAATGTTTGTTTTTGTTTTGAGATTTTGGAGGGGGGGTTTCTAGACAGGGTTTTTCTATGTGTTGGACACTAGAGTCCAATTACTGAGGAGGAGTCGCCCCAAGAAAACACTCTCACACCGCAGTTGATGTAAAAGCAAGAGGATTTAATTCTGTCACGACAGGGTCTTTCAGCATTCGAGAACCCAAAAGACCCCGAATAGCTGTACAGGCTACTTTTAAAGTAAAAAGCCACAGAAACAAGGGGAGAATCTGGGGGTTGTTTTTCCAACTATTAGGTTTGGCTGATTCAGAGGGCTACTAGCAATGATTGTTCTGAGCCACAGCCAGAGAGTGGTTGCTAGATCAGGCAGGGTAAGGAGGAAACATCTGTGAGTCATCCTAACCGTATCCAAGGAACTGTATCTGAGTCAATATCCCCTGACCAAGGCTGAGGAACTGAGTCAACATATATGGGTTATCTTGCCCTAATTCCAAAACTGAGTTCTATTTGGAGAGCATCCACAAGATCACAGGGAGATGGAAAATCCCCAACATTCTAGTATGTGCATATGTAGTTGTTAGGTCCTTGGTTCCCGGGGGGGGTGGGGGGGCACTAATGCTGAGAGGCCTCAGAAATGGCCTCAGAGTTATCCTAGAGTTTTTCATATATATCTCTAGCTTTCCTGGAACTCTCTAGTAGACCAGGCAGTCCTCAAACTCATAAAGATTCACCTGCTTCTGCTTCTTGAGTACTGGGATTAAAGGTGTGTGCCACCACCCGAACCAGTAATTTTTTTAAAGTATTTATTTTAAAATATGTATATAGATGTCTCTGGGGGGGCGGTTACATACTTGTATGTGTGGGTGCCTGAGAAGGCTGGAAGTGAGATCAGATTGCCCTTAGTGGGAGTTACAGGTACTTGTGAGTGGCCCCATATGAGTTCTAGGAACAGAACTTGAGTTTTTGCAAGTGCAGTATATATTCTTAACTGCTGAGTTAACTCTTCATGCCCTGTGAATGTAGTGTTCTAGATGCATTAGTCAAGGTTTCTAAGAGAGACGGGGAGAGGGGCAAAGAGAGAGGGAAGGGAGTGATTGAAGTAGTGGCTTTTGTGATGGCAGCTTGCAACCAAGTAGTCTGGAGGGGAGGTCAGCAGGCTGGAAACTCAGGAAGCATCGCTGTTGCAGTCTGAGTCTGAATTCCTTCTCTTTGGGGAAACCTCAGGCTAAAAGGCCTTTAGCTAATTAAGGTCACCCCACATTATGAAAACCAATCTTAGAATCTGCTCTATTCAGTTGTCCTAATTTAAATGTTAATCACATCTAAAATACTTTCAGAATAACATTTTGACTAGTATTTGTCTAGGGAACCTGGTTGACACGTGAAATCAGCTGTCAGAATCTACTCCTTATTTGTTAGGCATCCTCCCCCCCCTTTTTTTTTTAAGCCATATTGAGCTTCAGAAAAGATAACAAAGTTGTTCCTTCATCTAAAATGGTATAGCTATAACCAACCTTCTCCCTAGAAGGGGTTGCTAAAAGTTTGGGTAGTGTTCACTTCCCTTCTTGATGTCCTATATTTAAATACCATGATATAAATCTGTACAGCTATAAAAGAGGACATAAAAAAGAAGAAAAAGATAGTTGTTTGCTACATTTATAATACTACCATGCACACAGATATACAGCTGGTTTTGTACATGTGAAAACATTTGTAACAGTCCCTTAAACACTTGTTTACTCAGGAATCAATCTTGCTGCATTGAAAACAGTTGCTTTTCTAATCTTAAGCAGAGTGCTTCATGAATTCCTTATGGAAATTCAGACAGGATCTCACTATGTAATAGCTGGTGTTACATTCTCTACCCCCTTGCTTTAGCCTTTCTTTGCTGGGGTTTCAGCATGCGCTACCACACATGATCCTCTAATGAGAATGTTTTGATTTTTGGGTTTGTTTTGTTTTGTTTGTTTGTTTGTTTTTTCAAAACAGGGTTTCTCTGTGTAATGGCTGTCCTGGAACTCACTTTGTAGACTGGACTTGGCCTCGAACTCACAGAGATCCGACTGCCCCTGTCTCCCAAGTGCTGTAATTAAAGGTGTGTGCCACCATCACCCAACTTCTAATAAAAAATTTTAAGTGTTAGAGGTTTATTGTCAATTACATAGTATTTCCAGAACTCAGAGCAGATTTCTCTATAATTCTTAATAACTTTAACTTTTCTTTTCCTTCATTTCTTCTTCCTTCCCTTTTGTCCTTTTTTTATTTTTTTTTTGCATTTTTTTATTATTGTTATTATTATTATAAATTTTCACCTCCTCCCATTTCCCTCCCCCTCCCTCTCCAGTCCTAAGAGAAGTCAGGGTGCCCTGCCCTGTGGGAAGTCCAAGGCCCTCCCCTCTCCATCCAGGTCTAGGAAGATGAGCATCCAAACAGACTAGGTTCCCACACAGTCAGTACATGCAGTAGAATCAAAACCCAGTGCCATTGTCCTTGGCTTCTCAGTCAGCCCTCCTTGTCAGCCACGTTCAGAGAGTCCGGTTTGATCACATGCTCCATCAGTCCCAGTCCAGCTGGCCTTGGTGAGTTCCCATTGGATCAGCTCCACCGTCAACAGTGGGTGGGTGCACCCCTCATGGTCCTGACATCCTTGCTCATGTTCTCTCTCCTTCTGCTCCTCATTTGGACCTTGGGAGCTCAGTCCAGTGCTCCAATATGGGTCTCTGTCTCTGTCTCCATCCATCGCCAGATGAAGGTTCTATGGTGATATGCAAGATATTCATCAGTGTGGCTATAGTCTAGGGCCAGTTCAGGCGCCCTCTCCTCAGCTGCTCAAGGAGCAAGCTGGAGACATCTCCTTGGACACCTGGGAACTGCTCTAGAGTCCAGTCTCTTGCCAACCCTAAAATCGTTCCCTTAATTAAGATATATACTTCCCTGCTCCCATATCCACTCTTCCTCCATCCCAGGCTCATTCCCCAGGCTCTCCCCATCCTCCCCTTCTCACTTCTCTCTCCTCATCTCCCCTTACCTCCCCCCCCCCCAAGTTCTCAATTTTTGCCTGGCAATCTTGTCTACTTCCAATATCCAGGAGGATAACTACATGTTTTTCTTTGGGCTCACCTTCCTATTTAGCTTCTCTAGGATCATGAATTATAGGCTCAATGTCCTTTATTTATGGCTAGAAACCAATTATGAGTGAGTACATACCATATTCATCTTTTTGGGTCTGAGTTACCTCACTCAGGGTAGTATTTTCTATTTCCATCCATTTGTATGCAAAATTCAAGATGTCATTGTTTTTTACCACTGAGTAGTACTCTAATGCATATATATTCCACACTTTATCCATTCTTCCATTGAGGGGCATCTAGGTTATTTCCAGGTTCTGGCTATTACAAATAATGCTGCTATGAACATAGTTGAACAAATGCTTTTGTAGTATGATAGGGCATCAATTCTTTCTATAGACCAGAGATCAAACTCAGAGATCAAACTCAGAGATCAAACTCAGAGATCCGACCGCCTCTGCGTCCCCAAGTGCTGGAATTAAAGGCTTACACCACCACCACCCTGCTAACTGTAACCTTTATTTAAAAAACAAAAACAAAAACAAAAAAACAGTAACATGGTAGGGAACAGGAAATTTTAAGACCAATAGGGATTTAAGGACCTAATTTTTTAATTTAGTGGTGGTTAGAATCTGGTTTCTGCAAGCCCACCACCAACTCCTTTACTTCTAGTTGAACATCTCATCTCTTATTTACAGCCATCATAGTAGTGATTGTGTATAGGAATACTTAATGCTGTCCTATTAATATGTGCAATTTTATGTCTCTATACATCTGTTGAAAAAATAACACAAAAGGCAAGGTTATTTACTTTCAAGGAGATTATGATAAACTAGGAAGTTCAGGTGTTAACAAATAACCAGGAAAATATCTAGTGGTGATATGAATTTGGTATGTGGTATGTTCAGGATATGGGTTGTCTCAATTAGTAGAGTGCTTGCCTAATATATATATATATATATATATATCCTTGAGTTCAGTCCCCAGTCCCACATAAATTGGGTCTGGGGGCAAGATCAGGAGGTTCAGTGTTGTCTTTGGCTACACAGAGCATTTTGTAGATTCATGATACCTGTTCTTGAAAATAGAAAAGAATAGAATAGAAGTGACTGATGTAGCAGCTGAGCAATTGCTTTAGATTTAGAGGTCATGAAAAGAACTTTAAAATTTTGTATTTTACACATGTAGGTGTTTTGCCTGCATGTATGCCTGTATACTACTTGGGTTTCTGGTGCTTATGGAGGCAAGAAGAGGGCTTGTCTTTACCCCAGGGCTGGTCACTCTGAAGACCAGGTTGCCCTCAAACTCAGCAATCCACTTGCCTCTGACTCCAGAGTGCTGGGATTAAAGGGTGAGACACCAAGGCCTGGCTGTCATGAGCTTCGTAATAATAGAGTCTGACTGACCTCTTCACATTAGTATGATCTTAGACAGTTTTGCATGTAAAGATTTATGTATTTGTATAACTTTAGGAAATGTGTGATTTGATAGTATTTTATGTTTTTCTTTCCACTGAACTAAGGTTAATATTGTGTTATATTTGCTTATCTTTAATGCAGGGTGGGGTCATTACCTCTGACATGATTGAGATGATATTTTCGAATAGCCCAGAGCAACAACTTTCTGCAACCCAGAAATTCAGGAAACTACTTTCAAAGGGTAAGTCTTAGATTTATTGACTTTACTTTTTAATCTCTGTGTAAATTATTCCTTGTCCACAATCCCTTTTCTACAGCTCCTGCTAATTTCTTTTGGAGTAATGCGTTTTGTAAGTAGAAAAATAAAGAGGCATACAGATGTGTACAATTTTGAGCCCTGCATTTTGTTTCCTTACTTATTTCCCAGAAGGGAACCATTTGGGAGCTGTCATAAAAAGACCTTATAGTAAGTAATAATAGCTTTTGCTGACAGAAGTTGAGAAGCTCCGCTCTTTATTAAAAATTACTTAAACAGTAATTACTGATTTTAATATTAGTAGTTTATTACTGAAAGTTAAGTATAGATTTATTGTGGAATAAGATATTTCTTCTTTGTGTAATTAGAATAAATTAGCGTATAAAAAAATTCTGAGCCATATTAAAATACAGTAGTAAGTTATGGTTGTTTAAAATCATTAGTTTTTAAAAATATTTATGTCGTGAGCTGATAGCTGCATTAAAATGTCTACCACCTTAACATACACAGAAAGTATGACAATTTGGTAAAATTCTGTGGCATGTTCCTTTATAGCATGCTTTTCCCACAAAAAGGCGTTTTATAACCTCTCCTTTCCTACATGTATTCTAGTTTGCCAGCTTCCTTCTTAAAAATATGATAACTAGAGCATAATAGCACTGCAGATGTGTTTATTGCAGTAGTTGATGACGAGAGACTCACTTCTTTGTCTTGGGAAGACTGATCATTTCAGTGTCAGTTTAAGAGAATACTGTTGTCACAGCATAGTTCTACATTTGAATTTTCAGCAAAGAAAACTTTTTACTTCGTGAACTGTAGTTTTGAATGTTTTAGGTTTTTGTTGTTGTTTTGACAAAACTTCTTGGCCAAAAGCAACTTAGGGAAGGGACTTACTTGACTTAGTTCCCTTTTTTGTTTTATTGCTGTGATAAAACTTACCTTATAGAAGAGTTTACTTGGTTTGCAGTTCCAGATGGCTAGAGTCCCAGATGGTGGAGGAGCGGTAGCTGAGAGCTCATATCTCAGAACACTGAGAGCAAGCAGAGAGCACGAATGATAGCAGCTGGGGACCAAGTGTTCAAATGTGTGAGACGTATGGGGAGTAAGTTGCAGTTGCTTACAGCCCATCGTAGAGTGTTACGTGCCAAAGAACACACTTGATGGCATGTGCTATAGGGAATCCTGCTTGCTGGCTCGTAGGCAGGCTTAGTATGTCCTCTTGATTTCTCACGCTTTTCAGGGCCACCTTTCTAGATAATGGTGCAGATAATGGTGCTACATATAGTGTGGGCTGGGCCCTCCTATAACAGTCAAGATAGTCTCTCACGGGCCAATATTATATGGCCAATGTTTCAAGTGAGATTCTCTTACCAGATAATTATGTCAAGTTGAGAGAACCTAATGAGGACAGTGAATTCATGTGGACTTTTTTTTTTTTTTAAAGCCTTTTAATAAATACAGTGACTAGGCCATCAAGATGACTCAAATGATAAGAGCACTAGGCTCCAAGGCTGATGACCTGGTGGCCTGAGTTTGATCTCTGGAATGCATGTGGTATGAACCAACTCTCGTAGGTTATTCTTCGACCTCCACACGTCGTGCCCCACAGGTCCACACACAGAGAGACGAACAAATAAATAAGTAAATTAAAAAAATATATAGTTGTTAAGCTGGGTACTTAATTGTCTGCCACCAGGAGATGGAGGTAGGATCTCAGAATTTAAGACTAGCCTGGCCAACATAATGAGATCACATCTTAAAATATAAACAAAAACAAATCAACTGTTGTGGCTTAGAAACATGACTTACGGTGGACTTGCCTGTGATACACAGAACCTAGGGTTCATCCCCTATGCTGGCAAACAGAACAACCAAGATTGCTTTTGTTTTATTCTCCTGATTTATTGTCATTTTTGGTGCGTTACTCTTTATTTTCTATGATGTTTCTGTAATTCAGAATATTAACTAGTTTATCTTTATTATTACAAGGTTTGTTACATTTGAGTGATTGATAAAACTGTTGAACAAGGCAAAGGACATGTTACTAGAATGCCTTCCTTCTAAATCAGCAATAAGCTAATTAGTCAAAACAAAAGCATAGGGCCTTAGTGTAGCACACAGGTTTCCCTGTAAATTGCCATGATGTTAACCTGAACTCTGGATCTGCCTCTGATCTGGAGTGCTGGGATTATTGGTGCGGACCACCATGCTTGGTTTACCCTTTACAGTGCGGCTATTGACTATTTGCCAAGGGTCTCCCTAGGCAGTACTGTTCTAATGTATTTTTCTGACATTGCATACACAAAAGGAAAAGTCTCTCCTGTAATTATTGGCCTGATTATCTGATATTTTCTGTCTCCTCACCCAGTAATTGTTTATTAAATGCCAATTTATACTCATCCTCATAAATCAAAGTGAGATTAATTTGGCAAGTAAGTGTTAATGAATTCTTGCGGCACTTTCTTGTTAGTGCTCCTGTGAAATCCTATAAGCACATTGAGAATCCTGTCATTCAGGTTCTTTAGGCAGGTATAATAAAAACACAGGTTGAAGCCTTTTGTACGGAAAAAGGGCCAGAGGAGCGTATACCAGAATGCTAGTAGCAGTTGGCTTTGGATTTCCCTGTTTTCTTGAGTTTTTTTAAAATAGTGGATCATGACCCTTTTGGGGGGATTGAATGACCTTTTCAAGGGGTCACATATCAGATATCTTGCATATCTTATTTACATTATGATTTACAGCAATAGCTAACTGCAGTTATAAAATAGCAGTGAAATAGTTTTATGTTGGGGCTTACCACAGCATGAGGAACTTCATTAAAGGGTTGCAGCATAGGAAGGCTAAGACCCACTGTAGCAAATGCATTAATTTTAAGAAATATTGGGACCTGATAATGTAGCTCAATGATAAGAATTATTGGCTTGGCATACAAGGTTCAGCACTGAGGGTGCACACATGAAAGATTTCCCTTGTACTGCAAAAACAAAGAATTTTGCCCTTCCTTCATTTTAATATGTAACCTTATATTTTTGTGATACCTTTCAAGCTACACTACTTTTAAAGTGACCAAATTCAATATTAACCTTTTTGGAGGGGATAGATTTCTAATATGAAAGTTGGCCAATGAATGATAAGAGGGGTATTGTGACTAACTTTGATCTATAAAGTCATTTTATTGAAATCTTTTATTTTATCTTATGGGGAAACAGAACCTAATCCTCCTATTGATGAAGTCATCAACACACCAGGAGTAGTGGCCAGGTTTGTGGAGTTCCTCAAACGAAAAGAAAATTGTACACTGCAGGTGCGGATATTTTCATTTCTTGCCTTAGAACTTTGTTCTTGAAAACTTAATATGAGTTACTAATCTGTATGAAGGCTTGTTTGTTTATAATAGTATGGGTGATAACTACCTTGTAAACTGCTTATATAGGTTTGTTAACATGTAGGTGTTCTGATCAATACTTGCTAGAATTTGTGTCTCATTTGAATTTTTCGCAGTAGGACTTGTCATAACCAGGAGCCTATGCAAGTTATGTGAAGTTTCTTGTGTGTGTTTGTGTGTGTGTGGAGGGGTGGGGGTTCTCAAGATGGTGTATATAATATATAACATGGACTGGCCTAGAAACTCAGAAATCAAACCAGTCTTACTAAACCACAAGAAAACTTTGCCATAAGTTTGATTTTCTTCTAATGGACTGTACAAAGAGTTTACCACCTAATGACTGAATTTTTTTTTATTTTTTTTCTAGTGTTAATTTCTAACTTGTTTATTTTTATTTTATGTGCATTGACGTTTTGCCATGACTGTCGGGTCCCCTGGAACGGGAGTTACAGACAGTTGTGAGCTGCCATGTGGGTACCGGGAATTTTGATCCCTGGTCCTCAGTGCTTTAACCATGGAGCTATCCCTCCAGCCTCCTAGGATTGAATAATTTTTACAGTAAGAGGAGCCAGCTGTCAAGCTCACAGCCTTTGAGTATCTGGAATTCTAAAAATACTACTTTTTTCCCTGGGTAAAGTTAAACTTTTGCTGCTAATTTGATTGTTCATTAGCAGATTCCTTTAATATCTGAATTATTGACAAGTACCTATAATCCATAAATTCTCACCAAGGTCTTTTATGTAATATGAAGGGCTCAGGTCTTTCAGAGGTAACATGTAGCTATAAAATTTGGTTACATTGTAAGTAGATCACAAGGTGGGAGAAATACTTGCCAATCATAGGGCAATTTCTGCCTTCATTGTCAATCTTGATTGAGGCATTTCATAAATGGCAATTCCTGTCCCAGGCTCCTTATTGCAGATGATTTGTTAGTCTTAGTGCTTTGTCTTGATACTTTCTCTCCTCCTGCTCCATCTTTCTCTTTATCTTACATCTTTATTGTGGTGATGAATGTCTTCCAGAGGAGAAGGAGGAAATCCAGCAAAGGTAGAGTACTTCTCTGTTCCATCGGTTTTCTTCTCCAGTTTGACCTTTGCCAATCCCTGTGTTGATTTGAATTAAGATTCTGTTTTGCTTGATGCCTCCTGGATTATTGTAATTCTGGCCTCCATCTAAGTCCAGAATCACCAGACAGTTGAAAAGTTATATTTACCCTGAGAGCAAGGAAAGAGAGTTTTTCTCAGAAAAAAAAAAAAGGAAATCCAGATGGCCAACACTGCAGAGAACAGAGCCTGAGCCTCTAAGCGACCTGCCAAGAGACCATGGGGATCAAAAGAGGAGACTTACTGCAGTTTATCATTCCAAATGGTTTGTAAGAAACGGGAGCTAGGGAAGATGACTATTTCGTTCATTACAAATTACAAAATGTTGCTCTCCAGTCTCTAGGAAGGAGTGCACTTGAGTGGTAGCAGTTATACTCACAGGTAGGCAGGTTTTAATTAGGTGCTTATAGAGGTCTACTCTCCTATGCACTAAAGAAATAAAGCAGAAGCTTCCAGAAAAAATGAAAAAATCTTGAGAAATGAATCTTGTCTCTATACTCTACTGTACTCTTGTCTATAAGCAGTATACTATGTTCTTATACAGTGCCCTTTTCTGACTGACACATAAAATTCTCTATTATTTTGTGATTCATTATGTGTTAGAACTTAAGGTGAAGCCTTCAAAGTCTCTGATTTGCTTTTATCTAAATTTCTAGATTCCACCCTTTTCCAGACTAGTACTTGGGATGAAAGACTGAAAAATGATTTCTCTGAAGTGAGCGCTTCATGAATTGTTACCTCAGTTATCTAAGATTGGGAAGTAACCAGTCTAGTGTTTGAGGGTCATTGTCTCCAGCTTTCCTTCTGCATGTAAAGTACAGCATGGCATTCTCTTTCCAGTCTGAGTGTTGGGTGACATCGATCACCTCCAAAGCAGTTAAGAGCAATTATGCTCAGGGAGGAGCCAGGGACATAAGTGTTCTGCCATGTCTTCAGATAATTAGATGTTTTGGGAAGCTTGGAGGGAATTCCTTGCCTTGTGACTTGGGGGCAGCACTAAATGTAAGACAGCGAGTAGAGCACATCTTTAGAATAAGGTTTTGCCATTTCTCTTTTCCCAAAGAGACTGATAGTCTATGGCACAAATGAAATTGGGTGGCTTAATTCAATAATAAATCCCAGGGCCAGTTTCTTTTCATCCTGTAGCTAAAGGACTGAGTTTTAGTGAACGTCACTACCCTTTGTCTTCTCAGATCAGTGGATTGTCTCAAATAAGAGAGCCCTACATGTCTTCTTTGAGACATCACTACCCAGATACTATCTTGCCATTCAAACTGGAGGTGAATGCAGGAAGAATCTAGGATTTGGGGATTAGGCAGTACCTTAGCTTTAGAGTGCTGTCAGGCTTAGTGACACCCTCTAGCCTTTGGTAGGAGACTGCTCTACCTTGAGTAGTCTGTGGGCTCACTTGTTTGAGGTCAGGTCCAGCATCTTTATACTATCTTCTGCAGTACTAATATACTGCGCTGCCAAACTTTTAAAGTTTTATCTAGAAACGATAAATTACTTCTTACTTCTAAATATTAGATGGCACCCCTCCAGAAGTTGTAAACTTGAATGAAGTTGGCTTAGCTTTTTTGTCCTTTCTTGGCTTTCTTGTCCCCTCTGGAAGCTTAGTGTGATAAACTGCAGTAAACCTTCATCCTCTTCCCTCCCTGTCTTCACTGATGTCTCTCCGTTTCCTGGAGGGTTGCTCAGATATCTCAGGTGCTCTTCTCTGCAGAGTTTGATAATCTGGGTTATTTTTCTGATGTGAGCCTTTCTTTTCACTTGCTCTCCAGGTGAGCCTGGCATTTGCTAGGAACCAGAGTGGAACCGGCAAAGTGGCCAGCAACAGAGTCCTGATCCAAATGGAGAAAGGGAGCCAGGCGTACCTCAACCTGGAGTGGGAAACTTGATAGGAGGTCAGAAGTACTTCAGCTTTGGATTCTCATTTTCCTTATTAAAGGAGCTGAGCACCAGAAGGTAGAGACTCAGAAAGAGGACAGAGAGGAAAAACCTCAAATCTGAAGAATACAGATGGCAGTTGTAGCAATCAGTCCGTATTTAGCAAATTCCTGTGCAAAACTTCAGTGGAATAATAATGTATTAGCAGTTATAGCTACACAGTAGGTTCTTTCCTGTGATGCAGTTTTTGGACTGCTAAGATTATGCTAGTATAAGACAACACAGAGAAAGCTAAGGCTGTGATTATTTTGTCCATGATTTGTTACTTTTGGTGATAACATTTCTCAGGTACGCTTTTCACTTTCCACGTTATTCTCCTATTGGGTTATATGATTACTTAAGTCATTATTGTTTCTTTTGGATGTTTCTAACATATCTTTATGTATTTGTATTCACCATTAGTTTGAGCTTTGCAGTCTCTCTCTGGTTACATTCTGATCTAGCACCTAAGACCAAAATATTAAAAGCAAAGCTATAAACCTTAGTGAAATACAGGACAGACTATAAGGAAAGGGTATCTAGGCTGCTTACATCCAAGTTTTAAAAAAGTGTACCTGCACATTAAACACATCTGAATAAGGACTTCCATTCCTGAAGTGAGTTTTCTTTCTGACCCCCCCCACCCCCCATGGCTATAACTCATCACAGGGTGAAAACACTGAAACAGTAAATACCAAAACTACTTTTTAATCCCCGTTCTGGAATCTTGACTGCATATAAAGACGGCCATCATTATGATTATGTACTGAATACAAGCATAGCTCCGGCACATTAGCTTTTGCAGAAGCACATCCAATGTTTCCCGTCCATGCTTAGCTGTTGCTCTCTTGTTCACTTTCCTGATCATCATCACAACTGTTTTTCTGTCTGGTTCACCTGAGTAGGCTTCTGGTTCTTGATTTTCTTAGAGACCTTTGTTAAACTCAGTCAGCAGTGTGAACCCTGGCAGTATTACTATGCTAATTGATTTTTCCCACTGATAACTCTTTAATATGTTCTGTTATCAGGGTCTTGCTGTGATATACATCACAATCTGACTGCGACCCCTTTCCTCATGGAAATGTAGTATCCAGATAGGACTTGCTCTTTCCAGATCGCTTTCCTCAGTTTTCAACTTCTTCTGACTTGGTATCTATAGTAATTAGGCAATTAATTAGTTTATAAACTTTGAGCTTACCTTCTAGTCAGACAGTCTGCTGCCTCCCTACATCATTTACCTTATATTTTACCCAGTTCATTTCAGTAGTGACTTAGAGAAATTACAGCTTAGGCAACGCCTCCTCTGTAGTTAAATAATGTGCTGTACTGTTTGAGATTTCTTGCTCTAGGTGGTAGAACTAAAAGCAGTTGAAATGTGTATGTTTCAGAGAGATCGAAATTAGTTTGAACATTTCTTTCATTAGTTACTTAACTAGAGATACATGTATAAAGTGCTTTTCCCCCATGATATTTTTGTGTTAGATTTTTAACCGCTCCCCCACAGACTTTATTGATACAGTTACATGTATGTAGTTTTTATAGCATTAGCTAAAGTTTCTGCTTTCAGAGGTGTCTTTGGCAGCCCTTTTGTTCTGCTGTCATTTTCCAACTGTAGACACAATCATAGATTGGGTCACTGGTTACATTAATCTTAAAAATAAGCAAACCAAAGAACCCTCAAGGGGCAGCAAAGGACATACAAATTTCTCACTTGATCTTCTTGTTTCTTCTGCTAGGAATGTACTGTCAGTCACTTAGATTTGTTCTGCTATCTTGACTTAATTTTTCCAATGATTGATGCCTTTTTAATTGATATAAAATCTTAGAAAATAATTAGCTACAAGTATATTTTTGATGAGATGTAATTGATCTCACATTCAATGTTATATTACTAAACAGAAATGTGACATTTTTTTCAACTGCATAAGTTATTTATTAAAGGATAGAGAATGGTGGAAGGAATTAAAAAATTTAATTTGGGGGGTCTTGACTGAATATAGGTATATAAACTTTCATTCTTAGATTTCTTAATGTTGTGCTAGCGAGAAAGTTAGGCATCTCTAAAATTGGTAATATGCTGTAGTTTTGTTGGTCATAATTTTCTTCATATTTTTTGCTTACCAATGCTGTAATACTAGATTGATTTTTGTTCAGTTTACCTTTGCCACCACCTCTTCTTCTTCCTCCACTTCCTCTTTTTTTTTCTTATCTATTAAGAACCTTTTCTTTGGCTGGAAATGGTAGCAATTATCTTTAATCTCTCCTCTCAGGAAGCAGACATAGGCAGATCTCTGATTTCAAGGCCAGCCTGGTTTACACAAAGAGCTCCGGGCCAGTAAGGACAAGAGTGAGATTCTTGTCTCCAAGGGGGCCAATATATTTTAAAGGAAAAAAAAAAAAGACTTGGATTTGAAGGCTGCTTCTTATCTATTAGATGCTCGTATTAATTATATACTTGTTATCTTTTTAACTATTTAATTTACTTACAATATGTTTTGCTCTTTTCAATTGTAATTGTGTAAAATACATTTTACACTGTTTTCTTTCTATTTCATTTTGCCCATTCCCTAGAAATTATTTATTTATTGGTTCATAAATACAGTACCACAATACAAAGCTCAAAGGAGCATAGAATGTTCAGTAGAGTTATTTTTCTTATCGTTATTAAGTCATCTAGGCCTGTCCTTATAAGCAGTACGTCTTGATGGTGTCTTGTGACTCTGTCTAGAGATGATCTGTACAGTGCCTGTATTAATGTACTTATAATTACTCCTTTTTAGCTCTTTAATTAATGAAATGGTGTGTTACTGTATGGAAGTACATTTTTTGTCGTTTTGTTCTTTCAATAAAATCACTGAGTGCTGATGATGCACACTTTTAATCCTAGCACTTGGGAAGCAGAAGCAGGCAGATCTCTGAGTTCAAGGCCAGCCAGGTCTATAGTGAACACCAGGACACCCAGGGCTACACAGAGAAACTCTATCTTGAAAAACAAAAACAGCAACAAAAACAAAAAATTTGATATCATTCCATATCAACTTATGAAACACTTTTTTCCCTATGGTTTCATGATAACTATACTTTGTTCTGAAATTTTAGGCACTTTAAATATTCTTTTATTGTTGGAGGCTATTTCTTTTCCTGACTGCTCAGAATAGTCAATCAGAAACTATTATAATAGTGGTTGGCTTATTAGCTTATACATATTTCTTACTAGCTCTTACATCTTAAATTAGCCCATTTCTATTATTTTATATTTTACCATGAGGGTCATGGCCTATCAGCAAGATTCCAACTGGCAGTCACGTATTTATCCTCTGGCAGCTACATGACTTCTTATTGACTCCTCCTACTCTCTCTATATATATCTTTTCCAGCCTGGCTGTACTCTGTTAAGCCATTGGCTGAAAGCAGCTTCTTTATTTATTAAGCAGTAAAAGCAACACATATACAGGAAGGACTTCCCACACCATTTCCCCTTTTATGTTCAAATAAAAAGGAAGGTTTTAACTTTAACATAGTAAAATTACATATAATAAAGCTAGTATCAAGCAATAATAACAGTTACAATTTTATATTTGCTTTATTTTTTATCATAACTAAAGAAAACTATAATTATAACTATCTATTCTTAAATTCCATCAAAGACTCCAGAAGGATGTATTACCTAAGTAAACAGGAAGTAAATTGTAAGCAACTTTCAAAACTCTAGAATTGACAGAGACATGTCACTGTCTGGACAGTCACCCAAAGTTCTTCTATAACATTGCAGGCATCCATCTTAAGCCTACAGGCCCATAGTATCTGGCAGACTTTTTCATGAAGCAGGAAATTGCAAAGACAGTTCCGCCTATATTAGCGGTTTGTCAAGTTCACTTTCTTCTTTGTCCTGCAGAATGTCTAGCAGTCTCTTTCATGAAGCAGGAACTCTAAAGGACTTTCTTACCTTTAGACAAATTCAGCAGTCATTTTTCTGTGGGTCCTGCATACAGTATATCATCAAGCAGTTCAGGCAAGAGCTGTTTCTTGCCCAAATGCTAACAAACTCCGTAAGGAGCCTCTTAGTTGCTCATCTTCCTCTTGAAGTAGATTGGTGTTGCCAGGAGCAGATGTGTCTCATTGCCATGAAAAATTTTAATTTCTTAAAGCATTTAAATGCCATATTCTGTAAGTTTTTGAAAGGTTTGAAGAATACTTATCCATCTAAAATATATCTCCATACATCTAGAATACCTGAGTAACATGACTACAACTTGACTATTACAAATGATTATCTATTAACCTATATTTCTTAATTATACATTACATTTTTAAATGAGCTGCACAGACACAATACCTTAGTCAAAAGCAGAAATATACATATAACAAAATTGACCTAAAAATTGCATCAATAGACCAAGATCCATACCAATGCAAAGTATTCATATCTATCTCATATCCTCCTTTAAGTGTAAACAAACATTTATAAACAATTATTTAGGGAATTTAGGTGTAGTTCTCTCCAAGCTGCTTCCTGCTTTTTGTTTGGCAAAGTAATTTTTGGGGGGTGTTCACAGTGACCTTTCTGGGGGACTTGGTTCATCAAATCACATTAGTCTAGAAGGAATTCACAGGTTCTCATCTTCTGTGGAAACAAAAGAAGAACCTCTTTTCCAAAGCAACAAATTCTTAGACCCAAATTTTGAAGTGAAAATACCTTTAAAATGTCTATGTTGGTTTAGCCTAGCAGCCTGTACAATGAAATGTCTCTTTGGATGTAGATCATTCACAGTCAAAAAATTCAAAGAAAATACAATAATATACATAATCCAGACTCTCTGTGTATATTCCATGTTTATGTGACTGAGGGATTCTGGAAATTATTTTTAAATTAGTATGGTATTTACAACATGCCAATAATGATCTTAGATTGATCCCAGACTCCTTTTATTGTACTAAACATTGTATTGCTTTAAGTAAAGAATCTTTTAAATTTTAATAAGATAATGAAACTTAACTTTTGTCTTCATAGTTTGAATCAGCTTGGGTCCTGACAAATATTGCTTCGGGAAATTCTCTTCAGACCCGGATTGTGATTCAGGCAGGAGCGGTGCCTATCTTCATTGAGTTGCTTAGCTCAGAGTTTGAAGATGTCCAGGAACAGGTAAAATCTTCGCAGAAACAGATAGGAGCCCACATTTCACATAGTCATACCCAGCTTGAGTTTTATCAAAATGGTCCATAGCTTGTTTAAATAGGAACAGTCCTCTAGTGAGAATTACCCTTTCAACCGTGGGATTCTTGCAGCTTTTATCGTTTTTTCTTTTTTCTTTAATCATGGACATATTACTTATAAAATGGCCTTTCTTAATGTCAGTTTCTATTGCTACTATTAAAAGTCTTTGTCATTTTAAGCCAGGCAGTGGTAATGCATGACTTTAATCACAACACTTGGGAGGCAAAGACAGGTGGATCTCTGTGAGTTCAAGGCCAGCCTGGTCTACAAGAGCTAGTTCCAGGACAGGTTCCAAAGCTACTGAAAATCCTGTCTCTAACCCCCCCCCCCAAAAAAAAGTCTTTGTCATTTGTTCAGAAAAGACAGAAAACAAACTTTTATTAATTACCAGCCTTAATAACTTTGTAAGGATAAGCCACCGCTAAGTGAATATGATTTTCTTTTGAAGTTTTGAGGGAGAATTAAAGTACAATAGACCACTATATTTAGATGCCTACACCTATGAAGCCATTGTTGTGAAATTACAGTCGCCACCTTTACAAGTTTAATAAATGTGTCTATATTATTATTTCAGCTGTCTGCTTAGTTTCCTATTGTAAACAACCTTAAATACATTTTTAGTTCACCAATTGAGCCATTTAAATCCCTGTTTTGTACAAGGACTGTATAAAATATTACTTATAAGTAAGGGTAGGATCCATTAAAAATAATTGACTCCAGACTAGGTATGTTGCTTTATGGAGCAATTATTTACCTTTTGTGAGGTACTGAATTCAGTTCCCAGCACTGGGAAAAGAGTTCTCTTTTACCAGTAAAGCTTTTACTTTAATGAAATAACATTTTCTTTTGTGTAATAATTGCATTTTCTAACACTGATCCTATAACTGGCTTGACTCCCTGATGAATGATTTTAAGAAAATAATAGTCCTTATATATAAAATGTTTATTTTTATAGTGTTACTTTGATGTGTTGGTATCTCTTTTGAAAGAATTATGAGGGAATGAAAACGTTCAACTTTATTGATGAATAACTCTTTCACAGGCAGTCTGGGCTCTTGGCAACATTGCTGGAGATAGTACCATGTGCAGAGACTATGTCTTAGACTGCAACATCCTCCCCCCTCTTCTGCAGTAAGTTTCTTCTCTTTCTGAGTAATTAATATATGAAAAGTATTATACCTTGGGAAGCCATGTTGTGTTTTCCTTGTGTTCTTTTGATGCCAAGTATTTTCTTGTTACTTTGTTAGGTTGATGTCTCTTATTGAAATTCTGAAATACTGCATTAGAATTAATGTTTATCTTCAAAGAATGAATAATTTAAGAAAATGAATATTTATTTTGGAGAATAAAGACATCTCTTATCAGTAGTAGTATTTTCTTTATAGAATATTAGGATCTTTTATAATTTACTGTGGGGTCATTATACTTGTAGGTTATTTTCAAAGCAAAACCGCTTGACCATGACTCGGAATGCAGTATGGGCTTTATCTAATCTCTGTAGAGGGAAGAGTCCACCTCCAGAATTTGCTAAGGTAAACACTATCCTTTTTGGAAATCATTAGGAAAAAATGCTCTTAAAGTAATGTAGTAACCACCATTAATGTTTCTAGAAAGACGATTTTTGTTTAAATTTTTTAGAGTGTTAGAAAATCTATTTGGGGGCTGGAGAGATGGCTTAGTGTTTAAGAACACTGACTGCTCTTCCAGAGGTCCTGAGTTCAATTCCCAGCAACCACATGGTAGTTTACAACCATCTGTAATGAGATGTGGTGCCCTCTTCTGGCCTGCAGGCATACATGCAAGCAGAACATTGTATACATAATAAATAAATAAAATCTTTTTTAAAAAAAGAAATTGTATTTGTATGTAGAAACAATGCTTTTGGTAGTTTTTGTTTTAATTTAGGGTATTTTTTTTTAATATTTATTTATTTATTATGTATACAATATTCTGTCTGTGTGTATGTCTGCAGGCCAGAAGAGGGCACCAGACCTCATTACAGATGGTTGTGACCTACCATGTGGTTGCTGGGAATTGAACTCAGGACCTTTGGAAGAGCAAGCAATGCTCTTAACCACTGAGCCATCTCTCCAGCCCAATTTAGGGTAATTTCTAACTGCCAGTATGAAGCTGTATATCACTCTTAGAACCATAGCAGTTTTTGTTGATAACAAAGTTCTGTAACAGAATTTCTCTGCTGTAGTATCTTTGAAAGTTCCTTTACTTTCTTTTTGTAAGTGTGTACTGTAACAAAGAATTCTAATTGAAGGATTAATACACAGCATTTTTCTTCCTGAAATCATTTTCATTGGGTTCTGACTACCTCAACTCAGAAAACTGAGTAAGTACTGGCCACATTGCCAGAGATTGAAATGTCCTTCAAATGCCTGACGTGTAAACCACTCGGCGACTCACCAAGTGTCTGCCTGATAGGCTTCTTGAGAGTCTTAATCTTACTTCAGTTTGTTTCTGTTGAGTTTCTACTCATCTTTTCTTTTCTAGGTTTCTCCCTGTCTGAATGTCCTTTCTTGGCTGCTGTTTGTCAGTGACACTGACGTGCTGGCCGATGCCTGCTGGGCCCTCTCATACCTGTCAGACGGACCCAATGATAAAATTCAAGCAGTCATCGATGCAGGAGTATGTAGGAGACTTGTGGAGCTTCTGATGTAAGATGATCTTCAAGAAAGTGTGTCTGTGATAAACCACACCGAAAACAGCTTAGAGGAGGAAGAGGTTTACTTGACTCTCACTTCCAGGTCACAATCTGTCGCTGAGGGAATCCAGGGAAGGAGCTGAAGTAGAAACTATAGATGAATTATGACCCAGAACTATGAACAAGCTTCCTGCCTTGTTCTCTGCTTTGCTCCCAGCTCATCATGGGGTCGCTGGGCCCTGCCCTCACATGTCAGTCGTCAGCTATTACAGTCCCTCACAGACATGACCACAGTCCAGTCTGATTTGGGCCATCCCTCAGTTGAGTCTTAACGTAGATGGCTCTAGACTGTGTCAAGCTAGCAGCTGGTACTAACTTATATACTCTGCTATTTTCCATATTTCTAGTGCTTTGGTTGTACGTTTTATTGATTTATTGTGCACTGGCCGATTGTCTCTTGTTTATTAATGATGCCATGTTTTGGTTTGCTTTTTTGAGATTTAGTGAAGAATCTATCATATCTCTGCCATTATGAGCCCTTTAGCAGAATTATTTGGAAAGCTTTGCCTATGTAATTCTGTCTCTGTTGTTCATCCCGTACTGGAAGGCCTAAGGTCAGATACTAGAAACCAAAGGCATATTTCTATGGTAAAATACCATTTTTTACTTTCTCATTAAAGGAAAACACCAGACTGGCATCAGACTTTGATCCTGTTTTTGTTTTTTTTTTTTTTCGAGACAGGGTTTCTCTGTGGTTTTGGAGCCTGTCCTGGAACTAGCTCTTGTAGACCAGGCTGGTCTCGAACTCACAGAGATCCGCCTGCCTCTGCCTCCCAAGTGCTGGGATTAAAGGCGTGCGCCACCACCGCCCGGCTGATCGATCCTGTTTTTGTAATGCTTTTGGTGATAGCATGGAAGATTTATTTACTTATGGCATAAATAATTTTAGACTGTATTAATCAAATCTTTAGTTAATACTTAGAAGAAAACATAGACACAGTATCATAACAAATAGTACAGTTTTAAGCAACATGAACTCGACTAGTGTACAAACCATTTGTAGAGACAGTGTCTCAAACATGACATGAAATTGGTAAGTGTGTAATTACTGGGATTATAGCTGGTTACAGACTGGTTGCAGACCACTAGTGTAGGATTGGTACAAGTTAAAGGCAACATGGTGCTATTGGGGTTCAAAGAATTCAAGATCTTGAAAACAATCACCTTTGTCCTTAAGTTAAGATTACTACATATTTCATTTTAATCATTAGATCTTAAATGTGGAGGAAGAGAATAGGGTCTTAGAGGACAGTTACAGGGGTATTGCTTTATTTACCCTGAAATCTGTACTTACTATCCGTCCTCCCAGATACATAGGAGGCTTTGTGGACAGCTTTTTTACCATAAAGATTGCCTTGTAGGTTAGTGAAACGGAAAAACATTTGAAGTGTAAATCTCACTTTGGTTTTTAAGATAGCTGAACTGTTGACATAGCATTTTCAGAATGTAAGCAGTGCATAAATGTCACCTGCGCTTCCCAATCATCTCAGCAGCTCCAGGAGACCAGGAAAAGAGGAGAGGGGCTATAGAATAAGAGAAAAATGGAATTCAGTGCTAGAGTACCTGGGAAAGATTACTAGGATGAAATTTATTTAAAAATAAGGGGAAAAGATTGCTTTTCTAGGTAATGGTCAATTCTGCCACCATGCTAAGTTCCCTAAATAGCCGTAGTCATAAAGTACCTTTCTGTTCTAAAATTGAATCACATCTTCCTTATTTTGGATTTCATCCCCTAAAAAATGATTCTGGATACAACTGTTGACTCTAGCATCTCTCTTTCTCTTTTTTAATGGTTGCAGGCATAATGATTATAAAGTGGTCTCTCCTGCTTTGCGGGCTGTGGGAAACATTGTCACAGGGGATGATATTCAGACACAGGTATGAACGCGTGCTAACGTTTTCCTAAAATGAGTCCCTTGAGCTTTGTGAGCACAGTTCTGTTATATTGAATTCCATATTGTTAAGAATGACTGACACTGTTTTGCTGTCCTCAGTTTCTTTAGTATTTCTTTTTTGTCCTGTGACTTGTAGCGATTGTAGGTTCCCTTATGAAATAATTTTTCCCTAAGTCAGTTTTCTCCCTGCTTTTATTTGTAGTGGATCTTAGGAGCACCAGGTAAGCTTTCCAGCAGTGCGTTTCTGGTAACTCCCTTCTGTGGTGTATGCTGAGGCTTTTGTAAGGAAGGGGCCTGTCATAGTTCTCAATATCCATTCTACTTTGCTAACAAGCACGCCATCCACAGTGAATCATTTTAGCTGTTTTATTTTCCCCCACATTTCTGATGCATTGATGATGATGTCATACAATTTTTTTTTCTGTGCTTCCATGATATAGAATACTTAGTTTTTTGACTTAGGAAGCTCTGTTTCCTATTCTCATGTGTTTGTGGGAATTCTCTAGGGAACAGATCTTCAGCCTCATTCCTGCATTCCTTACCCTTTGTGCATGGACTTTAAGAATTGAGAGTTAGATGTTAGGTATCTCAGTCAGCTTTACAATTATAATGTTTTTAATTCTAGTTTATTTTGTCTACAAGGGAACTTGTTTCTCCCTCTTTATCTGCTCCTGTTTTAGTTTCTAGTCTTAGTTATTTGGCTGTAATAGTGTCCCCTGCCAGCAGTACATGTACTAGCTTGACTCTACTCTCTCCCTTCACTGTGCCCTGTTACTTCGTCACTAATCATCCCTTACATTACTTGGTGTAGGTGTCTTAGGCGAGAGAAAAGAGAATATATATTTGATTGTATTTGTTTGAAATTCCTCTGGGACCACACATACAAAATTAATATCATTGATTATCTCTGAGAATAATTTTTTTTGTTTTTTGTTTTTTTGTTTTTTGTTTTTTGAGACAGGGTTTCTCTGTGGTTTTGGAGCCTGTCCTGGAACTAGCTCTTGTAGACCAGGCTGGTCTCGAACTCACAAAGATCCGCCTGCCTCTGCCTCCCAAGTGCTGGGATTAAAGGCGTGCGCCACCACCGCCCGGCTTCTGAGAATAATTTGACTGTTGGAGTAGAGTAACAGAACAGAAGGGAAAGGAGTTTCTTACCTATGCAATCTTTATACATTCTGAATTTTTAAAATACTGTATTCTATGTATGTATATGGATGTGCATGTGTGTGCCATAGCTTCTATGTGGAAGTCAGAGTACTTTGGAGTTGGTTTTTATTCTTTCATTAAAATGAGTTATAAGACTCAAACGTGGCAAATGCCAGTCTTAGATTTTGAACTATGTTAATGTATTTACTTGGTTGCTGGGCAACTTTATAGGGCTGAAATACAACTCAGTGGTAAATTGCATGCTTAACATATGTGAGGTCTGAGTTAAATTCCTGCCCCCACACAACAAAAAGTTTTGGCCATCTTTCTTGTCCCACCCATGCTTTTTGTTTTTGCCCTGTTTGTTCATCGAGTTTTGACTGACTGGACTGACCACTCTTAGCTCTGAGTTTTAACACATACTTTTTTTCCCTTCATCCACCATCCCTGCCCTAGCCACCACCTCCCCTATATCTATACTCTTTTTGCTAATGTCTTACTCTTTGTGCTTTTTATATTAGTATTGTTTTCTTTGGAAAGCGTCTTTAGAACCTCAAGCTCTTTAATTTAGGTAGTAATCTTTTACAAGCGCACTAATCATTCTATATTATAACTATATAATTTATAGAGACATTACTTTTCTCATCACTGAAGAATACCTTCCCTAAAAAAGTTAAAAGGTTATTTGAACTGGAAGTGGTGGTGTACAGTTTTAATCCCAGCACTTGGGAGGCAGCGACAAGTGTCCTCTGAGCTTGAGGACAGCCAGGGCAACATAGAAAAATTCTGTCTCGGGGACTAGAGAAATAGTTTAGAGGTAAAGAGCACTGGCTGTCCTTCCAGAGGTCCTGAGTTCAATTCCCAGTAACCACCTGGTGGTTCACAACTGTATATTATGAGATCTGGTGCCCTTTTGTGACTTGCAAGCATATACATAGACAAAACAACATAATAAATAAATTAATCTTAAAAAAAAAAGATGAAGAACCACCAAAAAGTTTATTTGGGCTTACAGTTTCTGATAGTTCCACCTGTAGTCAATTGGTTCTGCATTTGGGGCCTGTTACAAAGCAGAATATTATGGTTCTGAGAATGAGTGACAGAGGAGCTTTTCCATGTTAAGTCTTCTGGAAAATAGAGGAAAGAACAGACAAAACACACAGCTCCATGAACTGCTTCCTCCCATCTTTCAAAGTTTCTACAACCAAAGCTGGCTTTGAATTCAGAAGAGATCCACTTGCCTCTCCCTCCCAGGTGCTGGGATTCAAGGTGTATTCCGCCGTACTTGTCCTCTATTTGTAGATGGTTTAAAGATTTATTCATCTTATTTTATGTGTGAGTGTTTTGTGTGCATGTATATATGTGTAACATGTAAGCTTGGTGCCTGTGACGAGCAGAAGGCATCATATCTCCTCGAACTGGAGTAGAGGATGGATGGGACCCACCATATGAGTGCTGGGGTTTGAATCTGGGTCCTCTGTAAGAGCCACCATCTCTCCAGCCCATGTTATAGTTTTTAATACTAACATTATTGTAGATGAGTATTGTAGGTTTTATTTTGCTTTGAGAGCAAAGTATGACTGTAATGATAAAGCTGTGCTCAAAATTCAAGATCATCCCCTGTTTGCCTCCCAAGTTCTTAAGTATGGGTGTGTACTATCACAAGGCACAGTGTTTGTGAATGTACATAGTGAAACCAGATTTATAGTCTTTAATGTATTTCAGACTAGCACTAAATATTATTTTAATGGACTGGTACGTTGACTCAAATGGTAAAGGCACTTGCCACTGAGTGTGATTCCTAGGACACACGATGAAAGGAGACACCGTACTACAAATTTTTCTCTTACCTCCATGTGTACTGTGGTACAGTCAAGCCACATACATACATGCTCCTCATGAATAAATACAATTTAAAAGCACTATATATATGTAAAGTTAATTTTTAGAACTCCAGTTTTTTCCTCCTACATTGTAGTAAAATAAGTTTGTTTTGGATTTTTTTGTTTTTTTGAAACAGGGTTTCTCTGTTTTTCAAGACAGTTTGTTGAATTAAATGTTCACTTATTGCCCCTTGGGAAGTGGACACAGTAAGATCCAGGATTTCAAGTTCATCTTCCAGTATGCATTGAGGCCAACCTGTGCTCCATAAGACCTTGCCTCAGCAAAACAAAACTTGGAAGTATGCTATAAGTAAAACTGAAAAACCTGTTTTCTTCTTTTAGGTAATTTTGAATTGCTCAGCTCTTCAGAGTTTACTGCACTTACTGAGTAGCCCCAAGGAATCTATCAAAAAGGAAGCCTGTTGGACAATATCTAATATTACAGCTGGAAATAGGGCACAGATCCAGGTAATGCCAGAGTGCCTGCCTTTTTTTTTTTTTAAATCCCTGTGTGAGAGATACATTTTCAAAAAACTTATTGTTTAAGTGTATATGCCTGTTTAACTGTATGTGTGTCATGTGCATGCTGTGCTTAGAGACCAGAAGAGGGCATTGGATCTCCTGGAACTAAAGTTACAGGGAGTTGTGAGCCATCTGTGGGTGTTGGGAAGTGAACCTGGATCCTCTGAAAGAGCAGTAAACACCTGAGTTGTCTCTTCTAATGATGGGTGAGGTTGTTTTGGTCAGTCTTTAAAATAGTCTTCTAATTTCTTCTTAAAGCTGTCAACTTCCTGTGTCACTATTTCAATCTTAATTTTCTTTCTTCTGATGTTTGTTTTTTGATACTTAGACCATGCATTTTCTCTTTACCTTTAAAGTTTGATAATTTTACCAGAGATCCAAAAAAGGTCTCTGTTTTCAATCCACAGGTTCTCATCCTCTGTGGAAACAAATGCAGAACCTGTTTTCCAAAGCAACAAATCCTTAGACTCAAATTTTGAAGTCAAGATATCTTTAAGCATATATGTTGGTTTAGTTTAGCAGCCCGTACAATGAAATGTCTCTCTGTACTTAGCTCACTCAGTCAGAAAATTCAAAGGAAACACAATAATATAAATATATACATAATCTAGAGTCTGTATATATTCCATTGTTATGTGGCTTATTTTTCTTTAATCCTTTAATCTATGACTGTGTACTCTTAAAGACTTTGTTTTATTTTTAAAAAAAAATCACTGTTTTTTTTTTTTTTTTTGAATCCCCATCACCAGGCTAAACAGAGTTATTTAGTGAGACTTGGTTTCAGAAACCAAACTGAAACAAAGCAAGTTATAATGACCTTTAGTGATATTTCACAAATAGTGTAACTTTCTTGTTCTTTTAACTTTTTCTTCAATTGCAGACTGTGATAGATGCTAACATGTTCCCAGCTCTCATTAGTATATTGCAAACTGCTGAATTCCGAACAAGAAAAGAAGCTGCTTGGGCCATCACAAATGCAACTTCTGGAGGGTCAGCTGAGCAGATCAAGTAAGTACTACCTAGGTAGTGTTTTGTAAATTAAAGGAAATCAAGTTATCCTCTTCATCCTATTCCCAATACATAACCTAAAAGAAAAGATTGATTTTCTTGATCATTAACAAATGAACTTCTTGACTATGAACAATTAAGTCTGGCCCTTTGAGAATTGTTTTCAGTGCTATAATTAGACTCAGAAGTACATTTAGTCTTTTTAAGTGTTATTTTAAAAGCTGTTCTAATTCATATGTGTATGGGTGTGGGTATGTGTGTGTACATAAATGCCAGTACTTGGAAGGCTAGACAAATCAGATCTGAGAACTAGAGTTAGAGGTAGTTGTGAGCTACTTGACAGAGTGATGGGAAGTAAACTCGTGTTCTCTGTAAGAGCAGCAAGTGCTCTTAGCGACCGAGCCATCTCTGCAACCTCTACCTTGAAATTTTTTTTTATAAATTTATCATTTATTTTAGCTTTCCTTATTGTTCCAGTGTTTTGTTTTTCGTAGTATTTTTTTTCTACCTTGAATTTTTAACACTTATCTTTCCTCTTTTCCTTTCAGTTTTTATAAAAGATTTATATGTGTGTGCATTTGTGTGTATCTGTCTTTTCTCACTGTCTCTGTGTGTTTGCCTCATGTTCTTAGGTGTTCATGGAGGCCAGAAGAGGCCTTCATATTCTATAGAGCTGGAGTTACAAGCAGTTGTGAGCTTCCAGGTGTGGGTGTTGGGAAGAGATCTTGGGTTCTCTGGAAAAGCAACATCATTCTTAACTGCTGAGCCATCTCTGCAGCCCTTCATAGTTAGGTTTTTGTTTTGTTTTGTGTCTTTATTTTTTTAAGATGGAGTTTTTTCTGTGTAGTCCTGACTATCTTGGAACTTGCTCTATAGATTAGACTGGTCTAAAACTCAAGGAGTTGCCTTTCTGCTTTTAGAGTAGTGGGATTCAAGGTGTACATCACTGTGCCCCAACAGATTTATACTGTTTTCTACTATAGTGGTTTTAAATTTCAGAGTCTTAACTGTTCATTACTAGCATGTAAAAGTTAAATTTGTGAATTAGTTTTCTGATATGTTTTATATAATGAACTCTTTCTTTACTTATTATCCAGGCCTGTCTGGGCTAGTTTTTTGGTTTTTTGTTTGTTTGTTGTGTATTTCTCCTCCATATAGACAATAATGAAATAAGAGTTTTCTTCCATTCCTTTTTATATATCTTTTAAAAAGCATACTGTTTGGGATCATGTGTAGTGTGCAATAGGAGTAGAGAGTACCCCTTCCTTATTCCATATCTTTGTTCTCAATATGATGTTAGCTGAAAAGTTCTTGTTAAGGCTCTTTATCATATTCCCTTTATCCATAGTTTGCAGGGAGGTGTTTTTTTAATAATCAAGAAGAGATTTTGATTTTCTTAATCTCCATGTCATCAGCAGTGATATCCCTCTTTACCATATAATGTTAATAATTTTATGTGTTCTCTCTCCCCTTCTGGAGATTTACCTATGTATTTTCAGTTTGAAGTAGTGTAGAAAGAAAATAGATAAAAGACTAGTACCAAGTTCCACAGTGACATTATTCACATATACAAGTTTTACTAATCTATAGCTTGTGTCCATTGTACTTAATCCAGATTACATGTTAAATCTTGCCGAAGTTAAAAGAAATACAGTTATAGAGTTCTTCCATTTGCTTCATTCTTAGATCACACAATTTGTATTTGAGAAGTATGAGTACATACAGAAATAATGCCAACATTAACTATCAAAACTGTATGTACTGCTAGGGGTAAAGGAGATAGATGGCTTAGTGGTTAAATCCCTGGTTCTGCATCAAGTAAGTGCTGCATAAGTCTGGCGGTCCAGCTGTACGTCCAGCCTCACAAGACAGAGATTATACCCTGGGCGTCCTTGCTACTGAGACTTGCCACATCAGTAGGCTCTGTGTGTTGGGATGAGGCACCTGCTTTGATGAATAATGTGGAAGAATCATCAGGGTTATTTCTGACATCAACCTTGTGTTCCTGCCTTCACTTGGACACATGTATGTCCACATCCCCTAAGTGTACCCATATACATGTAAGACATGCATCTTGGAATACTGCCCATGTGAAAAACGGAGAAAGAACTGAGCAGCGGTGGTGCATGCTTATACAGATCTCTTGTGTTTGAGGTCACCTGGTTCAAGAGTTCAAGGATAGCTAGGGCTACCCAGAGAAATCCTGCGTCAAAAGTAATCAAAAAGAAAGAAGAAATAAAACTTATTTTGAGAAGTCACTCATACAGATGAAAAGAATTCCTTTAAAAAAAAAGTACAAAAATTATGAAAGAGGGGATGTTATTAGATAACTCAATTTGTGTTTTTTGGTGGTGGTTTGGTTTTGGGTTTTGGGTTTTTTGTTTGTATTTTTTGGTACTTGGTGATGAAATACAATTGTTAATGATTTTGAGGCAGGATCTTACTATGTAGCCGTGGCTGGCCTTAACTCCACGTGTAGACTAGTGTGGCCTCCAGATCACCTTCCTTAATTCTGAGACTAAAATCATGTGTCAGTTTCTCCCAATGTGTCAGTTTCTCTGTCTACTTGAGATAAGCTAGTTGAAATAATGTTTCCATTGCCTTGGTCTATAGGCAAACCTGTGGAGCATTTTCTTGATTAATTTAAGATTGATGGGGGAGGGTCCAGCCTACTGGTCCTGGGAGGTAGGGTAAAAGCCGGCTGTAAGTGGTCTGTGGCCCTGCTTGAGGTCTCCTGCAAACAGAGGCAGTGCTTTCTTGTCCTAATCACAGAAAAATTTTATTAATTGCAAACTGTTTGACCTGTAGTTCAGGCCTATTACTAACTAGCTCTTATATTTAATTTAACCCATTTTAATTTATTATTAATATGCGTTAATTAATGCATGGTAATCTATGTATTGTCGTGTGGCTATGACTTTTACTGGTCTGCTGGCACGTTGTTTCTTGGGCAGCGGCTTGTGTCTCTCTCTACTCCTTCCTCCCTGAGTCCTCAGTTTGATTGTTCCTCCTAACCCCGTCCTGCCTCGCTATGCAATGTTAACCAGTGGAAACAAACAATACATATCTCGCTATGCAATGTTAACCAGTGGAAACAAACAATACATATTTATAGTGTGCAGAAGCATCCTAAAGTAGTCTCCCTCAGTAATGGGCTATAATCGGGATGTGTAAGCCAAATAAATTCTTTCCGCCCTAAAGTACTATAGTTGACAGTTTATTTTTATTTCTATAAGCTTGAAGATGATGCCTCACAGTTTGATGAAAGTCTAACAGAATTATTTTGTATTACTAAATTGTGCTTTTTATTGATTCAGGTACCTAGTAGAACTTGGTTGTATCAAGCCACTCTGTGATCTCCTCACTGTCATGGACTCAAAGATTGTACAGGTTGCCCTCAATGGCTTGGAAAACATCCTGAGGCTTGGAGAACAAGAAGCCAAAAGGAATGGCTCAGGCATTAACCCTTACTGTGCTTTGATTGAAGAAGCATATGGTAAGATGCTTTGACTGGACCAGCTTCTGGCTAAGAGTTAGGAAATAGACATAGTCATCAAAAGACGTGAATATAGTTAGGTACTGGGTGATAAAGTGACTGTTACAGAAATTGTTACTAAGATGTTAATGTATAATATTAACATTCAGATGTAATAGTAGTAATCACTTCTGTACAGCTGTGCAATACAAGATAATGTGAGAATGTTTACATCAAAGTAGACTTGAAAATGTAGTTACTGGGATTTTCAAGAACGATTCTTTATTCTTCATTTTAGGTCTGGATAAAATAGAGTTCTTGCAGAGTCATGAAAACCAGGAGATCTATCAAAAGGCCTTTGATCTTATTGAGCATTACTTTGGGACCGAAGATGAGGACAGCAGCATCACTCCCCAGGTTGACCTTAGCCAGCAGCAGTACATCTTCCAGCAATGTGAGGCTCCTATGGAAGGTTTCCAGCTCTGAAGCAATCCTCTGCTTTCTTGTTCCTGTATCAGACCAGGCTACCCAGTCAAGTCCTCTTGTGGAGCCCACAGTCCTCATGGAGCTAATTTCTCAAATGTTTTCCATAATACTGTTTGCGCTCATTTGCTTGCCTTGCGCACCTGCTCTCTTACACACATCTGGAAAACCTCTGGCTCTCTGTGGTGGAATACCCTTTTATTACAAGGGTAACAAGAACGGCCCACTCTCTTATGGAAAAATCCCTAACCTTTGGAGATCCGCACTTATATTAGAGTCATGGGAATATATACACGTATATTTGTGGCTCCCTTTTTTGTGGGGGAAAAAAGGACTCTTCCCTCATTCCGTAAAGTGGGGAAAATGACATTAAAAGATAAAACTAAAACCTTTATCTTGAATCTTACACAACTGCTTGGACAAGGGAGATACTTAGACTTGTGTACACATCAGAGTACTCTTCTCGAGTTCTTCCACAGTGAACCAACCCTTGGAGTACCTGGTGGCTTTTTCTAGCCAAATTTGCATTAATCCTTATTGAGATGGGATGGTTTTCTTTCCTCTCATGGAGTCATTCTTCAGATATTAAAGTTAAACCATCCCTCCCTCACCTTCAGCCTTCAGCGAATGTGCTTCTAGTTGTCAGGAATGCTGAAGAATTAACACTCTGACTTTTAAATGTGAGACTGACTTGGCAGATTCCCTTAAAGGAGAAAGGAGAGGAGCACAGATTAATGTGTATGGCTTCTCTTTGGTTTTATGTCTCTTAGGATTTGGAAGTAGTTGAGTTTTAACACTGGTATGAAGATAAAAGTCCTTAGTAAAACCATGTTCTAAAATTCGATTAAAGAGTCAGAAGAACACAGAACCCATCACTTTTTCTAAACCAGTGTGACTAGAGGCTGTGTTTCTGCATTAAAAAAGATACTCAGGCTTTGTGGTCCTGATCAAGGTCCTGGTAATTGGAGTTCACCCTAGGTGCTTTTCCTCTATGTGACTGGCAGATAACACAGATTTAAATGTTACTTAGGGACTTTTTTTCCTTAGTCAAGTGCAGCTCTATTCTAATGCATTCATGCTGCATACACGATCCTGCAGTGCAGCAACCTTATCTTTAAAAGCGTAGCAGTCTCCTCAATATGACTTCTAGACTAAAAGGGCAGTGATCTTTTTCTAATAACCTCAGTGTTCCCTGGTTTTATTTCATCTCCTACTATAAGTACCCTACCTCCCCAAGTAAAAACAGTGCCCACCTCCTGCTTATTTAATGATGACTGTAATGTACCTGCAAATGGCGCTTCCAGTACTGTGTTCACTGATCCACATTTGTGCTTGGACTAGAAGGGGAAAAAAACAAAGAAAGCTTAATTGCCAAGAGAACTGCAAATGAGTTCAATGCGACTTCTCGGTGCTAGTTGGCCATTTTGGCTCAATGTCGGGACACACTATCAGAGAAGAGCTTTCCCTGATGTTCTGTTCAAAATGAATTCTGAAGGAAAAGATGCTCATGTCTGTTTCAGAGCATACCCTTCTAAATCTCTTTAGACTGCTCTTCTAGAATTCATTGTAACCCCAAAGTATAAAAGCTATCTGGGAGTTGCCCCTGACAAGCTGTTGCACATCTCTGGTGAATCCTGCTGAATGTAAGGGATATTTAGAACTTCCATACCTCATCATGATGTTATTTAAGCAGCCAATTTACATGACCCTATTTACTTTGAAAAATTCATTTCATTCAAACAAGAAGGTTCCAGAGTCAAAGGACATTTATCAGCTAAGAGTGTGATGCATTCTTACCCTAGTCTTTAAATGTGTCTGTGCTCTGGGATGGACATCTTCTGATGTCTGTCACTGATGGAGCAGGCACTACAAAACTAGTCAGCTCTCATCTGTCCTGGTGTTTTCTAGTGCTGCTTTGTGCTGAGAGAACATGTTAGTTTACTGAACTTGACCTGTACAAGACTGATTCTTTGTAATTTTAGGGATAAATTAGGTGGTTAATTTAAAGATGAACTTTCAATGTTGCCTTTACATCACATTAAAATATCACTTCTTTCTGAAGGGTAATAGAAGCACTGATTCATAGTAAAAATCTTGTTTTTAGCTTTGGCTTTTTCGTGGCTGATTTTTTTTTTTATTGTAAATTACTGGTAATGTTATTTCTGTAGGATGTTTTAAATTATGTACCTTTATTGGATAGTTAAAATCTTTGCATCTTATAAACGAGTTTGGATGAAAAGAGATACAAAGCACACAGAGTTGTCACCCTACCTTACCAAGGGCATACAGCTGGAAATTTTGTAGCAATTTTAGGGTTACCCAGTGACTTCAGGTCTAGTAGCCAGTGCAATCTGTTTTATCTAAAACAGAAGATTTATCTTCAACTTGACCCAAGAAGTTCATGAACCTTAAATATCCTGAACTTTGTTTTTATAGTAAAATGATTAAATGTAAAGTTTGGAGTTGGCTAAAGTTAACCCTGCAAATTCAGATGTTCTGGAAACGAGTCCTTAAGGAGCAGACTGATTGTTTTTTAGTACAAGTGGAATGTTAAGGGTACTTGTAAATCCTATTTTTAGTTCATCTGGCAGAGTCTGTTGATCTAGTTTAATCTTTTGATATTTTATCAGAAAGGTGTCACTACAGAAGCATGTTAGTATCTACAGCACAACAAGCTCTAGGGTTTAGACAGCGATCGGGCAGAGTGGCTTTGCTCTCTTCACCTTTCCCTGTCCTCCCTCAGACTTCTATACTGAGAACTTTGGTCTTCAAACAATGGCATTCAGAGAATTTGAGATGTAAAGGTATTGGGTACCTAAAGGACCAACAGGTAAATATGATTGGGTGGAGAAATAACCCAGAAAGTACAGGTGCCGAATATAAAGAAAAGGATTTCGGAGACACAGTTCTCTGTGGAACACTTGGTTCTTGTCACCAGTCAAAGCCACTTTTCTGATGCCCTCACCAGTCGTCCCTCCTGGAAACTGTTGTGCTAGGGTGGTTCTTCCGTGTACCAGACAAAGCTAGTGAACTCTGGGTATTTTTCAGCCTTACTGTCCCATAAATAAATCTGAATTATTCCAGTTGCTGCTGATTATGCCTAAGAAAACATATGTAAGTATAATTTGTCAACCAAACTCTCTGTTGTACATGACTACCTACCGGCAACTTTGATTTCTGTAGTGCGAAATAAACATTTCAGCTGTCTGACCCCAGATGTGGGGCCGCATTGTAAAACAGGTTTGCCTTGGGTTTCTTTGGGATTTATTTTATCTCTGATTAATTTTGTGAAAATTGTCACACCAATAAGCAAACCATTTTAGGTGTATTTAGAGGCTAAAGCTTTTGACTTATGTTGGAAATTCTGCTCAGTATTGTACAGTAAAAAAAAAAAAAAGAGTTGCTTTTTGAGAGCGGTATTGTTTCCTTTCAGGATACACACCTGTGTGCTGCCTCCTACAGTCAGGATACACACCTGTGTGCTGCCTCCTACAGTCAGGATACACACCTGTGTGCTGCCTCCTACAGTCAGGATACACACCTGTGTGCTGCCTCCTGCAGTCAGGACACACACCTGTGTGCTGCCTCCTACAGTCAGGATACACACCTGTGTGCTGCCTCCTACAGTCAGGATACACACCTGTGTGCTGCCTCCTACAGTCAGGATACACACCTGTGCTTATTTGCAGTCTCACTTGACATCTCAAATCAGTAGAGCCATTTCCCTTTGTTTGAAGCAAACAGATTAAGTATCTATCTGCATAGTTGGGAAATACTTTGACTTACCTTTTCCCATCATCCAAAAATATTTAAAAGTAATTTGGGATTAGGTGTGACTAAGTGTTCTATGTTGGCTATAATGTAAATGATACTCTATAATATTCTTTATTGTTAGGAAAGTTATAAGAATGAGTACTAAGACATTAGGATAATGTTTAATAAAATAGATACTTAACTTTTTATTCATTTATTTATTTTAATTTTGGGTTTTTTTTTTCTTCAAGGCAGGATTTCTTTGTGCAACAGTCCTACCTGTCCTGGAACTCACT
Source organism: Chionomys nivalis (assembly GCF_950005125.1). NCBI lineage: Eukaryota > Metazoa > Chordata > Mammalia > Rodentia > Cricetidae > Chionomys > Chionomys nivalis. The sequence continues at coordinate 58,448,256 of NC_080088.1, read as the reverse complement.
CTGTAGACCAGGCTGGCCTTGAACTCAGAGATCCATCTGCTTCTGTCTCCTACTGCTATGCTGCCACTGCCTGGCTGATATTTAACATTTTTAAAATATCAAATTGCTAGAGATGAGCTGGAGAGATGATTCTTCTGTTACGGGATCTTCAGTTATAACTGGGCAGTGGTGGCGCACACCTTTAATCCCATCATTTAGGGAGGAAGAGGTAGGCGAATCTCTGAGTTCGAGGCCAGCCTGGTCTACAGAGTGAGTTCCAGGACAGGCTCCACAGCTACTGAGAAACCCTGTTTCGAAAAGCAAACAACGAAAAAGAGAGATCATCTTACAGTTACAAGAAGTACAGCTCTTAAAGAGGACAGGAGTCCGGATCCAGCACCTATATCAAGTGGTCACAGTTGCTGGTAGCTCCAATTCCAGGGATTCCAAAACCCTCTTCCGGCCTCTTCAGGTACCAGGGACACCACGGTGTAGATGCATACTTGTGAGTAAGCACTCAACACAGATAAACACAAACCTTGGCTGGTCAGTGATGGCGCACATCTTTAATCCCTAGATTTGGGAGACAGAAGCAGGTGGGTCTCTGAGTTCAAGGCCAGTCTGGTCTACAGAGCAAGCTCCAGGACTGCCAAGGCTACACAGAGACACCTTGTGTTGGCAAACAAGAAACAAAACAAAGCAAAAAAAAAAAAAAAAAAAAAAAATCTTAAAAATATTTAAAGTTTCAAATTACTGTTGGATAAGAGATTATATGAAGGCTTGAGGTAAAAATTAAGGATTATTAGTATAGAATGTTTTCAACTAAGAGTAATCAGAAATGTCTATTTTCCTTTAGGTCAAATAAAAGTCATGTTTGTTTAGTGTCTGTTGTGTGTCAGGTTTCAGATGGTTAATAATGTATGGCAAGATCAAGGTTTGATGGATTACTTTGCTCCATTGTCATCATTCTTAGATGGTGTTGTCCAGAGGAGAGCTTTCCCAGTTCTGTTCTCATGCCCATGCAGCATTTCTGTGCCCAGGAAGCCTCTGCTGGCTTTTAGTGGCTGTGGCTGGGCAAGCCTTTTGTATTGGAGCATCTTCCCATCGTGTCCTCATCAGCAGTACTTTTAAATGGCTCCTGCTCATATATCAATTGCTATTAATTTGCATCTTCAGATAGATGAATTGACCCCCCTTGTCCCCAAGTATCTCTCACCTGTACTACTGAAATTATATATAGTCAGACAAGTATAACAAAGGTTTAAATGAAATTCATATGGTTGATTGTGAGTTCAGTGACATAATGACTAAACTCAGAAATATCTTTTTTTTTCCTCCAGTGAAAATAGAGAAGGTACTGACGGAAAAGTTTCGGGATGCAGAATAATTGCTCTTATAGTCAACAGCATGGGTATAAAGTAAACAACTACTTCTAAAAAGTATATTTTCCTGTAGACATCTCCTTTTGTTTCAGCTGTTGGGTATTTCCTACCTCCAGTCATTTTTGGCCATCGTGCGCCCTTTCTCAAGCGTGTTCCTACACTTGATTGGGAATGACTATTTTTCTTTGTATTAAACACACTCTGCCAGGCCATGGATGAATGCTTTGCACATAGTAAATTTTCCATAAGTAATGAATGAGGAATATACATCTGTGATAGTAGTGGATGCTTGATTACAAAAGAAAATTCAGAGAAATTCTTTCACATAGTTGGCTGAAATCAGAACTGATAACTATTAAAACAATTGTCTCAACATAAAGTATCTTATTTGAGGATACATGAAAGGACCCGAAGTTTATAAAAAGAAACGTCATCAAAGCAGATGTCTGTGACATCAGAGGAGAACGAAAAGCTACGTGGCATATTTTATTTTATTTTTTGGTTTTTCGAGACAGGGTTTCTCTGTGGCTTTGGAGCCTGTCCTGGAACTAGCTCTTGTAGACCAGGCTGTACGTGGCATATTTTACAGACTAACATACACCAGTGTGTTTGATTCAGCAGACAACATTAGTCTGTTCAGGCATATTTTAGGGTTTTTTTTGCCTGGAGAATTGACTCAGTGGTTAAGAGCACTGGCTGCTCACAGAGAACCTGGGTTCAATTCCCAGGTTCAATTCTGTAACTCCAGTTCCAGGGGGGTCTGACACCTTCACACCAACACACGTAAAATGAAATTAAATTATTTTAAAAGATTTGTAAGTGACTGATGTGGAAGCAAGTGTCCAGGCTGTTGAGATCTTATGTTTTCATGTACTCTGTATTGCAGGGGAATGTTTTTATTTCTCCAGGCTTATGTAACAAGTGAACAAAGTCTGACTGTTTCCACTTTCCTTTTGAGATGTGCTGACCAGGTATTTTTGTGAAGATTCAATCAAAACAGCTTCAGTTCATGCAATCTGGTTTCATCTGTAGTACAGAATTGCTGAATGTACAGATATACTACAAAACTTGATTTTTGCCCATGCTTCACCTTCATTTTGAGGGTGTGGGGGGGGGCAGTAGATTTTAGATAAAAAAGCAGACTGGCATTAAACTGCTCTAGAGCTGAGGGTATCTTTGAACTGGTCTCCCTGTTTCCACTGCTGCGGTGCTGGAATTATGGGCAGGCGCCAGCTTCACCTACATTTGAAAAATTACTGAGTATACAGGCTCCTCTAATGCAATGTTTCTGCAGAGAATTAAAAGTTGTGCTTTACATATCTTTATCCATATGCCCTTAGCCCAAGGAAGCAAGTGGAACACAGAGGAGGGACCATAAGGGTCTCAGTCTTAACAAACCTTTGAGCTCTAGGTAAGGAGCAAATGAAAACCCCGAAGACCAGTGGTGGAAACAAGATAGTTCAGGGCTTGGGAGTGTCCTGGACAGCCAAGTTGTAAGCATGGAATTTTACAAGGGTAACATGACTACGATGTGTCATGGAAAGAGATCATCAATGACTACTGACTTGCTGAAGGTGGTGCTCTTAAGTTCATGCCTCAATTGACACCCTGATTTACCATCTTTAGCTTTAAAAATGTCCAGTTTTAACTGATGCTCATTAGCAAATGTCCCATTTACCTATTTAATCTGAATAGATCTTGATTTGGCAGAAGCGTAGGAAAGTTGGGTTTGTAGTCCAAACAGCTGCTTTAAAGAAGCCAGTTTCAAGAGTTAAGATAGAATGGAGGAATCTTTCCAAGGCCATATTAGTCTGATATATGTTTTTAAAAAGTTCCAACATTTCTGTTTAGAAAGTACTAATGCGCACAGACATGAGCCCTTGCATTATAAATGGGAGACTTAGGGCAATTTAGAGAAACTGATTTGATTTCTGAAATTTGAAACAGGTCCACTGTCTTCTGAGAAGGGTAGCTTGTTATAAAAGGGTAACCACGACACTGCCTAGGAACTCGGGGTCCCACCCCGATTGCTGATCCCTTGGGTTTCCCAGTCCCTGTTGGTGAAGCCACTCCTCCCAAAGAGCTAAGCAAATCTATTTGTTAGGACAGCTTAGTACATGGTAATGATTACTCGTCTATTCCTAGACTTTTCCCAGAAGTCCTTGATGCTATGTATAAGTAAGGTGTCCTACACATCAAGAAGTGAATTTTACTCTTTTCAAAGGAAAAGCCATCTCAATTCTACCCACATACTAAATCTGTGCACTTTTTGTCCCTCATAGTTGTGACGTGTGTATTGATTGGACTCAACACCCAGCACCACTATCCCATCTTAACTCTTAACATAAAGTATTCAGGCTAAAAGCCAAAGGTTTGCTGATTTCTCCCATCATAACCTTGTTTTTTTGTTTGTTTTGGCCTTTTGAGACAGGGCTTCACTATATAGCCTTGGCTGACCTGGCACCCACTCTGTAAAACAGGGTGGCCTTGAACTCACAAAATATCCATCTACTTCTGCCTCCCTAGTCCTGGAATTAAAGGTGTGTGCTACCACCACTAGGAATAACCTTGGGTTTTAAAAGGCGTAAGAACAAATGTGGGTTTTTTGTTTGTAAACGTCTATAAAAGAATTTTAAGCCACTAGTTTTACGATCTGTGCATTTGCTCTGCTCCATTCCCTAGCCATAGTAAGCAGATCTTGCGGCTGCCAAACTCCGCCTCAGAGGAGGGCGGGAGCAGAGGCCAGCTATGCTCACAGTCTTCCTGAAGTGCCCGCGGAAGGGGCGCACCCCTACCTGCACCCAAGCCTCCCACAGCAAAAAGCCGGGTTCAGGGGCAGGGTCCAGGAGGACCGGAAGCAAACGTTTACTTTCTCGGCGCAGGCGCCGTTGGGCAAGTCCCATTGGTGGTTGTGGGCCTGAGCTGTGGTACGTCCCCGCCTCTTCTTGAGCCTTCTCAAATTCTGTTTATTGTGGCGTCCTCAGTTTTTCACCGTTCCTAGACGCTAGGGAGCTGGGGAGAACGTGGAAGAGGACTTTCTGAGCAGCCCTCTAAACCCCCGAACAACGGCCTAGTCCTTTAACAACACCCAACAATAGCACCGATCTCACAACCACTGTGATCCGGTTCTCTGATGCTACCGAAGAAAGCGGGAGGAGAGTGGTCCAAACCTTGCTGCTGATTCTGTGCTGACCCAAAAGACAAGCTCATGTTACAGTCAAAACGGTGCGCCTTCGAACGGCAAGTTTCTTCTGCCAGGCTCGGGGCCGGACGCCTGCGCAAACTGTAGGTCCGAGCTATGGCGACTGAACATCCCCCAGCAGAGGGAGCGCAGCAGTCGGCCCTCTGCTCTGCCACCCAGCGGGCAGGAGAACCGCAGAAACCCAACTATGCCCTCAGACTTACTCTTGAGGGGCACTCGGCGGCCATATCATCAGTTAAGTTTAGTCCTAACGGAGAATGGCTAGCAAGTTCTGCCGCTGATACACTAATTATAATTTGGGGGGCATATGATGGGAAATGTAAGAAAACACTCCGTGGTCATAATCTGGAAATATCAGATGTTGCCTGGTCTTCGGATTCTAGCCGTCTCGTTTCCGCCTCAGACGACAAGACTCTAAAGTTATGGGATGTGAGATCTGGAAGATGTTTGAGAACACTAAAGGGGCACAGTGATTTCGTCTTCTGCTGTAATTTCAACCCACCATCCAACCTCATCGTTTCGGGGTCCTTCGATGAGAGTGTGAAAGTATGGGAGGTGGAAACAGGAAAGTGCCTCAAGACCTTGTCTGCTCATTCGGACCCCATCTCTGCCGTACATTTTAATTGCAGTGGGTCCTTGATAGTGTCGGGGAGCTACGATGGTCTTTGTAGAATCTGGGATGCTGGGAGTGTTTAAAAACACTCGCTGATGATGGCAACCCTCCCGTGTCTTTTGTAAAATTTTCTCCAAATGGCAAATACATTCTCACTGCAACTTTGGACAATACTCTTAAACTGTGGGATTACAGCAGAGGCAGATGCCTGAAGACATACACTGGCCATGAGAATGAGAAATACTGCGTATTTGCCAGTTTCTCTGTGACTGGTGGAAAGTGGGTTGTGTCTGGCTCCGAGGACAACATGGTTTACATCTGGAACCTTCAGACTAAAGAGATTGCACAGAAGCTACAAGGTCACACAGATGTTGTGATCTCGGCAGCTTGTCACCCTACAGAAAACATCATTGCATCAGCGGCGTTGGAAAACGACAAAACCATCAAAGTGTGGACGAGTGACTTCTGAAGTCGCTGGCAACCACCGATGAGTAAACTAAGTCAGAAACAATCGAAACGGTGACTTCTCTGAAGTTTGGCGTGGTTTTGTAGCTCTTGTCGAATTGTCTTTGATGTTATGAGTTTGAGACATTTTAATTTGCGAAATGAGACCGGTGTAAAAGCCAGTCTAGGACCTGCGGCTTCTGATCTTAATTTTGAGGCCTGTTGTCAATCTCATGTCTTGGTCCCTGAACAGCATCGTTCTTTTCCTTTCATAGCTTTCTCAGGGGGAGGGGATTTGGGGTATTCAGAAGGTTGACAGAACAGGATGGCTGAGGGGAGGGGAATTTACAGTTTTTGTTTGGGAGGCCACTAAGGACGATGGCAGGCGTTGAGGGAGGGAATGAGAGGACTGAAGTTCTACATGTCACGTGCATATTTTTGGTGCATATTCTACATGATGGATCATCTTATTGCCACACAATCTGTCAGGCTGGGGACAGTAAGTCTGGTCAGGTTCAGTCTACAAGTCTTACACTTCTGCCTGTGTTGTGGTCAGAGAACAACCCTCAGGAGTTAGGCCTCTCCTTATGCTGCGCGCTCCACATAGCAAACTCAGGCCAGGCTTTCTCAACAGGGCCAGAATCTTAAATCATTTTTGAGAAAGGATCTTGCTCCGTAGCCCTGTAGGCCTGGTTGGCTGGAAAACCAGACTGGTCTCAAGCTCAGAGATCCGCTTGCCTCGGCCTCCTTAGAACTTTAAACATTTAATGGGAAAATCTTCTTAAATATTTTATTAGATTATGCCATTTTGTGACTTTTCAGGCAAATTATATGTCAGGTTGTGGCTGTTAAGTTGGGAGCATAGCCCCAGCCCCTGGCCGGGGAGTTGCTTTGGTCTGGACTCCAAATCCCAAGCATGTCAGGTCCTGACACACACACCCCCAGGGAGGGGTCAGGACCACTCCCACAAAACATTTAAGTGGCCTCCTAGAGAAGAAATATGTGGTTTTCGGGTCTGCATGGGCTCCCTGCTGTCCTGTCTCCCTGTCATGCGCTCGGCCATCTGAGAGCATCATTCTTAATAAAATTATGGGCATTTTGATTTGGTTTGATTCGACCTAATTGGATTTCTTGCGCCAGCGGAGCTGCTCTTTTTCTTATCAGTGGCCACTCTTTAGCACTGGGCCTCCTCATTCCTGCCCAACATCATTCAATTCAGAAATCACCTTATCAATACTGTGGTTGCTTGTCTGCCCTCAGTGGACAGCTGAGGCAGGCTTTCCAACTTCTCAGTGCTTCTTATAAAGCTCCGAGTTCACTTACCACCTTGCAGTTGTGATGGCGTCATGGGCCGTGTATTTAGTAGACAGGAAGTACTAAGATCAGGCTTTATGTCTTGTCTTTGTAGCCTTGGCTTTTTCTAGAGGACTTGATATTTACTGGACAATGAATGATGCCACAACTTCATTCCTTACTTGCTGTCAATAAACTTCAGTGATAATTCTTCAAACTGTAATATTTTAGAAATATTTTGCCCCACATACTATCCAAAAGGCAGCTATGCTAATCTCCATACCACCAACACTTCAGACCCATATACTAACTGAATCCACATGGGGCTTCTATAGAAAATATAGAAAAACACACAGATGAAAACCCTGAGATTAAGAAATAATACTACAGTACTATCACTGAAAGCAACGTGGGCAGGATCTTATCTTTTTGACAAGTTCTGAGAAATATATTTCATATATTTCAAATATATATTTGAATATATATCTTAAGTATATTCTCATACATACTTATAGGGGGTATGACACTCAAGATGCTGGTGTATTTGATTACATTGCAAGGTGCAAGATCAGTAAGGGGTATATCTGAAATTCCGACCAGAAAAATTAAATTTGGATAGGTGAGATGGCTCAGTGGGTTAAGGTACTTGCTGCTGAGTCTGATGACCTAAAATGCATCCCTGGGACCTGCATAGGACAGAACACATTCCTACAGGTTGTTCTTGGACTTCAAAATTCATTCTGTGGCATGGGTAGGTACATCATCCACCCCAAGATAAAATTAATGTGAAAAAATTAAAGAGTTTAAATTAAACCATAAAGAAATAGTCATGATAGGTTACTGAATAGAGAATTACACACAATAAAAATGATTTGCATAAATTAGTGGTGTATCTTTATCACAGACTTTAAGATAGACTTCTCACTACTCTTCAGTGAAAATGGCATTGCTATATGAAGGAAGTTCTATGTTAGGATTTACCAGTATTCAAAACATAGACTCGGAAGAGGATTCCAAATTACTCATGAAAAATCAATTTTTTCCCCTGAGATAGGGTTTCTCTGTGTACCAACAGTCCTGGTTATCCTGGAACTCACTCTGTAGACCAGGCTGACCTCCAAATCAGAGATCCGCCTGCCTCTGCTTTCCAAGTGCTGGGATTAAAAGTGTGTGCCACCACCACGCAGCGAAAAATCAATTTCCTAAAAATGCAGAAGAAACGGCTTTTAATGATAAATTTGCAAGTGACAAAAATCAAAGCATTTATACGTAAAATGAAACAGTGTACAGACAGCATCAAGAACATTAGATCATTGAGCGATCAGCAACATTCCACTGTATTACGTTCCCAGACAGTGGCACATGGCACTTTTTCTTTTTTTTGCAGATCATGCAGGCCTTGAACTCACAGAGATCCCCCTGCCTCTGCCTCCCAAGTGCTGGGATTAAAGGGGTGCTGCCACTGCTCGGCTGACAGAGGTAATTCTCTGCTACATGAGTTGAAGGCTAGATTAAGACTCTGTTTCAAAACACTGAGCCTCCTTCCTACCCCACCGCAGGACCCACATGACAATTTTGTCAGTAGTGATGCTGTCACTTAGTGAGTTGACCAGAAGGTGCTACCCACCTCGGCGACCCCTCAAAGCTCCTCACCCACCTTTCTTTTGTGAGCAGCAAAGGTAACTGTTTTCTTCTCTTATTTAATATGGATTGCAAGATGGTCGCATTCTTTCCCACATCATTGGGTTGTCCTTAGGTTCAGGATTAACAGGATCATGGGATGAATGTTTGCATGAATAAACACACACATGCATACACGCATACACACATGCATGCACGTGTGAGCGCGCGCACACACACACTGCTCCTTACAACCTCCCAGTTGACCTTCTATTTAAAAGCACTGTAAGAAGCGCCTGCATCACCCGTTATCTGTTAGTCCTCAAATGTTCCCATCTTTGGTTAGGAGGGACTTTTGTGGTGGCTCCTGAGTTCCTTCAAAATGTGATCAGTGGTTGTTGACAGCTTCCTCCCTCTCTCTGACATGTTCCAGACCCAATTTGACTGTTCCCACCCCTGACTTGAAATGACACATTCTTCCAAAGGGATCTGGGGAATGTTTTAGAGACCCCACAGGGACCTTCATATCTCTACTGCTGAGCCTGAGTTAGGGTTTCTATTGCTGGGATCAAACACCAAAGCAAGTTGGGGAAGAAAGGGTTAATTTGGCTTGCACTTCCACATCATAGCCATCACTGAAGAAAACCAGGGCAGGAACTCAAACAGGGCAGAAACCTGGAGGCAGGATCTGATGCAGAGGTCCTGGAGGGGTGCTGCTTACTGGCTTGTTCTTCGTGGTTTGTTCAGCCTTTCTTTCTTTCTTTCTTTCTTTCTTTCTTTCTTTCTTTCTTTCTTTCTTTCTTTCTTTCTCTCTCTCTCTCTCTCTCTCTCTCTCTCTCTCTCTCTCTCTCTCTCTCTCTCTCTCTCTCTCTTTCTTTCTATTTATTTACTTTCTGAGACAAGGTTTCTCTTTATAGCCCTAGTTGTCCTGGCACTAGCTCTGTAGACTAGACTGGTCTCAAACTCAGAGATTTGCCTGCTTCTGCCTCTTAGGTGCTGGGATTAAAGATGAATGCCACCATAGTCTGGCCAGTCTGCTTTTTTTTTTTATAGAACCCAGGACCACCATCCAGGGATGGCGCCACCTGCAATGGGCTGGACCCTCCCCATCAATCACTAATTAAGAAAATGCCCTACAGCCAGATCTTCTGGAGTGACGTAGGTGGGTCTTCTGTCTATGTGTTACTTTCATTGGTCAAATAAAGAGACTGCCTTGGCCTTTGATAGAACAGCAGCTTAGATAGGCAGAGTAGACAGAACAGAATGCTGGGAGAAAAAAATAGAGTCAGGCAAACACCATGAAGCTCCAGCCCGAGATGGACGTGGGTTAGAATCTTCCCAGTAAGCCACGACCCTGTTTAAGAGACACAGATTACTAGATATGGGTTAAAGCAAGATATGAGAGTTAGCCAAGAAGAGGCTAGATATAATGGGCCAGACAGTGTTTAAATGAATACAGTTTGTGTGTTGTTATTTCTGGGGCTAAGCTAGCCGTGCGGACGGAAAGCAGGCCTGCTCGCCTCATCACTACACTGGAGGATTTTCTCAATTGTGGTTCCTTCTTTCAGATCATTATAGCTTGTATCAAGTTGACATAAAACTAGCCAGCAGAGCAAAAAATAAAAAATAAAAATAAAAAAATAAATGGATACCTTTTTTAAAAAAATATTTATTTATTTATTATGTATACAATATTCTGTCTGTGTGTATGTCTGCAGGCCAGAAGAGGGCACCAGATCTCATTACAGATGGTTGTGAGCCACCATAGGACCTTTGGAAGAACAGGCAATGCTCTTAACCACTGAGCCATCTCTCCAGCCCCAATGGATACCTTCTTGAAAGAATACTTTTAAGAAATATATTTTGGGTTCAGACTTGCCTTTACAGAGGAACTGGCACGAGTGGTTTCGTGTGCTGCAGTGAAGTTTTTGCTGCAGGGAGATGATGAACTGAGAGCTTTGGCGAGCTGGGGAACCACAACATGGAATATGCTTTGGAGAGCTGGTAATGGTCTAGTACCAAGGCCTTTGTGGAGGGATTGCTTCAGATCCTAAGAACCCAACTCTTGGTGGCTGAGCTAGCCCCCACCCCACCCCACTCCTATATCCACCCGTTTGCCTGAAAGCTCAGTAGATCCCTGGAACACAGACTGCTCCAATACTGAGGGGATCTAAGAAGTGAGTCAGCAGCCACAGGGCCCAACAACTGGATATCTCACTGTCTGGGACCTCCCCAGTGGAACAAAACTCAGGGGCCCTCCCTAACTCCCTCAGCTTTTCTAGCCAGCAAGCAGGACGTATTCCTCCCTAATGCACCCTGCCTATTTGCCTGTGAGCTTTGTGGAACCCTTAAACACAGCTTGCTCCAATACTGAGGGGACCTAGGAACCTGCGATATCCGTGGAACCCTGAAACACAGCTTGCTCCAATACTGAGGAGACCTAAGAGACAGCCACAGCAAGGATTGGACCAAGATGCCAAGACACTGCCGGCCTCATTTGAAGAAAGAGATGGGTCGTCGCCAATGCAAGAATTCCAACATCCTAAAAAGCAATATGGTAACACACAACCCAGTAGACACACAAAAGGAAGACTTCATCATCCTAACCTAGAATAAGCAGAAGAAAACCACTTTAAACGTAACTTTATAGAAATGATGGAGACCTTTAAACAGGAAGAGAAAAACTCCCTTAAAGAAATGGAAGAGAAGACAAAAAGTTGTAAAATTAATGAATCCCTCAAAGAAACGCAAGAAATAAAAAAACAACCAAACAGGTGAAGGAAACAGTTAAAGACTTGAAGACTGAAATAGAGGAAATAAAGAAAACACAAACTGAGGAACTCAGGAAATGGAAAATCTGGGTAAACAAACAGGAACTACAGAAACAAGTACAACCCACAGAATACAAGAGATAAAAGAATCTCAAGCACTGAAGATACTATAGAGGAAGTAGATTCATTGGTCAAAGAAAATATTAAATCCAACAAATTCTTAACACCCCCCCTCCCCGAAACTGAAAAGCTTCTGTAAAGCAAAGGACACGGTCAACAAAACAAAACGACAGCCTACAGAATGGGAAAAGATCTTCACTAACCCCACATCAGAGAGGTCTGATCTTCAAAATATACGAAGAACTCAAGAAATTGGTCACCAAAAGATCACAATCCAATAAAAAATTGGAGTACTGACGAAACAGAGAACTCTCAACAGAGGAATCTAAAATGGCTGAAAGACATCACAAGTTCAGCATCAATTAGCAAGGTCTTCCCTCAACAAGAACTAAGTGCTATGTGGATTTCTCTTCCACACTTCCCTGTGCTCCCCAAGTCTCCTAGAGCTCAGAGTACTCACCTTCATTACTGTTTGTTCGAGTTCCTAGCTCCGGCTCCTCAAATCCACACCTGGCACCCCACCAGCTGCTGCCACTTCAGGGCAAGAAACTGAGCAGTGGCTCCGGTTCTGTTTTCAGGTTTTCTGTCATTTCCTGCCACACTGTCCTCATGGCTTTCTGCTGTTCCTTAAGGTTTAGGTACGTAAAAGGGTTAAGTGTTTTTGTGTCCAGTATTTTGAAAAGGTTTTTCAAGTCATAAAATAGTTATAAAAATGACCACATCTAAACCACATCCCTAGCAGTTAATACACATTCAAGAATGCTCTAGGACCACTCTGTGTCCTACATAGGACAATTGCATCTAGGATAGTAAAAGAATTCAGAACAAGCTAGCGGGCTGTGGTAGCAAACATCTGTGATCCCAGCACTCAGGTGTAGCCTGGGCTACAACACTGTTGTAAAGGTCTGGTCTGAGGGAGGAAAACAAAAACAATATTTGATGTGGGCTGGAGCAATCCAGAGAGGCTTCCTGGGAGATGATCTGTATGTGAATCTTGAAGGGCAAGCCTTAAAAATACCTCTTCATTACTTATAGCACTTACAATGAGGCTCACACAGAACTGATGTCAAAAGGATAAGTCAGGGGAAAGGAGGGAGAAAGTTCTAGCTTGTTGGGAAACTGTGGAGCCTGAGCTCACTGACAGAAGTCTGACTCCAGATGAATTCCTCCAAGAAGCAAGAGCTGTGAACTCTGACACACTCCGTGCTGTTAAGAGCTGTGGCCCTTCCCCTCTATCTTCAAGTCAGACGTGCCCAGGTGACTTGTTTTGGGCTAGGAGACTGATTTGCTGTTGTGCTTTTTTCTCCTGAGACAGACTGCCGCTATGTAGCACAGGCTATCTTGAACTTACTATACGGACAAGACTGACCCCAAACTTATCATCTCCTGTCTCAGTCTTCTCAGTGCAGTCAGGTGCCTAACCTTTTCCAGTGTTCTCTCAGAACTATATACAAGGCTTCAGGACTTCACCCCGGCACTCTGCTCCTTTAACTCAGTCTCGGGATGGATTTCTTCCCCCACCTTGTCTACTTGGCTCCAGCAGCTGAGGCTAGAAGGATGCTCACAGCCCTCTGAGGCTGGTGGTGAGAAGGGAGGATTTTCAGGACTTTAGCACTCCGGGAACCATCCCTCCTCCACTCTCCAGAGTGCAGACACAGGTACGTAACAACTGTGCCGACAGACAGCCTCACACAAATCTTCATTCCGAAAATAACACTTTATTATTTTACAATAGTTCAGGAAAGTCCTTGGGATTTTGTGACTAAAATGTAATCACCATAGAACGTAGAGCTGATCAGTGAGCCACCAGTCCCCTCCCTTCTTCAGGTGATGAGAACAGAAGGGAAGACATCATGTCCACAATGAGAAAGCCGGCGGTTAGCAAGGGGGGACAGGCACAGTGGTGTCACTTGTGACCACTGCTCTCAGGTCTGGATCAGCTGTTTTGTCTTCTCTTCCCACTGCCTCAGCCCTGTTCACAGAGCCGGGTGACAATGGCATTGAAGACAGAATAACTCACACCCGCGTGCTGTAGCTCAGGGGTTCTTGAGGCTAGAAGTTGTGATGCTCCGGCTCCCGAATGGCTTCAGGACCCCTATGGAGGGACATCCAGAAAACAGGATGCACGAGGCCTTGCATTCTAACCTGTCCTCACAGCCACCTCTGTTGTTATGAGAACTTTCCAAGGAGATACAGATGGGCTGGAAGTGGGAAGGCTGTTCTAAAAACTACAATTCTGACATTAGAGATGAAGGAATTACAAGTTCTGAGAGCTATGGTCGAGTGAGGAGTTTATAGATGACCTGTGAAACACAGGATGAGGAGGACGTGAACCATCAGGAAGTAGATGGTTGCAAGAAGTGGCACTCGGGTCCGGGAATGGCAGAGTGAACGCAGAACCCGCTTCCATCCAGCGCCACTCCGGGTCTGAAACAAACAAAACAACAACAACAACAACAAAATGAAGGTCAGCTCCGCCTGAGGCTCTTTCTCTTCACCAGTAATTCTGCATCTCAGCCAACTGATCCCATCCTCACAGCAGAGGGGCATCCGGGGAGAAAGTGTCCTCAGTGGCTGACCACCAATACCACTGCCCATCTCCGTACCTCAGCCAGGTCCCACCGCAGAGCTCTCCCTGCGTCCTTCCCTCTTACCCTACGGCAGCTGCCGCCTGGGATGTCTATCAACACTGACGTCTCCTGAGCGCCACAGGCACCAATGATAGGAGTCCGGGCTGAATCCCATTCACTCTGCTCCAGCCTGTGTTGAGAGAAAGATACAGCACATGTCCCCTGCATGAGAATCTTCCCAGCCAGCCTAGGAAGGTGGCCTAGGGGACTGGCAGCAAAGATTTCTCTCATAGGCCAGGCCACACAGTAGTAAAGGAACTGCCTATTCAGGATGCTGGCTTGGGTGCTTCCGGCTGGGAAGCTGGTTAGTGTTTTACCCGTGGAAGAACGACTAACAATCAACAGAACTAGACCCCAATGCCCGTTTGTCTTTATCCTCATGTTCCCCCCGCCCCATACCACATTTCATTCAGAAACTCACTCATTTCTCTCTCCCCTTCCTTCTCCACCCAACCCTAGCTTTTTGTTTGTTTTTGAGAAAGGGGTTTACTATGTAGCCCAGACTGGCAGTGAACTTACGATTCTCCTGGCTCTACTTCCCAGGGCTCATTTGCCACTCATTTGCCTACAGGGCAGACGTTTTAACTGGAGTGGGGAGCATGCAAAACCCCTTCCTCTTCATGTTTCTTCCCCACACAGGGAATCTCCATCAACTGGACACTTCTCTGTGAGCCGCTCTCTTCTTCAGCAGAGAGGAAACGCCTTAATCTGAACCTGGTCCAGATGGGCCGTACTTAGTCACCCTGCTCTCCATTCTGGGATTTTTGTTGTTGTTTTGTTTTGTTTTTTTCAGACAGGGTTTCTCTATGTAGCTATGGAGTCTGTCCTGGAACTTGCTCTGTAGACCTGACTGGCCTCGAACTCAGAGATCCACCTGCCTCTGCTTCCCAAGTGCTGGGATTAAAGGTGTGCATCACCAACACCTGGCCTCCATTCTGCTCTCAGTCGGAAGGAAAGGGGGGAGGGGGCTAACCTTAGGTGACTGTGGTCCAGACACAGGCTCCAGAGTCATCCTGACTACGCTGTCTCAAGTGGTCCGGAGCCTCCCCATGGACCAGGTTTCTCATAAGTGGCAGAGAAAAACGACCATGAACAAATAGGTCTGAAAGTCTCTGCAAGGCCACTACACATGCTTCACTGAGTTCCCGTGGAGCCTGCCCTCAAGGCCTAGATGGTGTGGAAAACAAAGAGCTGTGTATATGCTGGGTGGGAAAGGAGGAAATCTCAGCTAAGACCTGCTCCCTGGGGAAGGCACTGCAAGAAGGCAAGAACACCCCCACTGCCGTTTATTCTGAGGGAAGAGACGGCAGACACAGTGACTCCCTTACACACATGGAGGTGCCTGCTGTTTCTTTCCACGTAAAGGGGATTCCAGCAACAGAACACTTGTAGCCTTACTACCTTCTCACACACAGTGACTTCCGGTTTCCTTGATGTGGAATAAGTAACGACAGTACACAGCTGTGGCCTTCCACTCACACTCGGGGTAGAGGGCCCACAGTATCACACACATCCATGCCCTCCTAGCTGGGCAAAAGCCGGTGACTGGCAAAGGGAAGTTCCGGGTTAGGTAGTGCATTGCCAATAAATCAAGCCACACTCTTTCTTAAGTGGTCTTCTATTTTCCCTTAGGTTACAATCTTTAAAATTTCAATTAGCCTAGCTAGGTGCGGTGGCATACACTTTTAATCACAGCACTGGGAGAGGCAGGTGGATCTCGGTGAGTTCAAGGCCAGCCAGAGACACATAGAAAGACCTTGTCTCAAAAACAAGCAAACAAAGGTCTGGGTATCAGACAGGTGATGAGAATGCGTTCATTTGGCCCTCGAAAGACTCTGACACTGGGGTCATGGAGATGGTTCAGGGGGGAAGAGGCTTGCTTTGTAAGCATTAGGACCTGCATTCCCACCCCAGCAGCCATGTGAGAGCTGCCTGATTGTGTGCACCTGCAGTCCCCAGGGTTCGGGAGAAGACAGAGGCAGGAGGATGGTCACTGAAAAACAGCAAGTGCCAGGTTCAATGAGAGACACTGTCTCAGGGGAATATGTCAGAAAGGGATACACCAAGACACCTAACATTGTCCTCTGACCTTGTCCCCCTTTCCCCAACATGCACACACACAAGAACCCAGCTTGTACCTCACATAGTTACTGCTGGGATGAAGTAAGACACCTTATATAAGCTTCCTGTGTAATAGGGATGGGAAATATATTTCTAACCCCTGCGAGCTACTGCCCCAGAAAGCACAGGCTTCCGGAACTCCACAGGTACCCTGCTTCTTGGTGACGACTCTCAAGTTGCTCTAGGACCACATCAAGTCAAGGGAGATTAAGATCTTAACTCACCCTGAGCCTGGTTGCAGAAATGTGCAGGAGCTAGGCCAGGGAGGGTGAGGAGGGAGCAGGAAGCGCCTCCCCACACCTTACCTTCTGATCTGCTCCTCGGCCAAGGAGAGTGCGTTCTCAATGGCCAGTCTTTGCTCTCGCTCTTCTTCTAGCAGCTTCTTTAACTCACTCACTTCTTGTTTCGTGCTGCAGAGCTGCTGCTGGACTTCAGACAATCTGGACGGTGAAAGGCAGGCAAAGGGCATCACTGGATGTAGGACCCGATCTCGAATACATCGTCACAAGGCGGAAGCATTTCCCCAAGTAGGAAAACTAAACTAACATAAAGTCCAGCTACAGAACAATTACAGCGGGAAATACCTACGGGGAGATGCGAGCCTGCAGGAGCAGCTGTGACTCCAGCGTTTGTAGTGCTGCGTGTGTGCTCTTGTGTTACAAGCACTGTTCACTTCTCGCACAACATGTTAGGTACTGTCGCATTCAATCTTTACATCACTCTGTGACGCTGGTCAGATACTAGGACTCACTAAGAGTATACGGTGAATTCTGCTCCACCAAGATTACAACCCAATTTCATTAAAATAGCACACACTGGTCATACACAACAATAGGTTTCATTATGATCTTTCCATACATGTAGATAAGATCTTTTTATCACATTCACCCATCACCCCCTCGTCTACCACCCAATTTCTTTGCACACAGTGTATGTGATGGAGGGTGAATCCTGCTCCTCTACCTTGGCTGTGGCTCCCCTGTGGCTTCCGGATCCCTCTTTCTCTTTCCATTAATTTCCCGGGGCGCTCCTGGAACATCATCTACATTTGGTGGCCCCTAGAAAAAACAACAGCGGAGCAGTTGTGATGGAAGCTCTTCAGACACCTTGTGTGTGTGCAAACTGAGAGCCTTCCACTGTGTAGGGAAGCGACAGTCTTTAGCTATCACTCTGAGTACTTCCTGCCACTGCCTTACCGCCTGCAGCTCCTGCACCTGCTTCTCCAGGACAGCACAGTGCTTGGAGAGGTCACTGTAGTGATGCTGGTTCTCGCGGAGACTCTGGCTGGCGTCGCTGAGCTGGATGGAGAGGGTATTCTTCTCCTCCAGCAGCTGAGAGAACTGAGCAGGGGAGAGGATGAGTACCACCCAGGACCACATCACTGGAAACATCACTGGCAACATCACTGGCCTGAACTTACAGTACCTGATTTGCAATGCAGAACCTATCTTAGAGTCCTACCGCGGTCTGCTTCTTCAAAGGGAAAAATACCTAAATGTTTCAGCCATGAAAGGAAACTAATTCTGGAAGAATAGCAGGAAACTGGTT
Organism: Chionomys nivalis; assembly: GCF_950005125.1. Lineage (NCBI taxonomy): Eukaryota > Metazoa > Chordata > Mammalia > Rodentia > Cricetidae > Chionomys > Chionomys nivalis. The sequence goes on along the minus strand of NC_080088.1, from coordinate 58,430,533 downwards.
TGTTTTTGCTGGTTCCAAGGTCTATGAACTGAACACCGATTAAACAGAACCCCTAACAAAAATTCCTGTAGAACAGGCTATTCCAGGAATGTAAGCAGAGGGCAGAAGGTTGGGTCCATGCTTAAATTACTAATGAATAACAAGAACTCAGTATGGACAGAGAGCAAGCTCACACTTAAAAATGTGTGTAATAGTATTACTGGGTGGACATGTTTCCAAGAGCGCAGACAGAAGTCGTTTGTGTCTATGTGGACTTGAGAAGCGGAAGTGGGAGCCCAGATGCTCACCAAGTGGAAACAGTACAGTCCCAACGCCAACCTTTCCTCTAGGTCCCGAGGGACAGGCCACGGTGGGAGCTGTCCCTGCACAAGTTCAGTGTCAGGTGCCCACTACCTGGCAAAGCAATCTAAGCCTCTGGTTTCTAAACCACAAAACCTTTTTACAATGAGTGAAAACATTTAGCTGATGCGGCTTCTACCAGCTGACTGGGACTGGACTCCTCTGAAACCAGAATTGGGATTAAACTTTAGTCATGATTAACACGCAGATACATTGGTAGCATGGAGACGTCCTCCTGAGTACCCACCACAGAGACACGAGAAGGCCTGGGTCACAGGGAATGGATGGATTTGGCTGGGAGTCTTGTGTTTCCTTGAGGATTCTTTTCTAAGTGTTTGTGTAAGAAAGTTCATCAATGCTTCAGAGAAAACAGTTTTCTAGAGACATGTGAGAAAATGCATTGGATGCACACAGATAGCACACATGATTACAATGTGCTCTGTAGCTGAATATGGCTCCAGATGACTTTGTGTGTGGTTCTTACTTTGAAGATCAAGTTTTAGTGTACAAAACATTTGGACATTTTTCATTGATAGAAGCAGAGAAAGGACCTCCCTCCTTTTTTTACAAATGGAAAAAATAAGCTTACACTACTCAAGGCCATGGCACCAGCAGTTCCCAGACAAAGGCTCACAGGTATGGGTCTCAAGTGTTGAGTCCCACCTGCTTAATGATGCGGCCCAATCTGGGAAGGCGTGGGTGTCGGGAGAAAGGCGTTACTGAAGAAAAGGCTGTGAATTTTTGGGAAGCTAATATTTGAGGGTGGCGGGCCGAGTAGAATAGGAACTCCAGGTGAGAACTAACACCATGTTCTCCTACCACAGGAAAAGCATTCCTAACTGGAATGAACAGCCCAGGGCACACCAAACACAAGTAAACACAAACAAAACAAATCTCCCCAGTGTTTAAAACTGTCTTCTCATTTTGTCTCTAGAAAATCTAGAAACCGAGGGCAGACCCATAAACTTGTTGGAAGCGAAGGCTTATGAACTACAAAGACAAATATTTGATCACTAATCAGCCACTCGTAACCCGTCTTGGGTGTCTGCATTCTGTCTCGGTTTCCGGGGTTAGGAGCAGGCACAGGACCCAGGGGCACGGCCCTCCCAGTGTCCATGGAGTCTCACTGGAACAACCACTGCTCGTAGGAACTGCTGCTGTGGGGCTGCCACTGCAGAGATGTGCAGGGCACCGACTACTTAGGCTCCTCAGCTTCTGCCTCTACTTTACTCACAGGCTAACTGAATTCAGTCCACTAAGGCTAGACTAACATTACACCATTAGACTCTCAGCAGGCTAATGGCAGACACTTGTTAACTAGTGGATGAGCGGGCTAGGGAGGTGCCTTCTTCGTAGCCAGATTCTAAAGTGAACTATTTCTTATCCCGAGTGATAATGGCCTATAGCAGTATGTTCATACTGCAAATGGCTCCATAAGTTCTCAGGTAGGTGCCTGTGATTGGAAGAGGAATGGTGGACTTGTGGGGGTGTGGGACATCCTGGCTTCCTATCCTGACTGCTTGTTACACATCTCTTTGTGAACACGTACCCTGCTATGCCAAAGATCTGTTACTTTTATGTGTTGACTGATGTAGAATATTACTTTAAGGTGTGTTACTTTTGTTTATGTTGCATTTGTTTAACTAGGTGAAGCTGTGATTCTTGGCCTGTCTAAAACACCTGATAGTCTAATAAAGCGATGAATGGCCAATAGCAAGGCAGAAGAAAGGACGGGCGGGGCTGGCAGGCAGAGAGAACACACAGAAGGAGAAATCTGGAGGGAAGAGCAAGAGAGAAGAAGGAGAGGAGGACGGCGGAGGCAGCGCCCAGCTACGCAGCAAGACACGGAGTAAGAGTGAGAGTAAGGTGTACGGAAGTCAGACACAGAAAAAGCCCAGAGGCAAAGGTGGTCAGAATAATTTCAGTTAAAGAAAAGCTGGAGAGAAACAAGTCAAGATAAGGTTGGGCTTTTATAAGTAAAAATAAGTCTCTGTGTATGTATTTATCTGGGAGCTGGGTGGTGAGCCCCCAAAAGAGCTAAGCATAAAAAAGCGTAAAACACAACCATTTACATTTTATTTCAATATAACATTTAAAATTTTCAGCTGTTATCATCTACCAAAATAATTTATTTCATCACCTATAAACAGCTGTTTCAGTTTAAAACACTGTCATAAGAGGAGAAGCCTCAACAGAGCCACAGACTAGCATTTAGAGAGGAGCAAGAACTGAGGTGTGACTAGAAGGAGTCACTGGGTCTTCACAGCCACAGAGCTACAAAGGTCAGAACCTCTGTAATAGGTCGGTGAGAGGAGACCACTCCCCACCAAACAAAACTAACCCATTTAGTTCATCAATTCATTTGGATCCAAAGCCAATGGAGTCTCTGACATTCTAGTGATGGTTGGACTTATCATCTAATGAGTCCCTTCTATGTGTGGTAAACACACTAGTCACACATGTGACCACTGACTTCAGAATGACTGCAGCCTTGAGTAAGTGGGCTTTTTTCCTCATCTGGGAAAACCGTCTCCCTATTTTTATGATTTTGAATCACAATGTTATTATTGTGTGCGTGTGTGTGCATGTGTGTAATACACATGCAAGAGCGTAGGCATGTTCATTCTATAACACACATGTAGAGAACAGAGAAGAACGCTCAGGAACTGATTTCATCTTTCCTCTGTGGGATCCAGAGATGAAACGGAAGTCAACAGGATTGCAAGGCAAGCACTTTCCCCCCAGCCGCCTCAATGCCCATGTTCCGTGACTTCCTGTGAGAGGATGCACGCACCCACCCCACACTGTGCAGACATTTGCGGGCATTCGCAACTCTTCTCACAGACCCCTGGACTCACTAACCACTAATCTTATGAATGACGTCTAATTTTGGCAGACACTACCTATCTAGGTTTCTCTGAAGAGGGCAGGACTGGGTGGAGCCACTGAGAACACTTGGACCAGTCAGAGCAGCAGGAAGACAGTGACTCATGGAGATGCACGGGGAGATGCTGACACATTACTAACACGTGATAAGATGGGGTGAAGTTTCTGCATGGGTTTCCCCAAGTCACTTTCAAGGACCGGCCAAGGGCGAGGGGAATGTGGCCCGTGTCCTCTGCTCTGGAATAAACACTCGCTCTTATAACTTCTGTTCCTAAGTTCTGCTGGAGTTGCTGCCTGTGCTGAATCTTACCTCCAGGAGGAGAAAAAAAGAATCTGAATTTCAGTCTAGTACAAAGCACGTACCTTACTGTTCAGCTGCTGAATTCTTAATTCCTTCTGGTGAATTTCCTTTAAGCTGTCATTGAGCTGAGCCCTGAGAAGTTCTGTCTCATAAACTAGGTTTTGTGAGCCATCGATGGAAACTGATGTTTCTGGGGATGCCTGCCAAGAAACAAACATCCCTGACATTGTTTCCTGAGACGGTTCATACTTAACTCCTCCCCCTAGAAGAAATCATGTCCACCTCAGAAGAAGTTAGGAGGAGGCTTGCCTTATAGTTGCAGATGGGCAGTTAGTTATAGGAGGACGATGCTTTTTAGGATCATGGCACCCTGAATAGCAAACTCTATGGATATCCTCACCTGTCTCTGGTACTGTGCCGAGAGACTCTGGGTTTGGGAGGAAGACCTCAGGAGACTCTGCAGATGACTGAGCTGCTCATCTTTATCTGCGATGGCCATAATGTACTGCTCCTTCATCTGCTTCTCATGAAGTTCCCAGGCATTCTTTTCCATTCTACACCATAAAAAAATGCTCAAATATACTCATGGCACAAGGAAGAAAAATTCCATATTCAAAACATTCTTATGCAATGTTAGCCATGTATCAAAACTAATACATATCAGAGTAAACTTTATTCCACCAGTGGAAGCACCCAGTAAGGTGGTGAGAGCGGGCTGTGACTGGACTGGAGCAGGAGCTCCTATGGCAGGACTGGAGGACCTTCACAGAAAAGCCGCCATTGGATTTGGAACCTGAGCGAAGAGCCAGGTTTCCAAATGGGAAACACCATTCAAAACTGGCAGGAAAACTCAGCAGAATGAATGCAGAGTGATGTCCAGAACTGCAGGAGTCAGTGTGTACAACAAAATGTACGGATGTGGATGCGAGACCAGGGAGTCAGTGTGTACAACAGTATGTACAGATGTGGATGCGAGACCAGGGAGTCAGTGTGTAAAACAGAATGTACAGATGTGGATGCGAGACCAGGGAGTCAGTGTGTACAACAGAATGTATGGATGTGGATGCGAGACCAGGGAGTCAGTGTGTACAACAGTATGTACGGATGTGGATGCGAGACCAGGGAGTCAGTGTATACAACAGTATGTACGGATGTGGATGCGAGACCAGGGAGTCAGTGTGTACAACAGTATGTATGGATGTGGATGCGAGACCAGGGAGTCAGTGTGTACAACAGTATGTACGGATGTGGATGCGAGACCAGGTAGTCAGTGTGTACAACAGCACGCATGGAATGTGGATGGCAGGACCAGGTAGGGCACTGGAAACCAGAGTCATGCCCCCAAAGCAGAATCAACACCAGGGTTGACTCTGAAGGTCTTAGAACTCTGGTTCTTGCATATACTAGGTACAAGACCTGAGCAAATGCCAGTCTTGCCAAGTTCCTTCAATAAAGTAGGAATAAACTAGTTATTCCTTAGGACTATTGTAAGATTAAATGAGACATCACATATCACTCATCAAACACAAAGCCTGGCACAGGTTAAATATCAAATAATAGGCATTAGTTGTTATTTTATTTACTTATTTTCCGGAATTTGGTAAAGAGTGGAGCTTCTAATGAACACCAGCTACTTCTTTGTTATACATAAAAGCAGCTGGATATGACAGGTATCACGTCACATAGGATGCTGGGTGTGACAGGTATCACGTCACATAGGATGCTGGGTGTGACAGGTACATGTCACATAGGATGCTGGGTGTGACAGGTGCATGTCACATAGGATGCTGGGTGTGACAGGTGCATGTCACATAGGATGCTGGGTGTGACAGGTGCATGTCACATAGGATGCTGGGTGTGACAGGTGCATGTCACATAGGATGCTGGGTGTGACAGGTACATGTCACATAGGATGCTGGGTGTGACAGGTACATGTCACATAGGATGCTGGGTGTGACAGGTGCATGTCACATAGGATGCTGGGTGTGACAGGTGCATGTCACATAGGATGCTGGGTGTGAGAGGTGCATGTCACATAGGATGCTGGGTGTGACAGGTACATGTCACATAGGATGCTGGGTGTGACAGGTACATGTCACATAGGATGCTGGTGTGACAGGTACATGTCACATAGGATGCTGGTGTGACAGGTGCATGTCACATAGGATGCTGGTGTGACAGGTGCATGTCACATAGGATGCTGGGTGTGACAGGTGCATGTCACATAGGATGCTGGGTGTGAGAGGTGCATGTCACATAGGATGCTGGGTGTGACAGGTACATGTCACATAGGATGCTGGTGTGACAGGTGCATGTCACATAGGATGCTGGTGTGACAGGTGCATGTCACATAGGATGCTGGTGTGACAGGTACATGTCACATAGGATGCTTCACTGGAGGAAACTAAGTGAAGTGTACATACATGCTCTCTCACTGTTTCCTCAGTATTCTATAAAGCAGCAACTATTTCAAAATAAAATGTTAATATAATAATAGTAAAGGGTCAAAATGCAGATGCAGGAATCGTCCTACCTGAGCTGATGTAGCTCATGCTGCCAGGCCAGGCTTTCCCGCCTAAGTTCCTCCTTCATCTTCTGCACAGTTTCTGTCTGCTCTTGATACTCCTGGAGCTGAGCCTTCAGTGGCCGTAGCTCAGTGACCTCCTGATTCCTCAGTAAGTACTGCTGCTGCAGGGTCTTCAGTTCCTCCAGCTTTAACCAGAGGGAGCAAAGGGTGATTTTCCATTCCTTTCTGACCAGTTGCTCTTGCCACCCAGGCACCACAGACTGTGAGCACCTTCCCACAGTCCACAGACAGCCAAGGAGCTACCATCAAGGCTACAGGGCCTAACCATCCCTTCCATTCTACCCCATAGCCCCACCTTGGAGGTCCGAAGCTCCGACTTTGATCTGAGACAGACTTAAGGGACCTACAGGTTATTGTGAACGGGGATGTAAAGAGTGGCTTCCCACCTACACATGTGCCCGCCATAAGCTTCTGTACTTATACAGGAACACCAGCAGCATTTTCTTTGTTGCTGCTGCTGCTGTTTACTTGTTTATCTTATCTTTGTTTCTTAATTCTCGGGCAGAACTCAGGCACACAGGCAAGGGCTCTACCACTAAGTCACATCCCAGCTGGACTCCAGCCTTAACTCAAGCTGAGCTGATGTCCACTATTGTAAATAAGGTGCACACCCTATGGTTAAGGACACTTGGACTCTAGAATTGGATGCCCTGTTTCTTGAATGAGAGTTGCTCTAAGTCTTTATTTCCCTCACCTATTAAATGAAGATTATTCAGCACTTTTCCTCATACAAACATGAGAATTAAATAAGAAAACAATGCGTCTCACATACAGGGTTAATGAATATTACGATGGACGCACCTTTAGCAAAACTGCGTTCTATTTTAAAACTCTTTCCCAATACCCACTAAGAGCTTGATCCAGAAATAATGTCAGGACACCTGGGGAAGACAACAGCCTTCAACACACACCTTTCACCACTCACAAACGTTAATGCTATCATACCAGGAGCTTTTTAAAAGGCACCAAACACAAGAGCAGGAAGACCACAAGGGTAAGCAGCAACATACACTTGAGGCCGAGAAGCCAATGAGTAATGGTAACTGACTTAACACATCTGAGATGGCTGGATCTTCAATTGGTGGTAGAGAAGCCAAGGACCCACAGAACTTACTCTGCAGAATCTTCAAAGGGCTCGGGGATTAACAGCACCAGGTACCTCTGGAAAAAACGGTGATGGGTTGGAGGGAGATGGGAGCTGAGGAAAGGAGGACTAGAGAAGCAATGCATCCACATTCTCAGCTCCACACACTTTGGTACCTGCACTAAAAAACTAGTTTTACTCTCTGGAAAAGGTAAAGGACGTGTCTCTGGAGCAAGAAAACACCGGTCTAAGTTAGAGCACTGTTCATATAGCAATGAGGATGCACACTGTGGGTGCTCTCCACCCGTTAGAGCAGTACTTTGAAACAGCAGGGATGGGCGATGTCCGCTGTGAGTGCTCCCCACCAGTTAGAGCATTGCTCTAAACAGCAGAGATTGATGATGCTTGCTGTGAGTGTTCCCAGTCAGTTAGAGCATGGCTCTAAACAGCAGTGATGCACACTGTGAGTGCTCCCAGTTAGAGCATGGCTCTAAACAGCAGGGATGGGCGATGCATGCTGTGAGTGCTCCTGCTGGGTCCCTACTCAGCTTGGCGATGCTGGTTTCCTTCTGAACAGATGAAAGAGCTCTCAAAAATCTGATCAGACCTTGCGGAACCGAAGACAACACTGGGAACCATTATCAATAAGCTCAACAAGATCACGCAGCAGTGAACACACACCAAGTCCTCCCCATGAGCTTCTTAGAGTCTACTCCTCATGTGAATATGAAACAAGGATTGTTCTTGTCTAAAGAAAGGCTAATATCAAGGATGAAAAGCAACTGTTGAAAGAGGGGAATTTGACACATTAGCAGGGGGAACCACAGGCACTGAGAGACAGGCGAGAATGCTGGCAACCACAACATTATAGCAGCAATAAAGAATTACCAAGACAAACTCACAAAAGAAGCAACCAGTCATGTGTGGAGGCACACACCTGTAACCCTGGCCTTTGCGAGACTGGTGCAGGAAGCTGTGAGTTTGGGGATAGCCTGGACTACACGAACCCTCTAGGCAAGCTTATTATTGCTTATATATTATATATATATATATTATATATTCAGCTATATAATAAGACCCTGTCTCAATAACAAAACGGGATGGAGAGGTAGTTCAGTAGTTAAGAGCCCTCACTGCTCTTCCAGAGGACCCCAGTTCAATTCCCATATTGGGCAATTCAAAATTGCCTGCAATTCTAACGCCCTCTCCTAGCCTCCACAGGTACCTGCACGTCACACACTCACAAATGAATTAAACAACAACAAAGCAAAACACCACCATCCTTTGATAGGTAAGTTAGAAAATTCACCCATGAAACAAGAAAAAAAATTACATTAAAAAAAAACAAGAAAAAAAACTTTCAAATTAAGAAGCAGGGCTGGAGAGATGGCTCAGTGGTTAAGAATACTGTCTGCTCTTTCAGAGGAACCTGGGTTCAATTCCAGCATCCACATGATGGTAACAACAGTTACCACAGTCTGAGGATATCCAAGAACACCAGGTATGCATGTGGTACACAGACACACATGCAGACAAAATAGCTAACTACACATAACTAACAACAACAACAACAAACAACAAGGTGACAAAAAAAAAAATCAAACGGGGTCAAAAGATAAAGCCGAGAGCTGGTGAGAGGCCTCATGGCATAGGCACTTGTGTGCAGGCAATGCAAGACAAACAGGATGACAAGCACTTCGGAAGTAGGAAGGCAAAACAGAAGCAAGCAACTGGGAAGTGAGGCAAGAGAATCTGAGATCTGGAGTGACTCCCCAAAAGGAAGCAGTGAGGAAGACATTCCCGCCAACAAGATGCGGTAGAAGGTCCTCGGGGCGATCACTCTGTGCTGAAGAGCTGGGTCTGATGGCCTGCAGGCTAGAGACCAAGTAAAGGGCTGAAAAGACGAGGACAAATCATCAGGTCTTGATTGGCAGATCAAGGGAGGGATCCTAAGCTTCTCCCAGACAATCGTGTACCTTTGAAAGGTTCCTGGGCAGGCAGTTATACGGATGGGAGAGTTTGAGAATGACTTGTACACAAGCACATTTATTATCTACTGGAGAGGTTACGTGATGGGGGCACTGTTGTCAGAACTACTGAAGGTAAAGAAGCTTCTCGTGGGTGAGAAGGTGAAAGGGTGGACATTTGAGGCACATTCAGAACAGAATAAAATACCTTGCTGGTTAGGTGATAAAAAGCCAGAGTGACAGCTTTAAGAAACACTATCACTGCACGTTACAGAAACAGAGGAATGGCTTCTTAAGAGACTTGTCTCATCAATATTCAGCAGACAAAAAGTATGCAAGTAGGGCCAAGAGAACAAGACAGTGCCCAGGGTCCCCGAATGAAGCACAGCTGACTCCGAATCAGCGGGAACCAGCCAGGACAAGGATTCTGACTCAGAACAGAGTGAATCCCAGCATGGCATGAACTACTGCTTTCAGGCATAAACATGTATGAGCATATGCATGTTCATGTCGGTGCAGGCACAGGTGTGTATAATGCTGTGTCTGCCTGGGGGCCAGGGGACAACTTTGGGTATATTCCTCTGGTGCCATACAGCTTTCTCCCCAATTATGTGTATGTTCAAGTGAGTGGGTATACATGTTGTAGGACATCACTTTTCAACTGAGGTCACATGTCGAATATCCTGCATATCAGGATTCATAACAGTATCAAACTAGTTATGAAATAGCAATGAAATAATTTTATGGTTGGGGGTCAACACATGAGGAGCTGTATTAAAGGGATGCAGCATTAGGAGGGCTGGGGACCACAGGTGCAGGTGGCTCAGGCATATGCAGGCCAAAGATTGGCATCAGGTGCTTTCCTCTGTTTCTCTTCCTTTATATTTTGAGGCAGCGTCTGTTACTTCTTCACTGAACCTGGAGGTCTCCAGTGTGGCTTGGCTAGCTGGCCAGTGGGCTTCAGGGACCTGTCTCTCTGTGCGGCACTGGGATCCCAGATAGGTGTGACTACACTTGGCTTTTTTATGGTGAGCTGAGCATCCAAACATATGGTTGGGTAGCAAGCACTTCCTTGTTTGCTTATTTGTTTGTCTGTTTTTGAGAAAGTCCCTCACTGGTCTGGCGCTTGTCTGCACAGGCTAGGCTGGCTGGCCAGGAAGCCTCAAAGACCACCATGTATGGCCTTTTAATAAGGGTTCTGTGAATCAAACTCAGGTACAAGACAAGCTATCTTTCCAACTTCCTTTCTCCACTTTTGGAAAAAATTAATTAAAAGACAGCAGAAACAGGCATGGCGTTGTGTATCTGCAATCAAATCTACTTAGGCAGCTGAGGAAGGAGGACCCTAAGTTTCAACATCAACATGGGTAGTTTAGCATAATAAATGAAAATAATAAAAAGATAACAGTAAACCAGAGTTAGGGATGTAGCTCAGTGGTAAAGGATTTGTCTAGCATGTATGAGCCTTGGGGTCAATTCCAGTAGTAGAAAGAAAAGATGGGAGGATGGATGGATGGAAGGAAGGAAGGATGGGAGGAAAGATGGAAGGAAGGATGGAAGGAAGAAAGGAAGGATGGAAGGAAGGAAGGAAGGAAGGAAGGAAGGATGGAAGGAAGGAAGGAAGGAAGGAAGGAAGGAAGGAAGGAAGGAAGGAAGGAAGGATGGAAGGAAGGAAGAATGAAAGGAAGGAAGGAAGGATGGAAGGAAGGATGGAAGGAAAGAAGGATGGAAGGAAGGATGGAAGGATGGAAGGAAGGATGGAAGGAAGGAAGGATGGAAGGAAGGATGGAAGGAAGGAAGGATGGAAGGAAGGATGGAAGGAAAGAAGGATGGAAGGAAGGATGGAAGGAAGGATGGAAGGAAGGATGGAAGGAAGGAAGGAAGGAAGGATGGAAGGATGGAAGGAAGGAAGGATGGAAGGAAGGATGGAAGGATGGAAGGAAGGATGGAAGGAAGGATGGAAGGAAGGAAGGATGGAAGGATGGAAGGAAGGAAGGAAGGATGGAAGGATGGAAGGATGGAAGGGACAATAGTTCATTTGCAAACAATCATTAATTGAATAGTGATCTTTAAAAAAATGGTTTTGAGAGTCTCACTACACAGCCCAGCCTTGTCTTGAACTCACACCGGCCTCCTGAGTGCTGCAGTTACAGGCATGTGCTGGCATGCCTGGCGACACTGATTTAAGAAAACCTTTAGCTTTGAACACACTTCTAAGACAAGCTAGGTTCTTACTCCTCTGACCTAGCAGATGGTCAAGGGCCCAGCTGCCATTGTGAAAAGATACCGAGTGGCCCCGTGCTTCCGTCCAAGGAACCTGCTTGCAGTTCTGGGACCATTTACAGGCTGTGCAAGGCAGCTTGCACAGATACAACCAATGCAGAGTCTGTGCAAAGAAAAGCCAAGTTTGAAAACAGCAACAGCGTGTCTGTTTCTCTTAAAACCCGAACCATCAGAGAATGTGCAGCAATGATGATTTTTACATACAGATGCTACAAATAGGAACAGTCATCCTTTTCTATGGGAATAAAAATCAATTTTAAGAGTGGCTCAACACTTCTCAAACACAGGTCTGAAATACACACTTACTAATCGATCTCTGTCGTTCTGCAGCGAAGACATGGCTTTTTTCAAGCTCTGCACTTCAACAGGGCTACAGGCAGGCACAGGGGCTGCAGCCCTCTGCTTTCCTTCCTCTGACTTCTGGAGTGTCTGCAGTTCACTCCACAGGTGATCTCTCTCACTCTGGAGACTGGCTATGGCCTTGGAAAAAGACTGCATTTTGTTGTGAGAATCTTCTAGTTGCGAAGACAAGTGAAGCAACTGTTTGTCTTTGGATATGAGCTGCTGGTTAAGTTTCTCAAGGTGGGACGAGCTGTCCTCAGCGGTGGTCAGGGGAAAGGCAGCTTGGGAAAGAAGGTCACTCTCTCTGCTTACGTCCTTGTGCTCTTTCAGCTGGGCCAGCTCCTTCAGACTGGCCTCGTACTTCTTCTTCAGGTTACCAAGCTCCTCGGTCGCATGATCTCTGCTGTCCTGCAAGGAACTCATTGACCTTCCGAAAGACTGGATCTGCGCGGTAAGATCTTTATTCTCTTTGGTTACCAGGAGTAGCTTCTGTTCCATCTCGACCAGGTCTCTGGCCAGCTCTGCCACCCTCTCTTCCGCCGTTTCTGTTTCATTTCGCATTATCCCTGCATCATGATGGAGATGCTTCAGCTCCTTCTTCAGTGCGTCCTCGATTTCATTGACCTTCTTGGTAGCTTCCTTCTGAACACTAACTAACTCCTCTTCCAGGTCTGCAGTTCTCTTCTGGGAAGAGGAGAGCGCCACATTTAGCCTTTGAACCTCTTCTTCTTTTGCTTTCAGTTGGGCACCTAGGGTACCTTCTTCCTGCAAGGCTGCCACTTGTCTCTTCAAGCTCTCAATCTCTGTAGACAAGACTTGTTTTTCCCCTTGGAGGGCATCTGAGGACCGTTGTAGGCTTTGCCTAGCTTCTTCCGACCCCTTCAGCTTTTCTTTTAGTTTTGCACATTCATTTTTCAGTTCTTTATTTTGCTGTAGCTGAGCCTCAAGCAGTTGCTTTTGCTGACAGTCTTTTATGGATATCACTTCGTTCAGGTCTTGCCTGTACTGGATCAGTTCGGCATCCAGCTTGGCATTCTCGGAATTGAGGTCATCCATGTGATTTCTGAGCCCTCGAATTTCTTCCTTCAGTTTATTATTCTCAGCAGCAGCTTCTTGGATGAGCTGGTCTTTTTCTAAGATTATAGAGAGATGTCGATCTTCCAGCTGCTGGTAGTCACTTATGATGCGGTCTCGGTCATCCTGGAGCGAGGACATGGACTTAACAAAGGAATCCAGCTGAGCCCTCTGCTCGAGGTTCTCTTTCTTGATGTTTTCCAATGTTTCCATGAGCTGATTAGTTTTCTCAACAGCCTTCTTGTTTTCCTCTTCTAAGGTGGCATTCTCCTCTTCCTCCTGGGACAACAGATTTTCTAGATTTTTGATCTCTTTATTGTGTTGCTGCTGCAGTTCAGCAACAGCTGCCTGGATCGCCTCCTCCTTGCCAGAAAGCAGGCTTATAACCTTCTGTTCCTTCACATTGATTTCATCCTGCAACCGACCCGTCAGCTCTCTTGAGACCTTTAGATCAGTCTCAAGTTGTTCATAATTGAATTTACAATTCTGGATATCAGCTTCTCGCTGTTTTATAATTCCTTCCAAATTTTTCTTATCTTCTTTACATTTTTCTAAAGAGTCATTTAAGTCAGTTGACTGGTCTTTGAGACTCTTAAGTTCTGACTCCAATTTAGCTAACTCATTCATAGAATTGTGATACAGTTGCTGAGTCTCTTCTAATTGGGACATAAGCTCTTTGTTTTCCCCCTGCAGGGTATCACAAACTTTCTGTTGATGTTGGAGCTCTGTCTGGGCCTTGGACTCCCAGATTTCCTTGTCATGTTCAAGTCTATGAGAAGGGGTTGGGGGAGAGAAGGAGGGAGAAAGAGGAGGAGAGAGCTAACTATATGACATACTAACACATATACAACACGATCCACCACACAGGAAAATAGCATACAGCTACATGACAGAGATTTGAATCAGGAAACTTGTGTTCCCTATTTTAGTGATCAGTTTGAGACACTGAGAAGGAACTCAGCCCCAGCCCCACTGTTTCATTCTGCCTTGCTCCAGACAAGTCAATGGCTGGCTTCTCTACAGCTGCAAGCCTGGCAAAGGCAGCAGTGAGGAAACAAAGGGGAGGAGTCCTGAGGGCGGGGCTGTCAGTTCCTGTGTGAGGATGGTATTTCTACCTGGCATACAGGGCGGAGCTGATGAACACTGTGGTGCAGAGGGCAAGGCCACATAGTCCTTTGGGAGTAAGCTGGTGGAAATCTCGACAGTAGGCAGGTTGTCAAGAATGCAGATATAAAAATGAAGAGAAATTTAGGTCATCTCAACAGAGATATGGAGGAAAAACATATCAGTGGTTTTATATTAATGATTTTATGCTAATACAAATTATAATGAGTCACAAAAATGACTAAAAATGTCAGAAGGGAAAGAGGATATACATTCCAAGGGAATTTAAAACAAAAATTGCTTGTTTAATTCTAATTAAATAAATATAGCTTAAAGGTTTTGCCTTCACAATAATCTCTGGAGGGAAAAAAGGCTTCTTGCTCACCTGGAGATACTGATCTTCAATTCTTCTGCACGGGTGGTCATTCGTCGCAGCTGATCCTTTAGAATCATGCAATTTTCCTCTTTTAGTCTGATCTCTTCTTCTTTGGTTTGAATGGCATCACCAAACTTCTGCTCCCATTTCTTGGCCTCCTCGATCACCCTGTCACGGTCATCCTGGAGGGATGACATGCTCTTAGTGAAGGCTGCGAGCTGAGCCACAGTGCTGTCCAGGCTCTCCTGCAGCTGTTTCATTGCTTTGTCTTTCTGGGACAGAGTGACCTGGATCTCTGCAAGCGTGTCTTCCATGAGGACCTTTTCTCTGTGCAAAGCATCTAGTTTCTCTTGCATGTTCTTCTTCTCGTCCAGGTGTTTTTCTTCCGCTTGCTCCAGTCTTCGCGCCAGATCTTCATCTTTCTGTTTCATCTGGCTTTTGATGGCTTCTTTGTTTGACTGAAGTTCCTTTTTCAGACGGAGGTTGTCCGCTAGCACTCTCGCGGCTTCGCTTTGCGTGTCATCGAGCAGTACCTTGAAGCTAGACAGTTCCTCTTGTGCCTTTCTGCGATGTTCAACTGCTTGCGCCAGATTTCCTTTGGTCACGTCCAGATCCTTTTGGGATTCAGTCTGAACAAACTCTAAGGCCTTAACCGTCTTCTCCAGAGTGCTGATCCTCTCCTGGTACCTAATGCAGTCCTTCTGCAGCTGCTTTACCTCAAGCTGTTTTTCTTTCAGCAGCTCCTGGAGCTCCTTTGCATGGCTTTTATTGCCAGGTCCTTTCTGGGCACCTTGAATCTTCTCTAAATACTCCTTCCGTATTTCTGACTCCACCTTGGTTTTCTCCTTAACCAACTGCTGCTTTTCTTCTTCTAAGTCACTCATGCACTTTTTAAGGTTCTGCATCTCAGATTCTAGTTGCTCATTTTTTATTTGGGCATCCGTAACATCCTGGTAATAATTCCCAATGCTCCCATTAAGTTCTGCCAGCTGGTTCATTAACCTTTCCTCTAAGTCATCTTTTTCTTCTTCTGCCATCTCTTTCAGCTTGGTAACTCGGGAAAGTTCTTCTTGAATTTGCTGGTTTAACGTGTTTATCTTGGTGACTTCTTCCTCAAGTAGTTTTAGTTCGCCATCCTTTGCCGATATTTGACTCAGGAGGGCATTTTTCTCATTCTCTAGTGTCTGGCTAAGCTCCCTGTCACTCTGTTTCTCCATCTCTAACTCAGCGATTCTTCCCTTGAGTTGGCAAAGCTGCTGGAGGTGGTCACTGATGTCATCATGGGAGCCCAAAGTCTCACTAGTGCCAGGCTTGGCGCTGTTTGCTGAAAGAAGCCCTTCCGAATCTTCACGTTTAACGCTCACACTCTGAGTATCTTGCTCTTGCGATTTGCCTGCCAGAGCTTGTGTTTCTTCTTCAGTGACAACATCCTTTTGTTCATCGAATTTCTCAGTGGCCTCTAGGCTAGCTTGCTTCAGTGCACTCTCTTCTACTTGATGCTTCAGCTCTTGAATCTCTTCACTCAGAATGTTTTTCTCTGCCATTAAAGCATCAAACTCCTTAGAAAGGGTTTTATACTCTAATTGTACCCTTTCTAGTTCCTCCTTCAGGCTGGAATTCGCAGAAAGAAGAGCATCCATGCTTTCCTTGGCTGCTCCTAGAGGCTGAGCCTCTGCTCTAAGCCGGTCGTTCTCTTCCTCCAGCTCCAGGATCTTCTGTTGTTTAGATTTAGCAAACTTTCTCATCTTTTCTTTCATCTCTTCCATTTCCTGTTCCGCATCCTGCAGCTGCTTTTCCATTTCCCTTTTGTCTGTCTCTGTGCTTCGTAACTTCCCCTGCAGTTCTTGCTTCTCTTGCCTCACACCTGCCACCACGTGCTGGATCCTCTCTACTTCGTTGCTCGCGTTCTCGTAGGACTGCAGAAGAACCTCATGCTCCTTCTGCAGCTCCCTGTGCTTCTCTTGCCACTCGGTGCTCTCTGCAATGTTAGAGCATCTCAGAGATTCAAGTTCCTTCATCAGTTTTTCCTTTTCTTCGGTAACACCCTCCAGAGCTAGTTTCAAGCTTTCACAAGAGCCACCGAGGCTCTGGTTTTCGAGTAAAGACTTGTCCATTTCTACAATGAGTTTGTCTCTTTCTTCCTGAAGAAGGGCTAACTTTTCTAGGAATGCATCTTTCTCTTTATTTTGAACAGAAACCTGGCTTTCCACATCTGCGAGAGACTTGGTCAGGTGTTCTAAAGCATCTCTAGCTGAAGACAATTCCTCCTGCAGATTCTTGTTTTCTTTCAGCGCCTCCTTTCGGGAGATGAGAGCAGCCTGCAGTTTCCTCTGTATCTGCTGCTTTGCTTTAGTTTCTTCCTCGCCCTCTTCTGACTTCTGCTTCAGCTCACAAAGTTCCAGCTGGAACTGCTTTAGCCTCTCCTCATGCTCCTTAGCCTGCATTTCCAGCTGTGTGTGCAGGGCCCTGATCAAATGCTCCTGTTCCATCATCTCTGCCTGAACTTTGGTGAGGGTCTGTTCTTTCTCACTAAGCTGTCCAGACAGGTAGCTGACCTCTTCTTCCTTCTGCTGCATGTGCTTTTGCAGTTCATCTAGTTCAGGCTGTAATGTTTTTAGGTGTTCCAGGCCAGCAAGTTTGAGCTGGCTGCTTTCCAATTCCTGCTGCAGGCTTTCTGCCTGGGCCTCAGCTTCATGGGAGGCTGCCTTCAACTTCTGGATTTCTAAACCCTGTTTACTTATCTGCTCTTGTAACAGACATACTTCTTCTGATTTTTGTGTCAGCTCATTTGTTACAGAACTAATTTTCAATTCCAGCTCTTCTTTCTCAACCTCCATTTCTTTCAGCTGGGCCTTAATCTGGGCAACAGAAACGGTAGCCTGGAGAGCTCCTGCATCTCCAGGGCGAGTAGGCTGAGTTGTGTGTAGGTCAGACTCTGCAGCAGCGTGGACAGGCTGCTGGTCCGCGTCTTCAAGTGAAACCTCTTCTAAGCCTTCAGTGGGAAGACCAGGTTCTCGCTGGCCAGTGCCTGGGAACTTTCTGTCCACAGACCCTCTCACTTCAATCTGCAGTTGCCTTGGCTGGTCCCCAATGGTCTCACTTTCCTTACTCTGCTCATCAAATTGCCCCTGAAGGAGAGTGTAAGCGTCCTTCTGTTTCCTGAGCTCCTCCTTTAGAAGTCGCTCTCTCTCTTGTGCCTTTTTTAGAATTACCTTCCGGGAAGCTAAGGCTTCCTGAAGCTTCTTTTGAAGTTGGTCCTTTTCCTTTTCAAGGGCTGCTATCTTGCTCTCCAGTTCTGGCTCCCTGTATTCTCCACCACCCACACTGGGCGGGCTGCTCACCGCCGCTTCTTTTACAGGTGCTGCGGAGTCTCCATCCCCAGCATCCTTGGAGCCTGCGGCTAATTTCTGAATAGTTGCTTGCTGTTCAATGATCTCTGTTTGAAGCGAATCTATTTGCTTTGCCTTATCTTGCAAGTTCTGATTCATCCGTTGGACCACAGCCTGTAGTTCTTCTTCCGCTGCCGTCTTTTCCTTCAAGTCTTTCTTTACACGCTCTAGTTCCACTTCTTTTGCGGATAGTGTCTGTTTCAAAGAAACTTCTAGTTCTCGACACTTAGAAGTTCCACATTTTTCTGGGTCATCCTTGTTCTCTCCCTCTTTCTCCAGCTCTCTCCTCTCACTCTCTCTGAGTGCCATCTCTTTCTTATACTCCTCTCTCATGTTGGCTAACTCCTCTTCCAGGGTATTGACTTTTTGTAGGAGCTCCTTCCGGTGGACAAGTGCTGCCTGGAGCTTCCTCTTCCTCTGCTCGCTCTCTTTCCTCAAAAGCTCCAGTTCCTGCTGAAGCTCCTCTTTACTCATCAGCCCTGCTGGGCTTGCCTCATCCTGACTGTGATTAGAAACGGCTCCGTGACTTTCTCCTGCCTGCTCCTTTTTTGCTTCTTCAGCTCTGGACAATAAGTTGAGCTGCTCCTTCAGAGTTTTGATTTCAACCCCAAGAGAAAACTTCTCTTCATTAAGCTGAACCATCTTCTCTGTCATACTGAAGCTGAGTTCCGTCACTTGCTGCTCCTTCTCCTGGATGGTTTGCTGGAGTGTCTCCACATCTTTCTTTTTCTCTTGTAAGAGTTGGTCCATTTTGGCTATTTCCAGTTCCTTCTGTGAAAGAGCCTGTGAAAGGCCTTCCATCTTACCTGCGATATCCTTCACGTGTTCTGCCCCCTCTAACACCTCACTTTCCTTCCTCTGCAGCTGGCTTTGCAGGGTTTTTATCTGTGTGCCCTGTTGAGAAGACTGTAGTTGCACGTTATCCAGTTCTTTCTGTAAAGCTTCAATTTTCACATCCTTAGACTTGGCTTCTACGCTGAGGCTGTGGATCTGTTCTGTGAGCAGGTTGTGCTGAGTCTTCTGGCACTCATAGTCCAGACCTCTTTGCTTTTCTGTTTCTGCAAGGCTGCTTTCCAGTTCTTGGACCCGAGCCCTCAGTTCAGGTAAGACATCGAGCTCTGCCACTCGAGAAAGAAGCTGGTCTTTTTCCTCAGACAAAGTAGTGAGCAAGCTGTGGGCATCCTC
The DNA here is from genome assembly GCF_950005125.1 of Chionomys nivalis. Lineage (NCBI taxonomy): Eukaryota > Metazoa > Chordata > Mammalia > Rodentia > Cricetidae > Chionomys > Chionomys nivalis. Next base: position 58,411,616 of record NC_080088.1, on the reverse strand, counting down.
TGCATCCTTCTTAAATTCTTCAGTTAGCTGGGTTAGGCTGCTAATTTCCTTAGCTTTCTCATCTAAATTTTTTTCGTAAGTCTCTTTTGCCTCATGAAGGCTTGTCTCTAGCTCCAAAATTTGAGTTTTCAGACTTTCCAGTTCATCCTGGTGACACTGGCAAAGACCTGGTACGGAGGGGGGCGTGTCCACACCATCCAGCTTCGTGGAGCTCAATTCTCCTGCAGTGTCATGTGGAGATCCTGCTTCAGATGTTGGAGGCTGCTCTTCAGTGCTTGCCTGTTCCTCTCTTTCAGGCCCTGGGACGCTGCTCTCTTCACTGAGCACCAAGGGGTCATCCCCTGCTGTCACCGAAAGTGCTCCTTCACTCTCCATCGGCTTCACTTCTTTCTGGTCCAGGACCTCAGAGTCCCTGTCAGGCCTCTTGCCCTGAAGCTGTGACTTAAGAAATGCAATTTCCTCCTGAGCTTCTTTCATTTCCACTAATAAAACTGATAGCTCTTTATGTTTCTGAGAAAATATATGCTCTGGGACACCTTGTCCACTTTCTTCGGCATAATTGCTCTTGCTGAACTGAGTAACATCAGCTGTGCTGACCTATTAAAACAGAAACGAAAGAAACACCAAGGAAACTTTAACCAAATATTTCAGAAAGCATTAAAAATGGTCACTACAAACTAGCACTTCATGAATTTTCTAAAACTTTCAACCTTCTGGTTCAATAATTTTTTATACCACAAAACTACTAAAATTTGTAAAACTCTGCATCTCCCACACTGAATGTGTATAATTCAGTCAGCTCCACTCTGAGGTCTCTTTCTAGTCAAAAGTTTCAAGGAAGCTTGGAATCAATTTTCCATAGATATTTCCCATACAAAAAACATTCTTCTTCTAGATTAAAACACCTAGTTATTTCTTCCAAAAACTGCTTTTAAAAAAGCAGGCAATGAATTAAACACCCCACCCACCCCATACCAAGGAGTAAGCTATGAGATTTCTTTCCCTAATCAATTGACTGAAACAAGAGAGTTGTACAAGTAAACAGAGTAAGCATTAGCTCTGACAAGTTGACTACAAACAAGCAGATGCAGATGAGTTGCCAGGATCAAAAAGCCCCAAACGAGCTCTTCTGGTCCTGGACATGGCATGATGGGTGGTGTGGCAATGAGACAGTCATTACAGATTCCTGGTTAGGCTACTCAGTCCATGCCATCTCCATGGATGTTTGCTTGGGGAAGAAAACTAGTGAGTCTCATGAAGTAGTTAATTAGTTTAGGATCAGTAAGAAACCCTGCCTTAGAGGCAGGCGGATCTCTGTGAGTTCGAGGCCAGCCTGGTCTACAAGAGCTAGTTCCAGGACAGGCACCAAAGCTACAGAGAAACCCTGTCTCGAAAAACCCAAAAAAAAAAAAAAGAAAAAAAAGAAAAAGAAACCCTGCCTTAAAAAATACAATGGAGAGAAACCAAGGAAGAAACCTGACAATGATTTCTCTTCACACACACAGGCACGCACATGCACGCACATACACCATATACAGATGCACACAAACACAGGGGCATGGGGGATGTGGAGGTGCCTCACTGGAAGCAGTTCTTGCTGAGGAAGCATGAGGACCTGAGTTTAGATACCCAGCACCTATGTAGATGCCAGGCATGGTAGTACCTGTCTAGAATCACATCATTCTTCTCAAGTACTTTCTTGATATTTTATAATTTTTTGCTCTCTGCATGATTGAGATCATAATTCATAGAGCTCGAAAACTACCTCAGTACTGGACACAGGAGAACCCACTCTGTAGTTTCTTCATGTTACATGCCCATGTTTCCATCACTACAGACAGGAGGGTCTACAGTAAAATCATCCCTGGCAGGGTTTAGTGTAACCAACTGCTTTTTGTTCGATCACCTAAGGGCTTTTATTTCCTCTTTTTTAACTTCCTTTCATATCATCCTTCCATTCCCTCCCCTCACTCCCTACAATAGCTGGAGTTCAGTCCACTCTCTGACTAAAGAATCAAATCAACCACACCAGGAGGATAGAGGACGGGACCTTTGCTCTCTCTGGCCACTCCCACTCTTCTTCCTCCCTCTTCACTGACTTCCTTCTTTTCTGATTCTTTTCTAGTTCATCTCTGTGATCTCAAGGGACACTACCAGTTGGCTCTTCTATGCAATTTCTATGTTTTAAAATTCCTTTCCCTCACTACTGTTCGCTACTTATTTTCTGATTCTTTGGTCTTTCTTCTTCCCTCCCTCCCTCCCTCCCTCCCTCCCTCCCTCCCTCCCTCCCTCCCTCCCTCCCTCCCTCCCTCCCTCCCTCCCTTCTTTTTTTCTTTCTTTCTTGAGGCAGGGTTTCTCTGTGTAACAGCCTTAGCTGTCCTAGACCTACCTCTTGTAGACCAGGCTGGTCTCGAACTCCCAGAGATCCACCTCCTCTGCCTTCCAAGTGCTGGGACTAAAGGCGTGCGCCACCACCGCCCGGCTGCTTTTCATTTTCTTACTAGTCGCACATCTTTCTTATCTGTGTTGATATTTTTTTAAAGCTATGTTATCTTGTTTTCACTAGAAATCATTGGCAGGCCTTTAAGGGAATACTTTTAAGTATTCGCTTGAACAAATAAAATCCATTTTTAGTACAAGTTTTATCATTTTTAACTAAATAATATTGCAATTTTTTGAATTAAGTCTCCTTTGACAACTTTGTGAACAAGGCCTCCACGGCTCCATGAAAAGGTATTGAATGTAAGTTTGATGATTAATTTTGTATAATAACTTGGGTGGATCATGTTCCCAGATCTTTGGTCAAATGTTATTCTAGGAGTTCCTATGAAGGTATGTTAGTTGACATTAACATTTAAAGTAAGAGACTTGTGTATGTACATATGTGTAGGCATGTGTGCACGTGGTGGGTCCACATGTGTGCACCTGCATGTAGAAGCCAGAGGTCAGTGTTAAGGGTTGTTCCAAACAAGTTACCTACCTCATTTTCTGAGGAAGGCTTGGAGCTCCCCAGGTAGGCTATCTGGCTGGCCACCAAGTCCCAGGGACCTATCTCTGTCTCTCCAGGGTTGAGATTAGAAGCCTGAGTCAGCATGTCCAGGCTTCTAGAGCTCTGGGGCTCAAATTTAGGGTCTGGCATGGTACAGCAAGTGCTTTACCAACTGAGCCACCCCCAGCCATCAGGAGACTCTAAATAAGGCAGATTATCCTTCCTAATTCTTTTCCATCACTTGAGGCCTTGGCAAGAAAAAAAAAATCGGTCCTCTCCCCAGACTGGTGTAGGAGGTCCTTCTGTTTGTGTGTTGCTTTTATTGGTTAATGAATAAAGAAACTGCCTTGGCCTAGTTGATAGGGCAGAATTTAGGTAGGCAGGGAAGACAGAACTGAATGCTGGGAGGAAGAAAGGTGGAGTAGGGGAGAGACACCATGGAGCCGACAGAGACAGATGTGCCGAATATTTCCCGGTAAGTCACTGCCACATGGCAATACACAGATTAATAGAAATGGGTTAAACTGAGATGTAAGATTTAGCCAATGAGAAGTTAGAGTGCATGGGCCAAGCAGTGTTTTAATTAATACAGTGTCTGTGTGGTTATTTCAGGTGTAAGCTAGCTGGGCGGCTGGGACGAACACGCGGCCCTCTTCCCTGCAACACCCAGAAGCTTTCTGGACTTAAGTTTTAATGTTTCTCTATCAGATGGCCTCTGGCTCAACTAGAAGATTCTGCATTTCCCATTTCTAAAACTGTACCTCTTTGGGTCTACACAAGGCATCCATTCCCTGAGCCTGGAGACACGGATGAACATACAATGACAACACTTCTGTTAAGAAGCTACACTGCTCACAAAGACCATTTAGGATTACCAGTTGCGAGCAAGGCTAACTGTATATACCACACTTAACAATGGCACTCAGTCAATAGAATGGTATCAACTAATCAGGACATCTTCACCATACCACCCTCCATCCCTGCCGAGGCTTAGGGCATGTCACAAGAGAGGCGGGAAGAGTGTAAGAGCCGAAGGATGCAGGAGTGCTGTGAAGTGCTGGCCTCTGGATGTGACAAAACTGTCACCCAGTGCAGCTGCGGGTCCCTCCCTGCACAAGAGCAAGCCTGGAGAATTCCAGCATCAATGGGCTGGAGCTCTCCAGGCCCCACCCCTTAATAAGGAGCTGTTGGCACTTGATGGCTGTGTGGAGAGGGAGAGTCATTCTTTCTTGAGCATGTTTCCCACTGGTAGGTTTCCTGTGCTACAGTGGGTGGCCCCATACCCATGCACATATCAGTAACACTAGTTGACTTAGGGGGTTATCAAAAAAAAAAAAAGACAAAATTGGATATGGGAGGATTAGATATGGATTGGAGATGTGGAAAGAGCTAGAGTAGGAAAACTGGGGTAGATATGATCATATTTCATACATGTATATACATGTATGAATTCACAGATAAAGAAAAATTAGAATTAAAAATTTGAATAAACATTACACAGGGATACCCTATCTCATCACCCTTCCAAAAAAAAGTTGAATAAATAAACTTCAGGTTACAAAAGCCACAATTTTATAAAGGCTCCTTTAAAATATAATCCTGAGTAAATATTGCTAAATTCAGGAGATTTTATTTAATTTCTACCTAGAAACAGGCTGTGGTGGTTTGACTGAGACTGCCCTCCACAGGCTCATGTATTCCAACACTAGGTCCCCAGGTGGTGATGCTATTTGGAGAGGTTGAGGAGGTGTGGCCTTGCTGGAGGAAGTATGTCACTGGAGGCGGGCTTTGAGAGTCTGAAGACTGGAGCCATTTCTAGTTCACTCTCACCGCTTGTCACTCATCACTGCTCATGAGGAAGGATGTGACTGTGCTCCTTCCCGTTCCTGCCTGCTGCCTGCTTACTGTGTCCTGTAATGAACTCTAACCCTCTGAGACTGTAAGCCAAATAAACTCTTTCCTCTTTAAGTTGTCTTGTCAGGTAAGTTTTGCTACAGCAACAGAAAAGTAACTAATACATAAGCACTCCTAAACTTGTGTTGGTTTAGGACAAAGAATTCCAAACATTAGAACACAAACACATGAAGAAGTCTAATCTTTAAGAATCTCTTAAATGTTATTTCCCTCTATTGGTGAAACAGTTTTCTGTCAGCAAGAATAACACTGTTGGAGTTGCCACCTCCTAATTGAGATCCCATTGTGACTCTACCAGTGACCACTCACCTCGCTGACTGCGCCGTAGGCCTCCCCTGCTCTATTCTGAGCCTCCAGAAGAGCAATTCGAGAGGACAGCTTTTCTGAAAGTCAAAAAGTAGTTCCTTTAGATAATACATGTGGAGTATTTGAAAAAAACAGAGTTGTAGTTGTATTGTACCAAGGCTACTTGAGATGTAGTTCCATTGTACCAAGGCTACTTGAGATGCACAAAACAATGAAAAGGGAAGAAATACGCAAAGGGGTTTGAAAGGTTTGAAAGGCCATCAATGCAAAGATATGTGAAGTGGAAGAGTTACTTCTACGGGATAATTTGAAATTCTACTATCTTAGTTTATCCACAACACTACTATGTGAATTGTGGCAATGCTCCCAATGCTTCTTAACAGATGTTCAGACATAAAGTTGAGCAATGAAAAGGAGCTGTGCGATCTCAACAATCAAATGAGGAACAACGACATGATGTGAGGGGTGCACAGCTGTGTGGACAGCTGGGATCAGAATCCAGGGCTTACCTCTAGCATAGGGTACAATGCCCTGGCAGAGAAAACTACTTAACACTGGCGCTAGTACCTCCCATAAGCTGACAATCTTTCTGATAACAAATACACTAGAGAGAGTGTAGTTTCTATTCCACATCTCACTGCCTTAACATGACCTACTGGGGCGCTCATGTTCTGACTTACTATCCTCCAACCTCCTGTGTTGTCCCTTTAAAAAAACTCTACTATAAAAACTCAGAGCTTCTTTCTGTTCTGCAAACACATCAAATTCATTCACATGTCACATTTGTTCTGCTCATTTCCCTGATTAAAATGTTCTTTGCATGACTGCCCTGCCTTAGCCATTCAGATGTCAACTTTCCAGAGAGACCTATCCTGACCTCTCTAACACTGCCTTTCTCTTCCCTGAGATATACTTGCAGTAGCTGATTTCATTTTTGCCCTAATGTCTATTACTCTAAAATGTTTTTTCTTATGCATGTTTATGACCTGTCCTACATCCTATGTCCACAGCTGTATCTCCAGCAAGTAGAATAGTGCCTGGCTCCTAAGAAAGGGAGAATATTCATGAAATGACAGTACACAGAATATGCTCAGACATTTCAAATCCCTGAGAAGGATTTAGAAGGAGCTCAGAAATGGCTGTACAAACAGTGAGATGAAAAGAACATGACAACAATGGAAAGGACATTAGGACAGCAGACACAAAAGCCAGTACAGAAATCCCTATGGCCAGTGTCCCCCAGAAGACAGAACTCTGTCCCCTGAGGGACAGAAAATGTAACTTGCAGACCTGCGAAGCATGTGAAAACCATGTGAACAAGATAGGAGCTGCTTTCGAAGTGGTAAAATAGGGATCCAGGACAAAATTCCAAAACTGTACTGTCATAGGTGAGACAATGAGTTGAATTGTGGCTTTACTGGCAACAGGGGGAATATTTCTAATGATTATGCATTATGCATAATTTCCGGGTAAGAGCTAAGTGGAAAACTATAAAAGGTTACATGGAGATACTGGGTCTAGTATTATAAAGGTTACTTTATAAAACATCTCACTCCCAGAGGATACAGCACAGTAGTCAGAGGTATTCATTCTGTGGATCATGACTCCATTCCCAAATGAATACAAACTATGTAGACCCCTGTGGCGTTTACACTGTCTACCATAAAATGTAGCACTGAGAAGCAGCAGCACTATGCTCACTCACTTGGACACACTGCTAGTCTTATCTTGATAACTACCAGCTCCGCTCTCCGAGACCCCGAGAGCACACTCAGAAGAGCTGTGTGTAGACAATGCTAAGAGCAGCAGGGCCTCTGGGGTAAGAAGACAGAATATCGGTTTGTGTCTATACATACCATTCTCAGCTCTCAGCTCCTCCAGCTCTGCAGAAGTAAGGAGCAAGGCTCCCCTTTCACTCTCCAGCTCCATCACTCTCTTCTGCAAAGAGGCGATACTCTCCTCTGCGGCTGCCTAAATTATAGAGAGACAGAGAATTAGTGATTACCCAGCGAAAGCCCGCACTGATGCCCAGAGGGCCTTAGCCCTTAGCACTTGTATCATCTCAAAGTTCTCCAGCCATGGGGATGCTTTAGAAACAGCATCTATCCCTTGGAATCTTTGGAGACTTTTTAAAGTCTGCAGATAGAAAAAGAAACAAAATATACCCCATAAGCTTCCAGCTCAGTGGGTTTTGAATCCAACTTTGAAGCCTGGATTATAAAGTAGAAATCCCAGGTCAACTGTGTGTGAAAGCATGATTTAAAAGTTCACAAGCAACACCTTAGAGTAGAGTGAAGCCAGCAAGCAGCAAGGCCTGGAGGAATATAAACACAAACAAGACTTCTCAAGAGAAGGAAGACCCATGAGTGCTGTGCCACTGGGTTTCTTCCATTTACACTAAAAATGTTCTCCTGTTTAACTTATGTATCCAGAATGTTTGGCTCTCTTAGTGACAGGCAAGTATCTATGTTACTAAATCTTTAGATTTTATTTCCTTTTACACATTTTTTAACCCTCACGGGGCTCACTTTATACAATTTTCCATGCAATCCCAGAGACATTTCCATGCTAGCTATAGCATTTGCACAGACTGCTTGGTCACAAACCTTCACTATGGATTTTCATCTAGAGAAAAGTTTCTACTTTGTAATATATAAAGCAAATAAAACTCCAACAAAATCGCCGTAGATATTGTATCTGGAAAAATAAAGACTTGAGGAGAAACAAAGCTACGGTGTGAGGAATCAAACAGGAAGAGCACCAGTCAAGAGGCGTTAATCCTCTGTATGAAATCAGCCCAAATGATGTGACTATCGGACCAACTCAAATCACTTACCTAAGACAAAAATAACCAACTGAGTTTTGGGGCTCTCTACCACACACCAGAGTTTAAAGCATGGGTATATGCTATTGGCTGATACAAAGTAATCGAATGCTTCAAAATCTTAGAAACAACAAAACAGAACCTCCCAGACAAAACATTTATAACATCTAGGACAAAAGAGGAAACTGTGATTCATTCTCAAGAGAAAATATAACCAACAGAGACTAATCACAAAATGATACAAAGGTTGGATTAACAAGCAAGAACTTAGTTATTGTGGTGATAGTGGTTGAACCCAGGGCCTTTGGGCAGGCTAGTCTGGTGTTCTACCACTGAGTGACATTCCTATCCCTTGGTTTTTCTTTTTGAGTCAGAGCCTTACAATACAGCTCCGCAAGATGGCCCTGAGATGTCCTGTTTCTACCTCCTGAGTTCTGGCCTTATAAGGATAAACTACCAGGTCTGGCTCCAAGCTAGGATTTTAAAGAAGATATTATAACTATGATAAGACATAATACATCAAAAATGAAGGAAAAGACAGAAACATCTGATGCAGACAATCAACTCTATAAAACAAAAAAAAATTGAAAATATAGAAAAGAAAATGATAATCATGAAATGGAAAATCTAATGGGCAGGCTTCATAGAAGAATAGAGGTAAAAGAAGAAACGCACAGTGAACTTGAAGACAGAGCAACAGAATCTAAATAGTCTAATTATTGAAGAAAAATGACCATAGCCTCAAGGAAACATAGGACATTAAAATATACTTTAGCTAGAACATCAGAAAAATTATTTTAAGAAATGGCCAAGCTTTTCTCATGCGCAAGCTTATATGTGTAAAAAAGGGGGGACCTCAATAAAATTAAGAAACTTGCAAAGAAAACCACAACTGACTACATCACAAAATGAAAAAGGTCTTTTTAAAGCTCAGTAGAGAAATGATACTTCTATCTACAGGAGCAATCATTTGAATAATTACTCAAGAACTGCTGGGGGAGATGGAAGACAGAAGGCAATAGCATACATTTTTAAATGTCCGGAATGAAAAAGTGTCAATATAGAATTATAAATCCAAGAGCAAAACAAAATGCAAATATCAGACAACACTAAGAGAATTTTCTCTAGCTGTGACTCTAGAGAACCTGGTGTAGATGGGAAACAAGAGCCTCAGAGGGAAGTATGTACGTGATATTAAGTCAACATTTTCTCCTTAGTGTGGTTTAAATACTTGCAACTAACTGTTCACTGCAAAAGTGTTAACGATATGTGCTAAGATTTAAAACTTTAACACAGACAGTAAATTCAGCACAGAGAACAGGGTGAGAGTATGTCATGCAAGGTTTTTATATCTTAAGTCACCGTTTTAGCCCTAAAAAGACTGCAATGTTAAGAATCTCTCTCTCCCTGCCCCTCTCTTTCTCTGTTCTATAAACTTAATGCCCTAAATGAGTTTTCAGACCATGTGCCCCAAAGTGGTTAACACAGGCAGAGCCTGGCTGGCCCTTGGGTTAAAGGGAGACAGTTAAGAATCAAATCAGAAAAATGACAGAGCAGATACCACTAGATCCCAGCAGGCTGCAGGTCAGTACATGCATGTGACACAGCTGTCTCAGGAGAGCTCAGATACCCAAACCATCTACTCTACAAGACTAGAGAACAGCATGTTGTGCTGTGTGGCCACTCCTAACAGGCAAACGTGCAGACGCTAACTCTGCCTAGGGCTTCAGTGGTGGACCGCTCAGAGAAGTGTCTGCCTAGGGCGTCAGTGGAAAGCTTAGTGAAGTGTCTTGCAGAAGCACCGAATCAAACTCTTCCAACAAGTGAGACCTGGAAAGATCAAGCTTTTCTTGAAGTAACAACTGAATCCCAATGTTTATATGAATATACAGCTAGTACTCATAAGCAATATCTGGCGCATAGGGAAGCCAGAGGATAAATAGATCCAGTACTGATACGGAAGCTAGAATTAAAATAAGTACATCAAAGCAGTTATTAAAATCACATTCTTATATCTTCAAAAATCACAAATTAAAACAGCATCACTGAGTGCTGGAACAGCTGCAACTACACTAACACACATGGAACAAAGGGGGCACGAGTCAGAAAAATAATCTAATGGCAAAATAGCTTCCAAAGGATTGCAGGATTGAAACCCAGATATTCAATAGAGTAGATGAATAAGCACAGAAAATATTGTAAAACTGAGGTCAAGGCCTATTAATACCCCAGTGTTCAAAGTCAATGATGAAATCTTAAAAATAAAAGAAATTTTAAAAAGAGATTTTTTTTATTAAAGACAAAACAGCAGACAAGAGAGCTGAGAAGTACTCAAAGTGTTGAAAGCAAAAACAAAAACAAAACAAAAAACCAAGCCTGTCAAGTAGAGTTCTACAGTTAGCACAAAGTACAAAGCTGAGATAACAGTGTGATTAGCTACACAGAAGTTGCAGAAGCCATCTGTGAACACACACACACACACACAGACACACACACTCCCATCCACACCCATAGAGTAGTTAAAAAACAGTCCTTTACACAGGATGGCATTGGATAGAAATATGTAACTCAGGATTAGAAGATTGTGGGGGCTTCCACTTGCTTTTATTAATAAAATTTCACTAGAACATGATTGCTACCATGCTTATTTTTAATTTTATCTCTGCTTTTCTCTACAATGGCGATTTAAAATAATAAATGCAACAATAGCTATGAATCACAAAACAAGCAAGAAAAGGGTCCATAAGTTAACCATGCAAGATTATGATGGAAAATGGAATAGTAGTTCATGCTAGAGAAGGTACTGAGTAGGGTGAGGATAATATGGTTCACCTCATTAAGAGTTTGGGTACCACAGCTGAATGCATCTGACAAAACATCCTCATACTTACGATTTATACATTTAATGCTTTATAAATTTTACCTCAAGAGAAAAAGAATTGCTCAACTAGTATACCTCAACTACTAACAACTACTAACAAATCTAGTCAATAATACACATTCTGAAATATTTAGGGATCCTGATATCAACAACCCACTGAGAAATACATAAAACATTAAGATGAACTGGTGGACAGAGATAGACAAAAGGGTAGTTACTAAAGCAAATACATACAATACAGTATTACGATACAATCTAGAGTATAAAAACAGTTCCTACCTATGTGAACTGGAAAAGGTCTCAATAAACACTTTCTTATGGCTCATAGTACTGTCCAGGGACCTTGTCTTAACAGCTCTGTTAGTGGGGCATCACCTCACAACAGAGGTGGGTGAACACACTCACTGCAGTTGTGTGCCAGCCTGGTCCACTGAGATCCAGACACCCTTTGTTCTGACACTCATACTCACTAAGAGTCTTGGGGTGATTATAATTTAGTTTCCCACAGAGACAGCTGGAGAAGGAAAAAGGCATATACTGGCTAGCCAGCCATTTGGCAAACAAACTTGTTTACTGTTGATATATTTACTAGAAATATTATGGTTTCTCTAATAGACTTGTAAGGTTGCTTAGACTGACTTGTGTACCCTAAACCTGAACAAATCTTAGTAAGAAACAAAGCTGATCCCACACTGGGAAAATGACTGTGAAACAGGAGTCACGGTCCACCCACGACACAGATCTAAGGCACTGGAGTCGAACCGCTTCTCAGATGTGTGTGTTAGCATCACTCCCTCACTACTCCTTGTGGGAAAGCTGCTTTCATGCCTTTCAGGATTCCAGTCAGGCAGACGCCTCCCCTAAAAGCACTTCATCAGGTAGAAAATACACATTTACCCTCCCTGTCATACTCATTAGAGCCCCTCAATACAGCAAAGATAAATATATCATACAGAAATTTACATGTCATTACCTGTATGCCCTCATTACAGACATCTGGTAAAGAAGTCTGAGATGCTGTTTCATGTTTTTGCAAGTTTTGCTTATTTATAAATTGTCTAATTTCTTTAGATTTTTGCTGGAGTTGATCTAAGGAAAAGAAAACAAACAGATGCGATATCTGAGGAAAATGAACACACAGAAGAGAGCTCTGAGTCTAGCTGAGCCCTAGCTACCGCCCTCTAAGGATACAGCACATCACTGGTCAGTTATCGTAATTAACATTATGATGCCGATTACATTTTTAGCTGTTTGGACTGAAGAGGATCTCAGTAAACTATGTCCTTCTAAGGATTAATAAGCACATGGCAGGTTACAGCATCACAGAGAAACCCTGCTATTGGTATCAAAACGGATGGAACAGGGAACATCATGTTATGTGTAGGAAGCCAGACAGGTGCACATTTTCTCTCTTCTACAGGAACTGAAGTGAAAAAGCCTCAAGAAAGACAGTGAATCCTAGGGACTTGGGAAGGGGAGGGGTATGAGAGGAAGTTCGAAAACACACACTTTTGCAAGTATGAATTCTCACATACTTGATACATGCTGATAAAGAAAGGCCTAGACATTTAAAATATTCATTTTTCCTTTCTCCCTTAAAAATGGCTTTAGTGGAGCCTGGCAGTGGTGGTTCGTTCCTTTAATCCCAGCACTCAGAAGGCAAAGACAAGTCAGTCTCTACGGGTTCAAGGCTTCTCTGGTCTACAGAGCAAGTTCCAAGACAGTCAGGACTACACAGAGAAATCCCGTCTCGAAAAACCAGAGAAAGTAAAATGGCTTTGGTGGTCATGTTTACGTTCTCCACACACCACTCAAGTCCTAGGAGCCCAGCAAGAGCCCCAGCAAGCGAGGTTTGAAGTATGTGCATGGTTCGGGGAAAGGACAATGTACTCAAATTTTCCCCTTTTCCCTCATGATGCCCTCTAACTTTCTGGTAGACAACCAAATTTTTGGAACATGTTTGCAAGTTATTTCTTCCTAAAGTCTTCTGGGGCCATGCACACTGCCATCTGTCAGCGCTCTGAAGGAGACTAGTGACACACAGACTAGTGATATGGAGGACTGGTGTGCACACGGTCATCTGTCAGCGCTCTGAAGGAGACTAGTGACACGGAGGACTGGTGTGCACACTGCCATCTGTCAGTGCTCTGAAGGAGACTAGTGACACACAGACTAGTGACACGGAGGACTGGTGTGCACACGGTCATCTGTCAGCGCTCTGAAGGAGACTAGTGACACGGAGGACTGGTGCTCAAGGAGGTGCACTTTTTAAAAATAAACTTCTAAGATGTCAAACTTTTAGAGTAATTTTCAATTTTAATAAAATATTTAAAAATGTTTCTTAAAACCTGCTTAGAGGACAAAAATTTTCTTCAAAAGGGAATTTTCACCTATGATAAAAGCCAGATCTACCTTTAGACTTACGGACGACTCTTTGCTGTCTGATCTGCGTACCTACACCTGGCCAGACCTTTCCAGAAACAACTCCCACTCCCACTCCTGTCAGTCACTGCACTCTCCCCACCAGTCATGTGATCGCTCACAGGACTACTCAGCAATGCACAGAGTGCTCCTGTTCTTAGTGCTGTGACAATGAGGTCAAGACGACTATGACTTGAGAGGCAAGAATAGACCTGGCCAGAAGAGGTGCCTACTCATGCTTCAGATCTTGTCGCTAACAGAGCCCTGTAGTAGGGGGTGCAATCCACTCAGGGGCTAGCAGTGACTTCCAGAGCCACCAAACACTGACCTTCCAGTTGTTGAATGGCCCGGGCTGACCCGGCAGCCTGTTCACTCTTCTCTCGGAGCAGCTCCGAGTTTTCCTCCTTCAGGGCATCGCAGGCAGACCGCAGCTCTTGCTGGGACTTCTGAAGACTCGAAATGCAAGCAGTCTTCTCCTCCATGTCTGCTCTATATTTTTGCTCGAGAGCACTGTACTGAGTCTCCAGCTCAGCCTGGGCTCGGCCGGATCGCTCCAGCTGTCCCTGAAGCTGATGCATCTCTTCCTGCAGGTTATGGAAGGATAATTTTCTCTCTGCCACTTCAAATTCTACCTTCTCCATCAGAATCTTGGACTCCTGTCTCTCTGTTTCCATGGTGCTCTTTAAAGTACCATTTTCAGCTTCCAACTGCTGTAACTGTTGTGAAAGAGTCTAGAAAACACAAACACAAGCCATCATGACCCATAGCTACATCCTTTCATGCAGGGAGCACACAGAGGAACTCCTAGGAGCCAAGCAGGCAGCACTATGGAATAACATGGAATAACACCCTCATGTTGGTTTCTAGACCTTTTGGACCACTTGCACTCACATTTACTATGAGTCAGCATTTTTTTCATTTTTGCCTCCCCCATTAGAAAACATGTTCCGTGAGGGAAGGAGACACTTTATTTCATCCTTACTAGTCTCTAGATCCAGCACAGTTTATGGCAAAGTGGACTCAATACACAATGAATAAAGCAATCTAGCCTCTGTCCTGGAGGACCTCAGGCTTCAGGCCCGGAGACAGGTTGAGCATCAGACAAAAACACAGAAGGGACTAGAGGGATATCTGCAAAGTGCTCACGGGAAGAGAGAGGGTGCATTAGGGTGGCCTTCCTTTAAAAGAAAGCCAAATAATCTAAAATCTAGAAGTGAGCCACCAGCTCAGCAAAGGAAGTACTAAGAATGGTAATCAGGCAGAGAGCGAAGAAAAAACATGGCTGCCATGGCAGCTGGGAGTTAGCAGTGAGAAAAACTCCAGTGATGAAAGGAAAGAAGGCTGGAGAAACAGCGTCAAGCTCTGAGGATGCCTTAGCATTAAGAAACTGAGAGCTGTTCTCGACGCACTAACGCGTCTGGTCACACAAGTTTCTGAAGAGGCAACCCTCTCAGTGACAGAGGATGCACGGGGTATGGGTGGAAGAACAGAGGCAAAACCCTGTCAGGAAGAGCTCTTTATGTGAAGATGTTCCCAACCAGAGCTGGTCCTGATGTTACTGATGAGGAGGGCAGAGGCTAGAATTAAAAGATAAAATCGGCAGGACTAATATTAATTGTAGGGATTGAAGAATACAAAGGAAACAAGAAAGTTTGAGTTTTAATCTTTTGAGTGAATACCATTAAGAGATAAAATATGGTTAAAATATTTTAAGTGTATTTTTGAATTGGATACATAACAATGACATATATTCGTGGGGTAAATGTGACATTTCTATATGGGCACACAATGTGAAACCATCAGATCCAGGTCCTTGGCAGATGTCATGTCAGGCATGTGTCTTTTCTTGGTGTTGGGAACAGTCACAATTGTCTCTACTAGGAGTTGAAACAGTTGTCAAAGCAGCTGTCCCTCTGTGCTGCTGAGGATTCCCTGTATTCACTTATCCTCCTCTCCACCCTCCCAAGCTCCGGAAGCCACTATTCTCTTTTCTACTTGTGTAACATTACCTTTTTGGCTTCCCTATGGAAGTGAGAGCACGCGGAATTTGTCTGTCTATGCTTGACTTTTTCACCTAGAACAGCATGCTGGCTTCGTTCCCCATTGCAGCAGAAACACAAAACTGTATTCCTGTTTTAGGACTGAGGAACATTCTATTGTGTATATTTACTACGCTGATATATTAATAAACATTATATTTTCATGACAGGCACCATCTCGACTGCTGTGAACAGTGCTGCAGCAGAGGAGTCTTCAGGGGCCTCTGTGTCCTCTGGCTGGGTACCCAGCAATGGGATGTCAGACAATGGGAGTTCTGTGCCTGCTTTTCTGAGCTACAAATAATAGGCTTTAAGAAGGAAGGTGAGTTTTGCTTTTTTACCTGTTGAGCTTGCCAAGGTTGTAGGTTAGCCATGTATGACTAGGGAACTGGGTACATATCAAAAGTACTAGGGAGACGAATGTTTGGGAGAGACCAGTCGCAGTGGGGATAATCACACCTACTATAAGAGCGAAAGAGAGAAGAACAGGTATAGTAAGACTACCTGGCTGAGGCTAGTCCACTGGCAAGTACTGTTTAATGGGCAGGAAAAGAAGCCTATGAAGGAAAAACAAACAAAAAAAAGCTCCAGAGACATCGGAAGAGAACTAAGATGTGCCCTGTGCTCACAAGAAAGCAGTGGACTTTGAGGAAGCTTCAAAAAATAAATGATAAACAGGAAGAAATACCAGTCAGACATGGTGGCATATCCCCAGAATCCCAGCATACGGGAGGACTTGAGGGCAACCCAGGTTACACAGAAAACCTTTTTTTTTAATTAAAATTTTTTTTAATTAAAAATTTTCATTTCCCTCCTCTTCTCACATCCTCCCCCCCACCTCCCCCTATTCCTGCTTTCCATCCACTCCTCCTCTGTTTCTGTTCAGAAAGGGGCAGGCCTCCCATGGATGTCAACAAAGCAAGGCACATCAAGTTGAAGAAGAACTAAGCTCCTTCCTTTGAATTAAGGTTGGGCGAGGAATCCCTGCATGGGGAGAAAGGTTCCCAAAAGTCAGCTCAAGAGTCAGGGACAGGCCTGACCCCACTGCTAGGAGTCCACAAACAGACCGAGCTAGACAGTGGTCACACATATGTAGAGAGCCTGGGTTGGTCCCATGCAGGCTCCCTAGCTGTCAGTCCAGAGTCTGTCAGCAACTATGAGCCCAGGTTAGTTGAGAAAGCCTATTTTAAAAAATGAATAAAACCCACCAACAACTAAGAAACAAATATCGCAGAAAGATCTAGTAAAAGAACGCTGAAAAGACAGTCATTAGATTTGAGAATTACAGGTGTGTCATGATTCTCTAGAAGAGCTTTGGGAGTGTGGCAGTTAATTCACGCTTGGCGTGTGCCGGACCCTAAGCACTTTTATACGCTACCTCACGTGACTCTGCAATAGGTCCTTCATATAAATGCTACTGTCATTAGTTTACTGATGGAAGAATCTGAAATCTACCAGGCCAACCAGGGTGTGCAGGAATTCTCTATGCACGCCTTTCTCTACTGTGCTGAGGGAACGATGATGGCCGCTGCATAAGGGAGCTATGAGGATCCACAGTGCATCGACCAATAAATACACTGTCTGACGGAGGTCACACAGAGGCAGCCACCTCAGCAGCAAAGGCCTAGGAAGTACCACAAAGGAAACTAGACCCTCACTGTCCCAGGACACTCAGAAAGGACACCTAGAGGCAGAGTATGGGTTTTATGAGGATGAAGAGGAGGGAACATGCTTCTACACTACAGAGAAAGCTGCCTCAAGAAGGCAGGCTGAAGCCGGGCGATGGTGGCGCACGCCTTTAATCTCAGCACTCGGGAGGCAGAGGCAGGCGGATCTCTGTGAGTTCGAGACCAGCCTGGTCTACAAGAGCTAGTTCCAGGACAGGCTCCAAAACCACAGAGAAACCCTGTCTCGAAAAACCAAAAAAAAAAAAAAAAAAAAAAAAAAAGAAGGCAGGCTGAGCTTTAAGGAGGAAGAATGTGGCTGATGTTTCCTGGCAGCAGACAGCATCCAGGTGAACAGGCAAAGGGTGTGTTGAATTAATTAACTATAAATTAATTCTGTATTAGAACTTGGCTACTTGGATATGACCACAGGACAAGGGCACAGGGAGGCCAAAGGCAGATAAAAGTAGCCCAGATTGGAAGCATGGGTCCATATAGTACAACAAGAGAAAGAAGAATTATTGCCTTATCGGATTACTTCAACCCAGAAGAAAGCTGACCAATGAAAAAAGGCAAAATAGAGACCATGCACGAGGTACAAGAACCACTCGAGACAGACAAGGGGGGAGAGTGACAAGAAAGAAACTCGCCAGAGGAAAACAGGAAACTGCAGAAAGACTCTAGCCTACAGCAATGAAGGAAAAGTGATAAAGATAAAGTGCGATAAAGATGGACCATGAATGCCCCCCGGGAAGGGACCGCGCCTGCTTTACCGCTGTGTCACCACCAGGGAAGCACTGAGCGTTGCTGAAAAGAATGAACAGATGGCACCAATCCTCTGGCCGCTTAAAGGTTTTCATGACTGTTGCCTAACAACCTAAAGTAGAAACCAGCCCTCCCCGGCAGCCAGTGGGACCGCAGACAGTACCTGGTTTCTCTGTTCGGCCAAAGTCAGCTCCTGCTGCAGCAAGTCTACAACCTGAGCACGGCCCAGCAAGGCTTCTTCATGTTCCTCAAGTTTCCTTTGCGTTACCTTCAATTTCTGGAAAGAAGCATTTGGACATAATTACAGATAAATAAGCACAATTATTTGCCCACCTTCCAAAGTGCCATCTGCACCTGTAAGGCTCCGCTTTCGAGTGTGGAAGAAAAGGACTAAGTAGGACACCGCATGCCATGGCCCAGCCAGCAGCAAGAGAACATCCAAAATGTCTTCTCCAGAGCGCAACAACAACCAAGCCCAAATGCAAGCAAGGCCTTGAATCACGGAGCCTGATACACTTAAGATAAACGACACACTCACGTTCAAAATTACATAGTTCCTGTCCTGTCCCTAAGTAGCACAGGTAGCATGCATATCTTACCTACCAAAGAGAGCAATCTTTATAGGCAAAACCATTTCTCTTCTGTTTTCAATCTCAGGGCAGGCACTTGAAAAATACCCATTGAATCAATCAATCAACATATATATATATATATATATATATATATATATATATATATATATATATAATTCATAGTCTAGTTTTCAAAGCAGCACACTCTGAAATTCCACTTAGTAGTACATTCTGAAAGACCGCTTAGAACTTGGAACAGGTTGCACTCAAGAACAAAGAAATGAGCGGCTGGGAAGGATGGCACAATTGGCAAAGTACTCGAGAGACTTTATGTTCAATCCCCAGAATCCACATAAAAAAAGCCAGGCCAGGTGAATCCCAGACTGAGGTGGTAGAAACAGGATTCTGGAGGCTTCTTTGCCAGCCAGCTGGCCTAGCCTAAGTGGTGACCTAGGCCAACGAGAGGCCTCACCTCCGAGGGGTAAAGTATCGAGGCGAATGGCTCCAGAGGAAGGAATGACATCCAAAGTTGTTCTCTGACCACCACACACATGTGCATGTGTGCATGCATACCTGTGTACATAAACATACACTTGCACATACATGAACACACATGTACAAACACAGATCAAACAAAGTGTCACTAAAGTGCCTTTCTTTACAGGGTTCTACATTCTAAGTACACGCAATGTGAGTTAGTACAGGGTAAGCTCAAATACAGTGAAGTCAATTTTCAGTGCACCTTAAAAAATATTGATTTAATAAAAGACTGTGCCTTCAAAATCACTTTTTTTACCTCCTTTTTTTAAAAAAATACAAAACTGACTTCATATATTTGAATTTTTGGATCAGGGTTAGAACATGAACTGTAGCAGTAAATCCGCAAATGAGAAAGAAACAAGCCCACTGCTGACTCCCGCATAAGTCCCCAAGTAAATTCAGCTTTAGAGTTCCAAGTTCCAACCTGATGAGATAAAGAAAAAGGGACAGTATGGACAAGACAGAAAATAATATGCAACGAAAGACAGGACACCAATAAGAAGCTAAGGAATGCATGGAGGACATGTGGAGCGCAGCGGGGAAGGGAAGTGCTTGGGACGTGGCTGTGAGGTCTGGATTAAACGTGAACCAAAATGAGAATCGTTCTACGGAGTGTGAACCACACACCTGCTGCATCTCTGTCTCCACATCTGCCTGGGTCACTAACTGAAGCAGCTCATCTTCATGGAGACGGACCTGGGTTTCAAAGCGGGCATCTTTCTCTCGGACCACCTGCTGCATGGAACTCAACTGAAGACACACACCAGAGAAACTAGACAAGTTACACTCCAGAGTAGCTCACAGACAACTCTTTCAGCCTAATCTTCAAAGATGGGCACACAGCACTGACGGAAATCGCTTATCTAAACCTCAGCTCTAAGGGTGAGAATGTCAGAAGAGCAGGAGGCCCAGCCGTAACCTCCAGACAAGAGAGAAAGCCTACTACCAATCTCAGAACCAACTCATACATAACCTTAATTAAAAAATCTTAACAGATACTAAAAATGTTATAAATATGGGAGAAGATTTATTTTTAGTTCTGAAAAGATTAGAAAATGAAACATACATGTGAAGTTAAATTTCTGTTAACTCCTTCAGTATCAGACTCATGCTCAAAAATGGTCCTAGAACCTCACTCCTGTAAATTAGCAATTCAACCATGAACATTATTCAAAATGCTCCTCATATGGAAATACAAATCTACTCTTTCTTGTGTGGTTTCCAAACTTGCTTTGACTAAAGAACTGTGTGTGTTTTCAAGGGCACACCACCTCTGCAGAAAGCCATGTCTGGCTGTCACTGCTGCAGGCCGGTCTCTTTAATGCATTCTTCTCTGTCTTTCCCAACTCTTCCCCACAAGAATGAGGCTTGTCTAGAGTGTTTCCTAGCTCTCTGGGTTCCTCTCTGTCTTCCCCACAAGAACACGGCTTGTCTAGAGTGTTACCTAGCTCTCAGGGTTCCCCTCTGTCTTCCCCACAAGAACGCAGCTTGTCAAGAGTGTTACCTAGCTCTCAGGGTTCCTCTCTGTCTTCCCCACAAGAACATGGATTGTCTAGAGTGTTACCTAGCTCTTAGGGCTCCTCTCTGTCTTCCCCACAAGAACATGACTTGTCTAGAGTGTTGCCTAGCTCTCAGGGTTCTGTTTAAACCCCTCTTTTTTCTGTATAAGTTTCTATAACTATCATGTTCACAAAATACTTTAAAGCTGATGCTACTTTTATCAATTTTATTTTTTGAGATAGGTCTCACTGTGTAGCCTGGACTAGCCAGGAACTTGCCTTGTAGCCAACAATGGTGTTAAACCCATGATCTGCACACCTCAGTCTTCTGAATGCTAGGGCAATGGCTTGTGTTACCACACTTGGCCTTTGGATTTTGTTTGGAATGGCTTCTCCCCAGTGGATCTGTTAACATATTTATATACCTTGGTTGCCTTTGTTTTAAGTAACTTAAAAGAATTAAAAAAAAAAAGTGTAACAGCCGGGCGGTGGTGGCGCACGCCTTTAATCCCAGCACTTGGGAGGCAGAGGCAGGCGGATCTCTGTGAGTTCGAGATCAGCCTGGTTCCAGGATAGACTCCAAAGCTACAGAGAAACCCTGTCTCGAAAAACCAAAAAAAAAAAAAAAAAAAAAAAAAAAAGTAACATTTTCCTATCCTACAGTATATAAGAAGCATGAAAGCTCCAACAGAAGCTGATAGGATAAGATTATCAATTTCTGCGTATATAATTCTGTGGGCCCAACCATCAGCCATTCCTACATGGAATACACCTCTGTCATTAATATGTCTGATGGCTAAGGTCAGCTGCATGTTGTGTGCAAAGATCTCCGAAATGAAAATGTGCCATGGTACAAAAGCATCCTCGAAGGAGAACTACGAGAAACTGAGAAAAACAGAGTTAAGGGAGCCGGCGCAAAAAGGCTGGCTCTGGCTTCAGAATGACCATGAAGAAGAACGCTGTGTACTAGAGTCATTAGCAAGGAGCCTCATACCCTCTCCACTTCTTTAGTCTATGTTCAATAAGTAACTTGAAGGTTAAGATGTATCTTCCTAACAAGATTTTAATCAGAAAAGAATGAAGCTATTTCTTTTGTTTTATCTACCTCTTTCCTTTGAGTTCAGCTATGAGCCCATTTCTAAGATACACAATCTCTGCGTGCTATTAAAATGGAGTATCTGGACCTAAGGAATAAAAACAACCATTATAAAGCTATGGCAAGTTCACCAATATAAATGGCATTTTGTGAGGGGTTCTGGTGTTTCCTACTAAGATATGAACCATTTACCATATTTCTAGCTTTTTCTACCACAGCTTCCTAGCTTGGCTTTAATATTCTAGCTACCATACTTGCATCTACCAAGCTTTTCAAGTGAATGCTGGGGTTGACTTGCCACCTGCACCATTCTGGACCCCATGGATTTTTTCCTAATGGAGGCGCCATCATCCTACCTGTGCAGCTTGCTCTGCCTGTGTCTGGCTGAGCTGAGTTCGCAAAGTGCTAATGAGTTCTTCCTTTTCTTGAAGCTGCTGCTTCATCAGGACAAACTCCTCCATCTCTGCCGAACTCTTATCCAACTGAAGGGGGAAAATATTTCCTTAAGCAATGGGGTTGGCATTCTTAGTTCGTTTGACTTTCTCATTTGCCTTGAATACCTACCATATTTCCTTCTAATTTCCACTTTAATGCAAAAAAGAATTTCATTTGCTAATTTTTAAAGTATCATTGAATTGCCAAAATTTTTCAGAGAAAGACAGAAGCAATAGCAATATGTTTTTCAATTTCTTTGAAAGATAACATAGCAAAGAGACAGAGCAATTAGACAGTGAGCAGAGAACATGGACAACAGTAACAACATGTAGGAAGCCATCCTACAAACCTTGGACTAAACAAGTTAAGGGCAAACCATGAAAATCAGGATTTTCTTGGCATCAAAGACTGTAAAATAAAAAGGAGACAGCACTAGAGCTACATCTGATGGTCCTGTGGAACAGGAAAAAAATCCAAGGTAACCAAGAAGAATTTGTAGGAATAGGTGGTAGTCAGCCTTAGAAGAGAAGCGACAGATCATGGGTGAATGCAGGCCACCCACAGGAAAGACTCCCATATGAGATCTGTATAGCTAGAGGCTTAGCAAAGGTCCGGTGGCACTAGCACTTGCTGCTCTTGTGAAAAGATCCAGGTTCGGTGCCAGCACCCACAACTATCTGTAAGTCCAGTTCCAGGGATCTGATGTCCTTGTCTGACCTCTGGGGGTATGCAGTACATATACCATGCAAGCAAAAATATTCACACAGAAAATGAATGAACAATTATATAATATCATTAAAAAGTCAGGCATGGTGGCTCATACCTATAATTCCAGCACTGAAGAGGCTGAGACAGAAGGACTGCCACAAGTTCAAGGTAAAACTGGGCTACAATCTGAGGCCTAGCCTCAAAAACAAGAACAAAAATCATGAAGAATAAGGAGCAGAACAATATGCTAAAAGAAATTGTAACTTATTTCAGAGTTAAACATGTTCAAGAAAAATGTATGGGACAGGAAAAGAAAATTAGAATTAGAAAAGTTAAAAAAAGTAATAAAATTCATCAGGTTGATATAAAGAAAACTCATTTCAGAAGAGAAAGCCAAACACAAAACAAAATGCCTTGAGTTAAATAAGAAAAAGGATAAATCTAAAAAATATTAATAAAAATTGGTAAAAAATAATGCACAACCAAAAATAAAGGTTAACAGAAACCTGCTAGGAAGAAAATGGAAGCATCGGAGCTGATCAAATGCTGTGAATCATGCAATTCCAGAGTTTCTGAGAACACGTGGTCCATATATGAAAGAATACACTGAGTATGTGCAAATGCCAACGGAGAAGGGCACGCACACATACAAACACTAATAAATGAGTAGACGTGGAAGTAAGGGAGGAGCCGACTGATGGGAGATCGCTACTGATTGTCGAGAAAGAGGCATTGACCATGGATAGCCGTTGGCTGGTAGGGATCTGTTAAGCTATAATAACGAGGTGACTTGCTCCTACCTTCACCGCTTGTTCTGACTGCGCCTGGTGAAGCTGGGCTTGCAAATGGCTAATTAATTTCTCCTTCTCCCAGAGTTCACGTTTTATCTCTTCTACTTTCATCTCTTCTTCTGTGGAATTCTTATCATGCTGAAAATTGCAATAGATTGAAGTCACTTACTTAAAAGTTATAATTAATATATATTTTATCTTTTACACTATTTGCCTTTTAGAGACATTTAATTACAGCTTCACTGAAGTGATAGAAGCACTCAGGAGCTAGAAGCAGGAGGATCTCTCTTAGTTAGAAGCCATCCTGGTTTAGAGTCCCCATAACAGTCAGAACTACATAGAAAGACCCTGTAGCTAGCAAACAAACAATAAAAACCAATCAACCAACCACAACAACAAAATCAAATAACAACAGAAGCAAGACTAAGAAACTAACAAAAAGAGATGAATTTTGGGCTGGGAAGATAGCTGAGTTTAAGAAAGCTTAAACCGCAAGGACTAGGGTTTGGATACTAGAACCCACAAACACTTGTCACTCCAGCTTCGAGGGATCTGACACACCCTGTTCTTGTCTCTGATACCCTTCTCTGTCTGTCGCTGTCCGTCCATGTCCCTGCCACACACATGCACACATGCACGCTGCGCTAAGCACACCATGGCACACCATGGGTACAGGGCTGCTGTGACTGACAGCTGGAGCGGACTGGAACGGCTGGACATCATTTACTGAACACGGAAAGGGAATGATGATAGAAGATGCTGGCACGTCTAAGGCCTGGGGGCTAAGTAGTAAGCTAGAGTGAAATGCAGAGTAGAAAATGGATAAATAAAAAATCTGACAACGCGACTCAAGGGAAGTCTGAAAGAATCAACATGAAAAGGAAAGGGTTAGTGCCTGCCACCACAGCCAGGGAAGAGAGTTATCATAGGAACCATAGAGGAGGAAAAGAATTCAAACAAAGAAATTACCTGCTTTTAAAACCAAGTTTGCGATGCTAAACAACCCTATTCTATTCTCCTCCTTCTCGTGCCCCTGCTGTAGGAGGGGCTAAACCTAGGGCCTTATTCACACTGCATGGGTGCTCTTCTCCTGAGCCACATCCCCAGGGCAGACAAGGAACAGCAATGTCCCTGAAAGGCAAGGCTAAGCAGGGAACTGGGAGGTAACAAGTGCCCTCAAGGGCTGTGGCTCAGAACTTGAAAAACTCCCCTCAGAACGAACATTTCTGATAACATAATATAGGGGGCAGGGGCAGTCGAGGCCACAGTGGCCCAACAGCACCAGTGTAATCTGTACACGCCCCCAAAACCTGGCGGTCCCTGCTCTCTACATAGATACCCGGGTGTGGCTCCGAACAGAAAGGCGAAGAGGACACCTGGAGCAATGCCACACCCCTCTAAAGACAGCTTTAGTCCCTCTGCATCCCGACTAGATGCTGCTCTGTAAACCTTGCCAGCCTCCTTACAGGGACACCAGGGTGGGCCAGGCAACTCAGCTCATAGTTCATAAAACATTAATGAACCACTATTCACTTACAGAAACAGAGAATATTCTTTTAGTTAAGCAATAAAGGGATTTCAGAGCAGGGAAAAACCTTAGAGATCACAGTTTTAATGTTCTAACCAATAATCAAACTCATCCACAAAGTATATGTTTCTCCTCTCTGTCTCACTCCAGAACTCGTGTCTTCCTGTCGGCCCTTTGAGAGTCTCACTGGGAGTCTGGGTAACAATTGCCAGCTCAGGCCCACATTTCCGTATGCCTTTGCTCTCCCAGTGTGGCCTTCGCTCCAAGCAAACCACAGGCTCAGGGAAGGGCAGCGCTTCTGATGTATCATCTCCCCACTGCAGATGTGCGGTGGTAGGGCTCCTGGCTCAGAGGACACCCAGTCTCTATCCAGTTCCCATACCTTGGAGAGCGGCTCCGCTACCTGCGGTTCGGTAGATGTAGGCAAAGCAGCCCCTCCTCCTTGTGCCTTCATTTCTTCGAGGTGTTTGTTCAAAGAAGTCAGTTTCGCTTTTGCATGAAGTTTTATTTTTTTAATTTTGTTATCAGCAGCTTTACGCTCCTCCTGCCGTAGAGCAATGAAGACAATAAACGAGTTTACCTAGCACACAACTTGCTCACAGCAGGCAGCGCAATAGGGCACTTAGGAATAAGAAACAGGTCTAATGCTCTAAGCGGATGACCTGTCTTTATCAAATGCTCAGGAAATAGCGAACGACAATACCTGCAGAGCTTCGTCCTTCTGCTGGAGCTGAGCTTCCTTCTGGCTAATGATGTCTTTCAGCTCCACCACTAACTTCTCGGCTTCAGCCAGGCGTTCCAGAACATCATCTTGCGTGCTATTATTCAATTCCATGCTAGATTCCTGGTGTAATTCCTGGGATTTAGACAGAAAGCAATAAAAATAATGCACAGGGGAAAGGCAGTGACTCCCCGCAGGGACTGCTCCATCCTCACCTCAATCACTGGCCAACTCCTCTCTTTTGAAACTGAGCCCTAACTAATCCCACAACAGTTATCCTTGCCATTACAATATAGTACTTTGTCTAATTTAGAGGATTTGTTTTAAAACTTGATTTCTCTTATATATGAGTACTGTGTATGTACACCTGCAGGCCAGAAGAGGGCACCAGATCCTATTACAGACGACTGTGAGCTACCATGGAGACTGAAAACTCAGGAACTCTGGAAGAGCAGCTAGTGCTCGTAACAGCTGAGCCATCTCTCCAGCCCCAGAACTTTTATTATCCTAATTTTATCCAAGAGGAAAATAAAGGGAGGTAAGGATTATATAGTATTAAGTAAATTTTGGGAGGAACCCAAAATTCAAAATTAGAGCTGAGCCGAGGGCTGGAGATGTGGCTCAGCTGGTGGAGCGAAAGTCGCACGTGCACAAGGCCTGGCTTCAGTTCCCGGTCCTGCATCAGCTGTCAGAATCCAACACTCAGAAGGCAGAGGCTGAGAGATCAGGAGTCCAAGGTCATCTTTGGCTAGCTACAGAGCAAGTTGGAGACCAGCCTGGGATACATGAGACCCTGTCTCAAACAAAATAAATTAAAGTTATTTGAAAATTTAAAAAAAAGCCCTTAAGCCGGGCGGTGGTGGCGCACGCCTTTAATCCCAGCACTCGGGAGGCAGAGGCAGGTGGATCTCTGGGAGTTCGAGGCCAGCCTGGTCTACAAGAGCTAGTTCCAGGACAGGCTCCAAAGCTACAGAGAAACCCTGTCTCGAAAAACCAAAAAAAAAAAAAAAAAGAAAAAAAAAAAAAAAGCCCTTAACTATTTAGCTTGCCGCTTGTCTTTGAAAAAGTTAATGGACTTCTTTTGAATCCTTAAGGGTTGGAAAATACAATGCGAACTACAAGAAAGGCAGACAAATTTATAGAAATAAACGAGGTTTTCAAACAAAAAATGGTGCTCCAGCCCCATTTACTCTTTACACTTTTCCCATGGAGCAGGAGCTACGTCCCTAGGAGGAGGGAGGGGAGGAGAGGGAGGAGGACGGGGAGGAGGAAGATGTCAATAATAACTTCTTAAGACAGTTTGGTACTAAACTGGCAAAGCAGACAACAGAGACCCATCTTTCCCAGCTCATCTACACTTGGTTTCTGTTCCCACAGCTCTCGGACTAATAGTCCTTAGCAGAGGATCATTTACAGAGTGGCAGTGGTTTTCTTAAACATCACTTCTACTGCATAAGAGAGGATGCTCACATCCCTCTAGCCTAAGGTATTCTTCTCAGAACAACACACAGCAGAGGTCTTGTTATTCTGGATCTGGACAAAGTTACTCACAGCTTTAAAAGGAGCTGTCATGGGGGCTGGAGAGATGGCTCAGTGGTTAAGAGCATTGCCTGCTCTTCCAAAGGTCCTGAGTTCAATTCCTGGCAACCACATGGTGGCTCACAACCATCTGTAATGAGGTCTGGTGCCCTCTTCTGGCCTGCGCACACATGCAGACAGAATATTGTATACATAAAAAGTAAATAAGTAAATATTAAAAAAAAAAAAGAAAAGAAAGGAGCTGTCATGTTCTGGTCAGCATTACATCCTGATAATTCACGTAAAACAACATTTGCCAATCCTGACAATCGGTTCAGCATCTCTGCGAGTGAAATAGAAAAGAAAATGCAACCATCAGTAAAAACAGATACAGGCTGCTGGAGGGTAAGAAAGCAGACGGGTGCAGCTAGACATCAGTGCCCATATAACCTCTGTGAGAGAAGGGACTGTCACTGGATTCGGGGTGCAGCCAGCTGTGTGCATGGTGTCGCCGCATCCTGTCCTGCTCGGGTGCCATATTGTACGCACCATCACTAGGATCAGTTTGGATAATAAAATGCAAGAACACAATCTTTAAATGCAAGGACATCATTGTTAAGTATGTCTCAGTAGCGGTCTTTAATGCCCCATGTTTTCGTTGATAAACAAAAATCTCCCAGATTCATCCTTTTCTGATTTTCAATGAAACCCTAAGAAAATTTCGCTTTTCATGTGTTCCCTGAACCCCGTTCTTTCATGTAGTTTTCCTGAAAAACCATGTGGTGTCAGTGGAGAGTCACTATCCAATATGGAGTATAAACATATACAGCAGTAAATGACTGGAATCAGTATCCTATACTTGTTCTGCGCAGAATTAGAAAAAGAAACAAAAGACAACATAAGCAGAGAAAAGGAGATAAAGCCGGGAGCAGAAATCAGTAAAAAGAAAATTAAACCCATAAGACAAAGGCTATGCTCAGAGGAGCTGCCCCCAAAGCCCCTATGCTGAGGATTCAGGGCCTGTGCATGCTGTGTAGACACTCTACCGCTAATGCACACTTGCAGGCATCTACGATTAATTTTAATAAAGGAATGAACACCATCAGTAATCTTTCATAAAGATCTGTATAAATCTCCTAAAGAAATTCATACTAGACTATAGCTTATCAGAATATAACTTATCATTCATCTTTACATTTTATATGCTCCTCTTGGGAATAAGCAAACAATCGACTGATGGACTCAGAAGATGGCAATAGGCAGGGAAGCAGGAATGTTTGTGTGCTTCTTAGATCCCCAGATAAGAGCAAAGCAAGGAGAGGAACAGCAAAGACCTGCGTGCAACCTGAATGGAACACTGCCTCCCCCAACAATAAAAAGTCCCTGTATAATCAAGTTTTCTATCAACCCCCAAGGTAAAATAGCAACAGTCAAAATCAACGACTACCACCAGATGTGGCTTCAGCGGTGCCCATTCAAGAGGAAACAGATGTAGCCACAGGTGTGCAACAAACCAAGCAAAGTGCAGCGCCAACTGGTGTTTGTTCACTAATCAGTGTGTCGAGCACAGTAGATGAGGGAACGGCACACAGACTGCCAGGTCTGGCAGCACACTTGGAATCCTAGCACCGAAAATGTGGATCCCGAGACTCCCTGGACAGCCAACCTCACTTATCTGACCTGCACAGGTTCCAGGGAGACCCTGTCTCAAAAGAACAAGGGTGGAGGACTCCCAAGGTCACCCAGGGTTGACCTCTGGCCTTACACACACACACACACACACACACACACACACAGGCACAAGTGTGTACCACCTTCCCACAAAATAATTCAGAAAAAAAACAACTGTTCTAACATTTTCAGGCCCTGATCAAGGTATCTAGACACTGATCAGTCAACAGCTGATAATAAAGCAAAGTCCAGACTTTATGAACTTCCTGATGAAGGACGATAACCACCTTCTAGAGTCTTGCCAAAGGATGGAAACTCAGGCCACCATCTGCTACATCTGTAGAAAACGCAGAGGACGGAGGAACACACTGAACCACATAACCCATGTGCATTTCTGCGGAGTGTTCAACTCCACAGCCGCAGGACCCATGCTTCTCAATAGACGGTTGTAAGGAACAGATGGAAGACAGATCAAGTAAGATTCCCAAACGGATAATAAAACTAAAAGGAAAGCACAGAGAAAGGCTTCTAGAATGGTCAACCGAGTTATATCTGTCACAGTAACTTATGTAACGGTATATTTTATAGTGTGGTTTTCTTTATCTGTGTTTTATCAATGAGAAGTGTTTATTTAAAGAAAAATTAACAGAAACTGTTAAACAGTTATGTTTAGAGACACCCACAAGGAAACTTTAGTTCTTATTTTTATTGATACGTATTTGTACAGTCCATAAGGCATATGATGCTGAGATTCAGGCATGCACTGGGTGGTAATCAACTCAGGGTGATTACCATATTCATAAAAGAGTTTCTAAACTTAAGCCAGGCTTTGTCACACACCCCAACCTAGAAACACTTACCTAGTTGGCTGCTCTCCATCACTTTCAGTTCCGGTTCCCCAACCAATCCCCAGCTCCATCTGTACTGCAGCCCTGCTGGCTCCACCCATTCTTACTTCTTTCTCTAAGTAGCTTGGACTGTGGTGGTCCTACTTTTTGGATTAATGAGAAAAGCACTGGAATCTCAGGCATAGAAATCCTCAACTGTTTTTAGGCCAGAATTTCTTTAGAGAAATGTAAAGACACAGCACATTAGGGTGCAACACGTGTGCCCGTGCCTACTCGGAGCATTAGACCTTAAATATTTTGCACATTATCATTAAAAGATAAGATGGACTGATTGAAAAAGAAATCCCAGAGGCTGATGGAAAGAGGATGACGATCTGGAGCGAGTAACAGCTTTCCGGCTCAGCACGCGGTGGCTTCATCACATTGTGAGGTCGCTTTACCTGGTCAGCATCAGTTCCTCTGCCTTAAGATGAAGACTAAGAAGGGCCAGTTTAAGACAACTGATGCAGTTTCTGGCTCTGGAGCAGGATCTTTAACTGCAACTAAAGCATGCATCTGGGAGGGCATCTTTCTCGCAGCAGAGAGCTGCAGCTCAAAGGCTGGGATTCCAAGGGCAGGAAAGTTAAATGGAGCAAGATGGTGATCCCTCTCTATGAGGCTCATCATAAAATACACATGGCAAATACACCCGTAAGGATCAGCAGACGGAAAACACTGTGCTAATAAATTCACAAAAGGAAAGTGGGCTGCTGTCATTTTATAGAGCACCAGAATCACCAACAGAAAACTAAAACAGAGCTTCATGTAAGGCCACGCTTCTATAAAACAGCAAATAAAAACAAGCTCACCAAGCTCACCACACACACACCCCGCCACAAGACCTGACACCTACAGGAAGCAGCACTATGGATTCAAATAAAAAGCCCGGGGCT
Organism: Chionomys nivalis; assembly: GCF_950005125.1. Lineage (NCBI taxonomy): Eukaryota > Metazoa > Chordata > Mammalia > Rodentia > Cricetidae > Chionomys > Chionomys nivalis. Next base: position 58,380,954 of record NC_080088.1, on the reverse strand, counting down.
GGAGAGATGGCTCAGTGGTTAAGATCACTGGCTGCTCTTCCAGAGGACCTGGATTTGATTCCTGGCACCCACAACCATCTGTAACTCTAGTTCCAGGGGATCTGGCACCCTCTTTTAGACTCTAGGGACACCAGGCACACACAAAGTGCAAAGATACACATGTGGGCAAAAAGTCATACAAATAAAACTTAAAGCAGAAACAAAAATAAAAATACCTTATTTTCTCAAAGCCTTCACTGTCTATTGACAATTATTATTTTAAAAATATGAGGCGGGTAGTGGTGGCACATGCCTTTAATCACACCACTTGGGAGTCGGAGACAGGCTGATCTCTATGAGTTCAAGGCCAGCCTGGTCTACAAGAGCTAGTTTCAAGACAGCTAGGGTTACACAGAAAAACCCTGTCTTGAAAAATCAAAAACAGATAAACAGACCAAAAAAAAAAAAAAAACCCACAAAGTATTTGGTATGTAGTACTTTACTAGGAAATAAAAAATAAGGAAAGAGATGGCATATATCCGTAACCACAGGGAACACAGTACAACATGCACAAGAATATAAGCATATTCATATAATCATAGAGCAGAAGTGTATCGTGTGTGCACACTCCTGCATCACTAATAATCATACAGTAGAGTGTATCCTGTGTGTGCACACTCCTGCATCACTAATAATCATACAGCACAGTGTATCCCGTGTGCACACTCCTGCATCACTAATAATCATACAGCAGAACTTTATCCTGTGTGCACACTCCTGCATCACTAATAATCATACAGCACAGTGTATCCTGTGTGTGCACACTCCTGCATCACTAATAATCATACAGCACAGTGTATCCTGTGTGCACACTCCTGCATCACTAATAATCATACAGCACAGTGTATCCTGTGTGCACACTCCTGCATCACTAATAATCATACAGCAGAACTGTATCCTGTGTGCACACTCCTGCATCACTAATAATCATACAGCAGAACTGTATCCTGTGTGCACACTCCTGCATCACTAATAATCATACAGCAGAAGGGTATCCTGTGTGCACACACTCCTGCAACACTTGTTTTGGAATTTGAATCACGTGCCCACAGAACATCACTGGGTCACTCCTCAAATTTATATCATGCATATTTGATTGCATCTCAGTGGTTTTGATTTCTTAATTTTCAAAGTGGCCCACAACTGGGTTAGAGTTAATAGGACTGTTACTACTACAGCTAAGAAAATTATTTATTAGGTGATTCCTTTACAATTAGAAAATGTTATTAGAAAGATAACATTCCATAATACAAAAACTGATTTCTATTAACTTAGAAATAAATGGTAACTACAGCATACAGACACAAGCACTGCCAATCAAACAATGCTCCAGCCTTTACATAGACTTATTTATCCTCATTGTTTAACTGATTTTATCCAAAAAAAGTTTAAACTTTCAAGATAAAAAGATGTACTAATAATAGCCCTAATTTTAAGATGAGTAAACAAGACAGAGGGAATTTCAGTATCTTGTCTGGTAACATAACTCTCCAAACTTCTTGGTTGGTGGAGACACACAAAAGCATCCCGTTTTCTGAGTAACGTTCTCACCTTCCATTCTTCATCCAGGATGAAAACAGGGATGCAGGGGAAAGCACCATGTTAATAGCGATGTAGCGACCTTATTTTGCTGAGTAGTAAGTCCATAAGCCAAACTGACGGCTCTTAGATGTAAGCCCTTAAATAGTTTATTATTTTTCCTCATACAGGCTCACACAGACATGAGAGCACAGACACAAAGAGTGTTTGGCTGCTCATGACTAGAACAATCTCCGTGCCCTCCAGGGAAAACTGCTAACTGTACTTCCTGTATTTCTCCAAGGGAATGCTATAGAGCTGCTTGACAGAGTAGGGCGGTGCGTACAAAGCTCATGGTTACTGAAAATGGTTTTTATATAGATTGAATTGCTGTATCAAAATTCTTCGTTCACAGTTGGAAATATTTTGGACTCTGGGATACTTGTACACATATAAAGAGCAGGACCTAAGTTTAAACACAAAGTCATTTATAGTCCGTATATATTTAACACACAGAGACTGAAGGCAGTTTTACACAGTATTTTTAAACATTTGTGCATGGGGTGAAGTTTCACCGCGATGAATTCCCTACTGTTAGCATATATTTTTGAGCCCTTCATGTTTCAGACATTAAGATCAGAGACGCTGTATAATATTAAGTGGCAAAAAGATGTATTATGACTCACTTGAGGGGAAGTATTATTACATATGTGCTTTAGCAATCAGAATGTCTCTTAGGAGCAAATTATTTACCTCGCTGATTTCTGGAGTGGGGGAAAGGTGACAAAGGTAAGAAGGTAGAACTGGGCTTTACATTATTACATCCTTTGGTTTTGAACTTCCTTTGATCAAAAGCACATATAGCAGAACCTAAAATAACTAAACTGAGAAGGACTATGATGGGGAGGGGGAGGTGTACCTTAGCAACAGAGGGGTTGCCTAGCAAGCATTCGACTCTGGGTTTGATTTCCAGTTCTTAAAGGGGGAGGGGGTTTTAGGCAGCCCAGTCTGCCTTCCACAGGGTTGTTAATAACAGATGGTATGTAATAATCAGAAGTCTTACAGATAACTTATTCCTGATAGGTAACCAAGAAAAGTTAATGATGTTTTATAAACGAGAGTAGTATCTTTACTCAAAATGGGTGGGGGTAGCAGGGAAGGAGAGGTGAATTTTAAAAGTCAGTGAAAAAGTTAAAAAGGAAAGCTTCTAAAGATCATTATTTTTAGGAAGGGCTGGCTATATTACAGTAGAATAAAAAGTCCACACCACGAAAGCGTGGGAATCCTCAGAAATGCCGACAGTCATCTTGAGAAACCAAGGAAGAATCTTCTATGTGATCTTCAAAGTCTGTTGAGTTGGGCCATATTTTTTATTTTTTAATTCTCTTAATTTGTATTTTATATTTTTATAAACATATGTGGCATATCTACAGAGGTATTCACACTATCTAAAATAAACGTAAGATATACTCAATAAACATAAAATAAATACACTTAGAAATAGGCTCAAAGTGTTTTACCTATAGTATATGCAATTAAAATTGTTCAGGAACAGCGTAGTCAAATGTAACTGGAGCTAAGAAGGAAGCATCAAACGGTCTTTCCAGGATCAAGGAAGTAAAAGCAGTGTTATGAACACACATCGCTTCAAGCCGGGGCCTCCTCCTGGAGGCAAGAGTTCTACCATTTGGGTATACTTTCAGCCCCTGAAACTTTTCAGCTATTTTCCATTTTCCCCCCTACCAATTCCAAACCGTCTTACTTTTTGTAACAGAACATTTCCGGAACCTGACCCTTTACAGCCATTCTGACCATCCAACCCTTATTAACTCATGCTCTGGGAAGGACTCTACCCTGTTAGAGACTCTTCCGCTGTCACCGTGCTCAAATCGGGAAAGTCGTCCTTTGTGTGCTTGGAGAACTTCCAACTATCTCCCAAAGTGAACGTGTTTATTATCCATGATTTTAAATATCTGTCCAGCCTCAACACGGTCCTCTCTCCACAGACCAACTGCAGCGCTTTAAATAAACCAGGCAAATACTTTCTCCAGTCGCCTAGGGCTCACCCTCCGGCTCGCATTCGCATTCCTGAGGCGCAGCGACAAACACACCCCACACAGCCAACCCCAGGTTTTTCCTCCAGAACTCCCTTCCAGGTTCCTTCTCCTGCGAACACCTCTGACTCCTGGGTCAAATCTCCCTCCTCATCTTCCCAGCCCGTTAGCACCAGCAGGATCACGCGTGAGCCTCCGACTGCGGCCACAACCCTTTGCCTAGTCTGAATCCCGCCGCCCCCGCGGGGCACAAAGTTTGTTCAGGGCCCGAGCTCACGGCTGGGGCAGGCTCCCTCCGCGTCCTCGGCTGCGTGCCCAGGCTGGCTGCCACCGGCCGCTCGGACGGACACAGGGCCGTGCACGCAGGACTGACCGGCTCGCCCGCCTCCGGGGCTCCCCCGGGTAGTAACGACCCTGTCGGCCGCCCGGGTGTCTGTCCCGGGCCACGTATGGCGGCGGAGGGACCGGGCGGCCTCTTAGGCCGGGCGGTGACGGCGGCGGAGCCCCGAGGGGGCGGGGCGGCCGGCTGAGCGCCGCTGCCCGGTGTCCCCTGGCCAGCGGTCCGCGGTGGGGCCGATGCCGAGCTCCCTGAGAAGCCTGCCGACCACACTCACCTGCAGGTGGGCGCCACCGGCAACGCCGGCCGCCCCCCGCTCGACCTAAGCCACGTCAGCTCGGGAATCCCAAACTCAGCGCCTCCGCCGCCGCGCCCCTGGGACACAACCACTCTCCGTGGGACGGAAGACGGGACTGAGACGTTGGCCTATTGGAACTGCGCACGGACCGTTACTATGGCGACCAGGCACGCCTTGTTTGTAACCTATCGCGTCACAACGGCTGACACCAATCAATGCCCTAAAACCTTCCACTTCCTCAACGGGGGAACCAACGGATTCTCAGTAGGAGAGGCCTGAGGGATGATTATGTGTTGGGGTGTGACCCGGAAGAAGATCCAAGAAGGCCGGGCAATGCCGAGAGGGTGGGTATTCTGCAAAGATCAGGTGTTTGCTCTGTAGTTTGGGAGTTCCGGTTTACGCTAATTTCTTAACTACTACTGTTCCTGCTAAAGACTATGGCCCAGGCGTTTGAGGAGATTTTGGACTAGGGGCACCAGCTGCTAGTATTGTGTTTTGTGTGAGAACCAACCCGGAGTAGAGCCTGAAACTTGGTTTAGTATGGTTTTTTAACTTTGTGATGAAAAAATAACCAGAGACACGGCTAGTGAAAGACAACAGCAATTTAGCAACAGTCGGACTACAACCTGACGTCACAAGGCATCCTTTGCTGGTATTGCTCAGGATGTGAGAATAAGACAGTGAAGAGTTGAAAAGTAAGTGGCGCTTAGAGATTTAAGGGCTCAGGCTCTGGGAAGAATCAGTGAGGAGCGCACAAGAGACAGGTGGCACTCATCAAGTGCTCCTTCCCCCTAAAAGGCCGGCCGGCGGCGGAGGATGCAGAAACCTAGCCAACTCCTAATGATTTCAGACATTCTTCGTAAGAATGTTACTATGAATTTATGGAATTTCATTATACACCAAGCACTCAGCTAGCCCACTGTATTTGCAATCTCATCCTAATGATCACACAATCTCAAGGCTCAAATAGTAGCTCGGTAAGACATCTCTTAGCTGCTTATTTAAAGTTGTATATTTACTATATATATTTGCCACCAAACATAACTAATTGCTTTATCACAGTTTATTATAAGAAATCCTGAGGATTTTGTCTCTTTTGATCTCAGTTGAATCTCCAGGTCCCAGAATAGTATACAGGGGGTACTAAATGTTCCTTGAAGCAATATTATGTGTGACTATCTTTAATTTAAATGCAATATAATAAACTTCAAAACACTGGTTTGTACAAGGTGTTTTGGGGAGGGTCAGAGCCAAGATAAGAGTTGAATTTTATCTCTTTGTTCACATACCTACATTTCGCCTAAGATCTTTCAGTTTTAAGATCTCTCCTTGCAGAAGTTATCTAGCAGGCATGGCCCCACCTACTCTTGGGTGGGTCCAGACTGGTCATTCCCAGAGAACTGCAGTGAATACAAAGGGAATGGAATGAGGAAATGCGGAGAGGTTGGGGCTGAGCTGAGCTCCTTAAAAGCTCCTTCAAACATCACTGAAGGATGGAAATGGTTTAAAACGCAACCCAACTGCAGCACACTGACTCTGAGAGATTGGCTGGGATGGCAAATGGTGACACTTGACTTTAATCCCAACAAGCCTTTAATCCCAACACTTGGGAGACAGGCAGGCAGATCTCTGATTCTGAAACCAGTTTGATTTACAAATGGAATTCCAGGCCAGTATGCACTTAGTCAGTCTGTGTCTCCATTGTCTCTCCCGAAAGCAAATTAGGAATTGCCACCAAATGGGAGTGAAGACTAGTGGGGGTAGGTTTCAGCACCATGTGTGGATTGACTGAGATATTTGACAAAGGTGATATGAATCAATAGGCAAGGAACATGTTGCCTAAATAATCTGGTGTTTCGTTTTATGCAAAGACATTTGAATATTATTCTGAAACTGAATAAGTTTTTATCACACAGGTGTCTCTCAGAGAGTGATCATTTTGGGTCCATGAGATGGTTTCATTGGAAAAGCTCTTGCCATACAAATGTGATGATCCAAGTTTGATCCCTGGAATCTATATAAAGGCAAAAGGAAAGAAACAAAAGTTGTCCTCTGACCTCCACATGTGTGGTGGAAGTCATATACACACATCATACACAATGATAATCATTATTTTAAAAAAGAATGACCATTTCCCCTAATTCAATATATAATGAGAAAAAGTTGAGGGCAAAAAAAAAAATATCCTCTACTGCAGCACACATGTAATATTGGAGAAAGAAGGCTGAGGAGGGAGGGGATTAAAGTGCAGGGGTGGAGATGTGTGTGGAGGAGAAATAATGAAGGCAGAAAAACTATGTGGAAAAGGGTATGGGAATGGAGATGTTAGGAAGGGGTTAGGAGACAGCTAACCAAAACAGATTTATGGAAAGCCTAATGGAAACTACTACTTTGTAAGCTAATTTTAAAATATAGTGGTTTTCTAAAATGGAGTTTGAACAGAGATGCTTTGTATGGGTGGACTATGCTCTTCACATCCTCATGGGTTCTTCAACAAATCCCAGTGCTAGGTCTGGGATTGCTAGCTCCATATGAGTTATTAGCCAAGAAGGGCTCAGAAACCCAGAAAATCCAAGCTACTGCAGTTGTGCTTGGTTGTCCACCAGAACTAGACGTTGAAACTGTATTGTAGAACATATACACTTTCATTACAGGACAGAGAAATCAATCTGGAACTGACCTGGAAAGTGGCTAAAGTATGCCTAAAGTTTCTGGGGGAGAAAAGTTATCATTGGTCTTAGCCTACAATGGATGTTGCATGCAACAATACTGGCCTGCCACATAAGGTGCTCAGTGGTGCAACAATGGGGGTGAACCTTATCTGGTTGGATATCAGGCAGGCTCTACAAAAGGGAATTCATGTCTGGTATTGTAAGTCTTGTCCAAAAGTCCTTAGCTGGGAAGATATAGACACTAGGAAGGAACATCTATTGTTTTGCTAAATGGACATGTTTCCACATTGACTTGTAAATATGTGTATACCCACTGATTAGTGATGTTTCTTTTTGCCATGAGCAAAGGTGAATGCAGAAATTTGTAACTAGTCAAAGAAATGAGAATAACGAACCATCAAGTGCTCAGCCTTGAAAAGGACATCAGTCTCACTCCCAACCACCATGGCTTAGAGAACAGCACAGAAGAGGAGACAGGAAGAATTTAAAAATTAGATGTGAAGAAGTGCCTTTAAAAGCTGCTTTCTGGACATGACATGGCTACTGCATATATGAATTAACTGGCAGCTACGGTAACTTGCATAACATCACTCAAGCTTGTCAACAGTCCAGGATGGATGGAGGAGCACATGAGGCCTCATTCCTAGCTAAATAGCTGCTTGCAGTTAATGCCTGTTGGGGAAGGGAGTCAATATTTTTCAGGGATGTCACCATTAGTATTACACGATTCAGTAAACACAGTCTCTCACCCATGCACATAAGGCAACCCTAATTAAACTCAGTGGTTTTGTTGTTTTTTTAAAGACAGCTGGGGGTCACTGGAGAGTTTTTAGAGGGTCTGGGAGGGGGATAAAAAGGTGAGGGTGTTCATGATCAAAATGCATTGCATAATGTAGGAATGAAAAGAATAAAGTTTTTAAAAGACAGCCTCTTCTGATTTACTCTTACTCTATTCCGTTTCCCCTTGACAGTTATTTTCTCAAAGCCCCCCTTCATCTTCTTTTTGCCAAATACAGACATCCCAAAACTTTCCTATGGCATTGTCATCCAGATGTATTTCTAGATGTATCTTCAACTTAAAACTTATTCAAATATTTGTCAAATATATAATTTGCATGTAAATATATCACATATATGTATGCCACATATACCACAAGTATAATCTATATCAATGAGTCATATGATCTTATAGATTAGAAAAAGTGGCCAACTAAAGGTTATTTTATTGAAAAACAGCGTAAGAGGTTGGAGACAGTTGAGTTGTTAAGAGCACTTGCTCTTGCAGAGGATCCAAGTCAGATTCTGAATATCACTGTCTGGTGTCTCACAGCCCCCTGTAACTTGAACTCTGGTGGAATCTGACACTATTTTCTGGATGTTTCACACACTGACCTCCACTCTCATACAAAAAAAAAAAAAAAAAAGGAAAAAGAAAGAAAAAGGAAACCAAACCAAACAAAACCCAGTAACTGAACTTATTTTCCATTGTAACTTCTAAAAGGAAATATAGCTAAGCATGGTGGCATGTCTCTAGTCCCAGTATGGGAAGGCAGACGCAGGTAGAACTCTGTGAGTATAGGCCAGCCTGGTCTTGTGAATTAAGGGCTAGCTAGAGCTACATAGTGAGATCCAGCTTTAAAAAATGCTTTATTTAGGGGGGGACTAGAGAGACACTCAGTGATTGACTGGCTGCTCTTCCAAAGGACCCAGTTTTAGTTCACAACATCCACATGACAGCTCACAACTTTTTCTAACTCTGGTTCCAAGGAATCCAGTACCCTCACACAGACACACATGCTGATAAAACACTGATGCACATAAAAATAATTTTAAAATACATTATTTTTACTACAATATATAAACTATAACCTACTGTTTTCCTCTGATGCTTCTCTGTTTTTTCAGATAATGAAATGTCCTTTAACTAGTTACCATTTTCTAAATTTTGTCAAGGTAAAAAATATAACGGTAGTAATAATAATAATGGAAATTCTAAATAACAAACGTGAATAATTGAAGTAATCCTGACAGGTTTTTCAGAAACACAATATTTATTTAAAAAAAAAAAAAGCCAACCTTTAGTTAGAAAACAGAAACGAAAGAAATTTCATATTTCATGTCAACAACAGAATTTCACACTGAGTTCTGTCCCACAATAAAGCCCACAAATCTGTTTGGGAATAGACAGAGACAGGGTATACACAAAGGGGAAAGAACTTGGACAGAGGTAGCCAATGCTGTTTGTTGCTTCCAAGTGTTACATGAAGAACATCCTCTGGAAAGCCACTGGTAGCTCTACCAGCATGCCAGAGGCAAAACTAGCAATCTCTTAAAATGTAAGATTGCTGGCTTTCACAGTTATCCTCTTCTAGGGGGGTTTTGTTCCACCAATAAATAGAGTTCCTAATTCTATATTAAGATCATCCTTTGGAACATCAATCTCATCGCCTGGTTCTTCTCCCAGCTTCTTCCACCAAGGTGCTTGTATGTGCTTCAGGGTGGTGAGATGGGCCTGTTTGGCCTTGGCTGCCACGGGCCTAGATCTACTTAGGAAGTGCTCAGGTTCCTTTCCTTCTGCCTCCTTCAGACTTGGTGCCTCTACAGCAAACAGAAAGTAAATAGTTAGTAGAAGTGTGCCAGGCAAACACAACCTAGAAATAGCAGAGCTGGGGCCTATTTACAGTCAGGAACAGGACAGGGTTTCAACTCTGAATGTGTTGTCACTGTTAACTATGAAGGAAGGTGTCTAGCCAAAAGTTGCAGTTGTGAGTGGCAGCAACAACCCCAAACCCTTGGCAACTTCCAGGCTTAAAACAAAAGAATAAAAGAATAAATTTTGTGCCGGGCGGTGGTGGCGCACGCCTTTAATCCCAGCACTCGGGAGGCAGAGGCAGGTGAATCTCTGTGAGTTCGAGACCAGCCTGGTCTACAAGAGCTAGTTCCAGGACAGGCTCCAAAACCACAGAGAAACCCTGTCTCGAAAAACCAAAAAAAAAAAAAAAAAAAAAAAAAAGAATAAATTTTGTTAGCTAAAGATGGAAACTTTAGAAAGGCATGTTATTAAAAGTTATAAATGTTCTATAAGTGCGCTGTACCGTAACTACTATCATTGTCTTCTTCTAAAATGTGGAAAAATTAAAAGAAGGCTTTGGGAACTACAGCACAGAATGTGGCTAGTAGGACACAACATCTTTGAAATTAGTAATTTTGATGGAGCTGAAATATCCGAGTTGATAAACAAGCACAAACAGAAACTACAGAGTACATATCACTGAAAACTGGGATGATGTAAGATTTTCTGAGTGCTGGGATAAAGACTATTTGTGTGTGGCATTGTCCTTGTACAGATTTTGGATGTCACATCTCTTGCATGGGTTATTCCTTCTATAAAACAGAAGGAAGGAAGCAGAGCATACTCATCAACTGTTCAATATTGGTGCTGATCTGAGCCATCAGAGCTTCTCTGTGCTGCTGGGCTCTTTCTTCTATGGCCCTTCCCATAAAATAGTGTTGAAGTCGTTCTTGTGCTTGTGCGTGGAGCTCTCTGCTGGCCACTTCTGACATCTGAGAGTCCTGAAAACACATGGCAGAAAACTTGTCATGAGGACAGATAGATCAAAATATGCTTTACCTAACCACAGAGCAGAGCTTCTAGAATTCATAGCAGTCTCTTGTTTTATCTATAGAATCTACTGCAAGTATTAGACTGCCTATAAATTAGTAGCTTTAGCTGGGTATAGTCATGTCTGTAATCTCCATGCAGAAGCAGAGGCATGTCAATCATGAGTTCAGGGCCATGGTGATACCTTGTCTCAAAAAAACCTAAAAGACAAATAAGCAAACAAACCAACCCATAACAGAAACAAAAATGTAGCCACCACACCAACCAGTCAGAATTTAAATAACAACTTCTCAAACCCTGATTTTATTTAACAATGTAGGTGGGCAAGTTTCTTTTTTAAAAAATTAACTTATTTTCTCTTGGAGTTATATATAGGAGTGTTGAGTCTGTATGTAAGCATGTGCACCATGTGTATATGCTGTGCCCTCAGAGGTTAGAAGAGGGTGTTAAGATCACCCTGAAACTGGATTTATAGAGGGTTGTGGGTCTCCAAGTTGGTGCTAGGAAATGAACCTGGAGTCTGCAAGAGAAACAAGGGTTCTAAACCACTGCGCTCTCTCTCTAGGCCCCAAGTTTCTCTTTGGTGTGTTTCCAAGCATCATTTCTACAAAGACATTGATAATAGGAGACAATAATGATAAGTACATTATATGGAAGAGGAACAAAGCCAATTCCTTTTGTTTTGAATCCCATTTGAAATACTATTTTACTTCTTATCCATCCCTACTCTAAATGCATCTATACCACAGTGTTATAACTGGTCCTGATTTCACAGAAATCTGCTAAAAGAACCTATCCTTTAGATTACTCAGATGACTTTTTTTTTTTTTTTTTTTTTTTGGTTTTTCGAGACAGGGTTTCTCTGTGGTTTTGGAGCCTGTCCTGGAACTAGCTCTTGTAGACCAGGCTGGTCTCGAACTCACAGAGATCCGCCTGCCTCTGCCTCCCAAGTGCTGGGATTAAAGGCGTGCGCCACCACCTCCCGGCCTTATTCAGATGATTTAAGGGGAAATTAGTGACAATCTGAATAAGAATGAAGCAATCCTAGTCTAACAGCTGATAAAATTTCTGATACCACAACTTTCTCAAATATTTATGTAGTCCTGTTCCAGTTGGGAACCTACCTTTCAGTTACAAATCTTATCAAAGTGCACTAAAATCTGTCCAAAGAAACATTTAAAATATAACAAACCAGGGGACTGGAGAGATGGCTCAGGGTTTAAGAGTACTGGCTGCTCTTCCAGAGGTCCTGACTTCAATTCCCAGCAACCACATGGTGGTTCACAACCATCTATAACGAGATCTGGTGCCCTCTTCTGGCATGCAGGCAGAACACTGTATACATTATATATCTTTAAAAAAAAAAAAAACTGGTGTATTTATCAGAATTACACTCATTTTTCCAGATCTGTGAGATCTACACTCATATTCGCCTGAATCAAAGTATTAGAAATATTGCATCTATGCTGAATTTAAATATATACAAACTTTTCTTGTCATTATTTCCTAAAAAGTATAGTCAAAGAACAATCTACACAGTCTTTACATTGTATTAGAGAGTGTAAGTAACTAGAAGTGGTTAAGAGTATGCACAAGGATATGCAGAGATTATATGGAAGAATTAACCATTTGATAAAAGGAGGTTTAACAATAGTTCTTAAGAGGATACTGTAGAACTACTAACTATAGTGGTATATTATTTGTGTTTTAATAAATAAATGTAAATGGAGACTGCTCTTTCATTCTCAGCCACCCAGACCCAAATAATCACAAGAAACTATATTAATTACAACACTGCTTGGCTATTAGTTCAGGCTTCTTATTACCTAACTCTTACATCTTAACTTAATCCATTTCTATTAATCTGTGTATCACCATGAGGCTGTGGCTTACTGGTAAAGTCCAAAATTTGTCTCCTTTGGTAGCTACACGGCATCTCCTTGACTCCACCTACTATCTCTCTATAGCCCTTCTATATTTTGCCTTGACATAGGCCAAAGTAGCTTCTTTATTAATCAATATTAATAAAACATATTCACAACATACAGAGGGGAACCCCTCATCATCTCCCCTTTTCTGTCTAAATAAAAAGGAAGGTTTTGTCTTCAACAGAGCAAAATTATATATAACAAAACAGGTGTCAAGCAAGAATTACAGTTACAATATATTTTGTGAGTCTAAAGTTTCACATAATTTATCTTTTATCCTAACTAAGGAAAACTGTAACTATTTAGTCTTCAATTCTATCAAAGACCCCAGAAGGATATAGTATTACCTAAGTAAACAGGAAGCACATTGTAAGCAACTTCCCAAACTCTAGAATTGACAGACATCGTGCTGCCTGGACAGTCATTCAAAGTTCTTCTGTAATGCATCCATCTTTTGCCTACAAGCCCATAGTATCCAGCACACTTTTCCATGAAGCAGGAAATTTGAAGATCTGTCCTGCCTTGTAATGGTGTGAAGCAGGAACCCTGAATTCCATCTTTCAGGAATTTCAGTAGTTACTTCTCTGTGGGTCCTACATGTCCAGTTCATACGACATACCATCAAGCAGTCCAGGTAAGAACAGTTTCTTGCTCCAAATGCCTAGCCTTGTCACATAGAAGGCAAACTTCAAAATGAGTTTCTTTAATGCCCATCAACTTCTCTGAAGTAATTGGTGCTGTCAGAAGCAGACATGTCTCACTGTCAAGAAAAGTCTAAATTCTTACATTTTAAATGCCATATTCTGTAGGTCTTTGAAGTGCTGAAGATTATTTAACTGAAATATATCTCTGTATATCTAGAAAACCTAGCTAAATATGACTACAAGTTTGACTATTATAAATGACTATTAATCTGTAATTTTAAGCGTAGATATTGTATTTTTTAAAGAGCTGTATAAACATAATACCTTAAATGAGAGCAGAAATAAATATATACACACAGAGTATAACAAAATCAACCTTAAATTTGTATCAAAAGACCAATGCAATATCCATGCCAATGCAAATTATTCATCTCTATATCATATCCTCCTTATTTCATTTTTAGAAACTGATCATTAATCATTTATAACCAACCCTTTTAAAATGAAAATAAACATTTATAAACAATCGTTTTGGGATTTGGATGCTGTTTCCTCAAACTGCTTTCTGCTGTTTGTTGGCCCAAGTATTTTTGGGGGTTCACTGAGACCTATCTGGGGGTCTTGTTCCAGCAAACCACATTAGCCTGAAAGGAATTCATAGGTTCTTCTGTGGAAACAAAAACAGAACCTCTTTTCCAAAGGAAAATTTTGAAGTCAAGATACCTTTATGTTGGTTTATCCTAACAGCCCCCAGAATCAAATGTCTCTCTGAAGTCAAAAAATTCAAAGAAAACACGATAATATACCTAATCCAGACTTTGTGGATATTCCATCTTTATGTGACTTTTTAAAAATTAATTTTACTCCTTTAATCTATGTCTGTCTGTACTCTTTTATATTACTTTTACTGTCTCTTTAAGACTTTGTTTAATTTTTTTAAACTATTTACTTCTTTTTATAACTGTCTATACTTTTTCTTCTCTCTCCCAAACCTACTTAATTTTTAAAAACACACTGTGTCTCATTTAGCGGTCTTTTATATCTGATTTTGGTTATCTGTAATCATTTTCTGAAAGGAGTGCTTTTTTCTTAATGCTAAGTGGGCGTGGCTAGGATCAACTCTGCGGGCCTGCCTGTTTGTTCCATCCAATTCACTGCCTCTGCAAGCCATGCTCACCACCCTAGTTCCATGGACATAGTGGGCCTATGTTGTTATTAATCAATCTGTAGCACTCTGCTCAGAAACCCCATTTAAGTACAGGGCCTCCCAAAATAGCCAGAGTTCGTGTTGTCAGCACAAACCAAAAATTCGACTCTTAAAGGAGCCCCACAGTTTTTGCTGCTAATGCTGAGTCAGGAAGCCTTCTCTTAAAAGGAGCTGTACCTCTGTTCACTGCCAGCAAATAGAGCCTATTTGAAAAAATAAATGTGGTTACCAAGAAGATCCAATTGACTTCCGTTTTGTGTGTCTAGAAGTCCCCACCCCCCTTTTAAAAGTTTTTTTTTTTTTTTTTTTTTTAGTCTTATGTAGATCCATGCTGGTAAGGGTCTGGCATCTGTATACATCGGCAGCTACATGGCGTCTCAAGGACTCTGCGTACTATCTCTCTGTATCTCTTCCAGCCTGGCTATATTCTGCCCTATCATTGGCCGAATTAGCTTCTTTAGTAACAAATGGTAATAAAACATTCACAGCATACAGTGAGAGGGGAGTCCCACATCAAATAAAGCTTGCCTAAAGATCAGTGCAAAGCATCCACTCTAGTCAGTCATACAGGCCAGGCAGTGGTAGTACACACCTTTAATCCCAGTAGCCACATTAGATAGCCAGGCAGTGGTGGTGTATGCCTTTATCCTAGCACTAGAGAGGAATATAAGATGGGAGGAGACAGGTCTCAGTCTCAGTCTCGATCTGAGGATTCATGGAGGCAAGATTACCTATTTTAAGTCTATGGTGGAGGTAAGAGTCAGTGGCTGGCTGCTTTGCTTTTCTGATCTTCAGGCTGAACTCCAATATCTGTCTTTGGTTTTTATTATTTGTGCTCCATTTATCACCCAATGTTTGGAGTACAAATTCATGAAAAAGCCATTTGCCTGTGGCTTTACAGTCACTGGCAAAAACCAGAGCAACACACAGCTGGTGTCACTGCCCTACCAGCTAGGACTTCTTTTTTCTCTCCTGGCAGGTTCTCCCTGAACCCCCTTTTCGGGCTGCTGCCAAACTAGGTAGCTGCCTTAAAATCCAGTCAGGCCTGTTCTACGCAGTAGCAATAAGCCTCACATCTTCATCAATATCATGGGAGGATTTAGTAAGACAATTGGGAATTTTATTATTATTATTTTTTTATTTTTTCGAGGCAGGGTTTCTCTGTAGCTTTGGAGTATGTCCTGGAGTTCTTGTAGACCAATCTGGCCTCAAACTCACAGATATCTGCCTGCCTCTGCCTCCCTAGTGCTAGGATTAAAGGCGTGTGACACCACTGCCTGGCTAACTGGAAATTCTTAAAGAGAGAAATTAGTTAGGAATTTTTCCCACATTAAAAAAAAAGGGAAACATCATTACATTGGAGGGATTTCTCTGTATGATAATACACTGCACAGTATGAAAATGAAATGACTGTATGAGAGGCTATGGGATTAAGATGGGATTTATGTAATTGTAAATATTATCAGCTTTACCATTTTTCTTCTATCACTAAAAAAGTTGATTAATCTGAGTGCTAAGATACAGGTCTTAGAAAAACTTAAATACATCACAGACAAAGGAATTTAATGAAGAACCAATTTCAGTGTAGCATTACAAGAATAGAGAGAACAGAGTAAAGTTTTTAAACAACCAACCTTAATATATACACCATACAGGAATTGCCAAATGATATGGGAAGAGCTGAATGGACTCCTGTGCTAATGTTAGATTTAAGGAGATTCAAGAAGCAATAATCTCATATGGCATGTATTCATCTTTTATGAAGCAAATGTTAAACTTGTGGTCAGTTTATAATAGAATTATCCCTAATGACTGGAAAGAGTTGGTTAAAGCTGTTTAGCCTGGTCCACAATTACAATGAGTAGCTGGTTCAGAGAATAAGCTAAGTCTATTGAAAATGGAGTAAAGTAAGAGGTATGGAAATCTCCCAAGATCAAATTCTTGGAGAAGAAAATTATGCTTCTCTAGAAAGGCAATCTCTATATTGTGGTTAAATCCTGGCTTTATGCTGTGCAGCAGTTTTGAGTGCTTGGGACAGAATTGAAGGAGTAGGAAAGAAGATTGAATCCAAAGTCATACAGGACCCAAAAGAAACCTTCATAGATGTCTTACAAAGATTGACATCAGTAGTAAATAGAATAATACCAAATTCAGAAGCTAGACAAACAACAATGAATCTCTGGCTTTTGAAAATGCTAATTCTCAATGCAAAAGCATAATCAGATTGTTAAAAGCACAGTCAACACCTTTAAGGAATGAATCCGAGATAAAATTAATATTGAATTTCATGACCATGATGATACTTGAATAGGAGAGGTGATTTCCAGAGGTTTGAGGAAAAAATAATTATGGCAAGAAAAGTCGCCTTAAGAGGGATTGTAAACAGGGCATTCTTAGAAACAATGTTCTTTCTAAGCCTAATCTATTCAGAATGTCCCTCCATTCTGGATTATGCAGAAGGTGTGGTAAGAGCAGGCATTGGACTAATGAACATAGATCAATAAGAGATATTCAAGGTAATCCTTTGCTGTTGGTGGAAACTCTGTGAGGGGCCTCTTGCAGGCTATTATGCCAAATCTGGTCCAGTCATTTCCTGCCATTGTAGAGGAAACTCCTTTGTAGAGCAATTAAAGAAACTAATGCCTATTGTGAGAAACTATACTGCTCTGGATAATAAAAGAGTTAAAGAGCAAAAAATTTAGGAGAAACCATAAAGCAGGTATTTTGGCAAACTTCTATAAATGAACAAAGACTAAAATTAAAAATACAAATAAATGACATCACTGAAGGTCTGGTAGACACAGGTGTGAATGCAACAATAATATCATCAGAATCTTGGCATCCCAATTGGCCTCTTCAGGATGTAAATGTTCAGTTCTAGGGATCAGAACTTTATTTCAAGTAAAGTAGAGCACAAGATGGGTTGAATGGGACCAGAAGGACAGAGAGGAATATTAAAATCATGTGTGGCTAACATAGCAACAAATTTGTGGGGACATGATTTGTTACAGCAATGGCATACTCAGATTAACATTCCCCAATCTTAGAAAAAACAAAAATTAACATATGTTTCTGGGAAAAATAATAGAAGGTATTAAAGGGAATAGCAACTGACAATTCAGATTGTACAAGAACAGTGCTGGTCTTCCAAAGGTACCAACAGCTTTACCTTTAAAATGGTCGACAGACAAACCTATATGGTTTGCACAATGGCCTTTAACAACAGAGAAGCTGCAAGCTTTAGAACAGCTGGTACAGGAGCAGCTACATGATCAGCATATTGAAGAATCAACCAGCCCTTGGAATTTTCCTGAATTTGTTATTTAAAAAAAATCTGGAAAATGGAGAATGGTAACCGATCTAAGATCTGTTAATAAGGTGATTCAGCCAATAGGCTTTCTGCATTCTGGCATTCCTTTGCCTTCTCTATTACTGAAAGGATGGCCTCTTATAGTTATTGATTTAAAAGATTGTTTCCTCACTATACATTTACAAGAAAAAAACAGAAAAAAATTTGTATTCACAATGCCTGCTAAGAGTTATCAATGGAAGATTCACCCACAGGAAATATTAAGTAGCCCTACCCTTTCCCAATATTCTGTAAGTCAGTCATTGGAAATGATATGTAAGTAATTTCCCTGAATATAGTTTACCATTACATGGATAATATTTATTATCTGATTCAAATGTATATACTTTAGAAACAATGTTTGAAGAAGTAAAGAAAATTTTGCCTTGTTGGGGATTACAAATTGCTCCTGAAAAAATACAAAGAGATTATATTAATTATTTAGGTTATAAAATAGGTTTATAAAAAATTAGACCCCAAAGGTGCACATTAGGAAAGATTGATGGCATACTCTTAATGACTTCCAAAGATTTCTAGGAGACATTTCCCTTCTATGGCACAATATTGGGATAAAACCTGATAACCTGAATAAGTTAAACAAAACCTTAGCTTGTGATAAGGGCTTAAACAGACCCATGGAATTATCAGATGAAACAGAGAATTGGCTTTGACTGAAGAAAAATTACAGAAGGCACATGTGGATCATGTAGATCTGAGTCTTAACTGCATTTTGGTCACATTACCCACCTAACATTCCCCAACAATAATTTTAATGTAGAGAGAAGATATTATCTTAGAATGAAGCTTTTACCACATAAACTGAGTATAAAATTAAAAATTTATGTAGAAAAGGTCTCAGTTAATTCTCAGAGAATTGAGACTTACTTCATCAATTAGCAGGAAAAGATTCAGCAGAATTTATAGTACCTTTTAATGATGAAATTGACAAATCATTGGAAGAAAATAATCCCTGGCAAAGAGCTTGTAGTAAATTTTTGGGAGAGACTAACAACTATCCCAAAAGCAAGAGAATTATAAACTTATAAAGAGAACTAACTGGATACTTCCTTGCATTGCATGGGACACACCAATAACTGGAGCCCTTACATTCTACACTAATGCAAATAAATCAATAAAGGCAAGTTACAAATTAGAAAATTTAAGTAAAGTGGAACAAAGCTCTTATAATTCTGTCCAAAAGTCAGACTTATAAACTAATCTCATGGTACTAAGGGATTTAAAAAAACCCTATCAATCTAGTTACCGATCTGTGATTTGCAGAAAGAGCTGTTTAATATATTGAAACTAATGATTTATACCAGATGATGCAGAATTGACTTTATTATTTATTCAGTTAGAAGATAAGATCAGGAATAGGAATCATCCCATATACATAACACATATCAGATCCCATATGGGTCTGCCAGGTCCTCTAGCACAAGATAATGCAGAAATCAATCAATTATTAATCAGAAATGTGCTGAGGGCCTCAGAATTTCATTTAAAAAAATCATATCAATATCAATGGTGTAAAAGAAGACTTTTCCATCACATGGCAACAAGCCAAGGAAATTATAAGGAAATGTCCTGCGTGTTCTTTATACAATCAAATGTCACTACTTGCAGAAAGTAACCCAAAGGGTACTCAAAGGGATGAAATGTGGCAGATGAATGTGTTCCATTTTATAGAATTTGGAAAACTAAAATATGTACACCACATCATTGATACCTATTCAGGTTTTTAATGGGCAACTGCTTTGAATTTGGAAAAGATTGATTCAGTAATCACACATTTGCTAGAAGTTATGGCTGCCATGGGTATACCTGTACAAATAAAGACAGATAATGTTCCAACATATGTCTCTAAGAGGATGAAATGGTTTTTTTGCTTATTATAATATAAATCATATTATAGGTACATCACACAATCCTACAGGGTAGGCAGTTATAGAAAGATCACATCAAACTCTAAAGGATATGTTAAATAAACAGAAAGAAATGATAAATGCCCCCAGAAACAGATGTATAATATTTTATTAATTTTGAATTTTCTAAATGCAAATGAGAAAGGAACAACAGCTGTGGAGAGATATTATATTGGACAGTAGAAAATAACTACAGAAGTAAATTAGCTGCTATACTTTAAAGATTTACTGATCTCAGAATGTAAAACAGGACATGTGTTATGTTGGGGAAGGGGTTTTGCTTTTGTTTCCACAGGAGAAGAAAAGCTATGGACACCGTCAAAATTGATAAAGATTCACTTTGAACAAGAGACACCTCTTAATTAAAAGAGATGATAATTCATTAAGCAATATG
Source organism: Chionomys nivalis (assembly GCF_950005125.1). NCBI lineage: Eukaryota > Metazoa > Chordata > Mammalia > Rodentia > Cricetidae > Chionomys > Chionomys nivalis. The sequence goes on along the minus strand of NC_080088.1, from coordinate 58,360,967 downwards.
TCTGTTTAATCTAAACTAACCTATAAAACTAACAAATGATTTTCATTTGATCAGATATAACTTGCCAAAAGAGAATTTCCCCAAAATTAGGGCAGTGGAAGAGTTTTGTTTCTGTCTTTACAGGAGAATAAAGGTATCCAGCTAAGGAAACTGAAGACCACTGTACAAATGAGACATTTGGGAAAAAGGGCAAATCATCCAAAAAAAAAATCTTGAGAAAAAGAGCAAATTGGCCTATTGGTATATCACATTTTCAATAGGAGAAAATTTCATATATCTTCCCAATTATTCTACTGTTCTCTACAGACATATAATCCAAATAGTCTTTTTGTAGTTCCAGTATAATTAAAAATCAAAGCTAACTTTGGAGTTGGAATGTGGCTCTCTCCTTCTCTAAACCCAAGCATGCTTATTAAAGTAAAATCCGAAATCTGTCTCTTGTTAGAAGAGCCACCTGATATAAGACATAAAAAGTGCAAATATTTAAGGACTATTTTATTGACACTAATCTTATAATCCTTTGGTTTTATACTGACTCTTTAACAGTTTTTTTAAGATATAAATTTTATAATACATACACACATATATTCTAAATATTTGTCATGACATTAATGGTCATATAGAGTACTAACTAATTTTTTTTTAAAAAAAAAGGTTTCATCTACCTTCCTGTCCATGATTTTGGGTTTGAGTCTTTATCAGTTTCTGCAGTGAACCATGAGCATGCCTAACAGCAACCTTTGAAGTCTCCAAAAGGAGGATGCAGCCCCATAATGATGATTCTCCAGGACTATGATATCACCACTAATCTGAAAAATACCACCTAAAGATGGGCTTTGAACTACAAACTTCTCAGAACAATTTTGAGGTGCCTAGCTGAAATGAACCCAGTCTTACAGACCACTCTAGTGAGGACTTCAGACAAGCCCTGCCCTTTCCCATTACAAAGAGACTGTACAACAAATGATACAGCTATCTCTCCCAGAACTTAACAAATGACCTAAATTTTTCTTTTCAGGATTCCCCTAAAGATGTCATTACCCCCCAGGAAGTAAACTTAAGAACAGAAAGCTAACATTTCCAAGAGGTAGGGTTGCGGTTTTGACCTTTCTTTGGGCTAAGGGTATCTGTCATTGTTTATGGGGATTGGTTACACGTTGATATTAGTAATAGAGAGGAAAAAAGCTAAACAAAGAAAATTAGATTCAAGGTTCTTGTTCTGAAAAGAACAAAAGAGGATATAGATACGATAGGATAAAAAGGGTAGATAAACTTAATCTATTTTGAAAAAAAGGGAAGATACAAATATAATATAAAAAGGTATATATCTATTTGGAAAAAAGGAGGATACAAATATAATATCAAAAGGTATATTACTGAATATACTTTTAAAAAGCAACTATTAGTTTGAAATGTTTTATATTAGATTAGATTTTTGTATATTGTATATAAAGTTTATATATTGATACAAATTTGAGATTTATTTCATTAGGATATACTGTACATACATTTCTACTCTTGTTCAAGATATTGTACCTATACAACTCATTTAACAATATAATGCAAATTTCTAGCCCTTGAAAATTATTATTGCCAACTGTTTAGCATAACAAAGAAATGCAGGTTAATAGTTAATCATCTATTATAATCGAACTTATAGTCTCATTAGGTATGTTTTCAAGATTAAACAAAAATATATTTTGGATAGACAGGTCATCTTCAAATAACTCAGAGGTCTATAGAATATGACATTTAATTTAATTTAATAACATAGATTCTTTTTTAATGACAATAAGATATGTCTTTTTCTGGTAGCAATAATCAGCTTCAGAGAAGATAATGGGCACAGAAGAAACTCCACATGGACTTTACTTTCTTTGTGGTATAAGTAACCCACTGGGCAAGGAAATGCCCCTGCCTCGACTGCTGACAGTATGCTGTCCTAATTAGATAAGCAGGCCACAAAAGAAAGTGACTGACAAACATTGTCAAGACAAGGAAAAACAGTCCTTCAGAATATCCTGCTTTAAAGAAAAATCTGTTGGATATTCTATGGACTGGAGGATGAAGATAGATACCCCAATGTTGCAGAACAACTTGGAGTGACTGTCCAGGCAGCCGGCTGTTTCTGTCATTTCTTACATTTTTTGGAAGCTGCTTGCTCACATGTTCTGCTTACTCAGTTAATATTTCCTGATGTAGGTGTTGCTTTCTATGTGTTGCTTTCATTGGTTAATTAATAGAGAAACTGCCTTGGCCTTTGACAGGCCAGCCCTTAGGTGGGTGGAGTAGACAGAGCAGAATGCTGGGAAAAAGGGAAGTGAGGCAGTTGTGATGAAGCTCTGACCCAAGATGGACATAGGATAGAATCTTCCCAGTAAGCCACCACCTCGTGGTGCTACACACATTAATAGAAATGGGTTAATCAAGATGTGAGAGTTAGCCAGTAAGAGGCTAGAGCTAATGGGCCAGGCAGTGTTTAAAAGAATACAATTTGTGTGTTGTTATTTCGGGGGCTAAGCTAGCTATGTGGGAGCTAGGTGGGACGAAAAGCAGGCCGGCCCGCAACACTCACTACAATTTCCTTTTTGGGTCTCTGAGGGAGTTTAAGGTTAGATAGTTATAGTTTTCCTCGTTTACCAGACACAGAAAGCAAGTTATGATAGAAAGTAAATTAGGTACAAGACTTTGAACTCACCAAGATAGGATAGATATGGAATATTTTCTCTAAATTTGTCAAATGCAAATGGACTAGACATTGTTGATGTATTTATTGCCTGTATATATTGTATAGCTATTGTACTTATTGTATATAGTTTTTCTTTTATTAGTTATATCCTTTTATATTATTTTAGACAAAAAAGGAAATATAGTGGTACATTGTTTTAATAAACAAAGCTTGCCTGAAGATCAGTGCAGAGTACCCACACTAGCCAGCCATATAGGTCAGGCAATGGTAGCACATACCTTTAATCCTAGCAGCCATACCAGTTAATCATAAAGGCTTGGCAGTGGTGGTGCATGCCTTTAATCCCAGCAGTAGAGAGGAACATAAGATGGGAGGAGACAACCTCATACACAAGTCTCAATTTGAGGATTCATGGAGGCAGGATCGCCCATTTTTGGTCTAAGAGCCAGTGGTTGGCTGCTTCCCTTTTCTGATCTTCAGGTTGAACCCCAATATCTGTCTCTGGGTTTTTAATATTCATGCTAAAACTAACTGCTCACAAGTTTGTTTTTTTTTTCAAGGAGGTCAAAAAGCTAAAAATAAGAGCTCAAACTGTATAATAGAAGACAAAGTAAAATTCATAAAAATGAAGATTTTTGGTGTATCAAAGAACACTATTCTACTGAATAGAAAAAAAATTCCAAATCATTTATCAGAAAAGGATCATCATACAGAGAACTCAAACAGCTTATCAACAAAAAAGAAAACTAATTTGACATGGCAAATGTTGGAGCTACGAGCTGTGTTCCTGCCGCCCAGCTCCCAGCCACTGGCTAGCTTTGCCCGAAATAATTACACAGAAACTGTATTCATTTAAACACTGCCTGGCCCATTAGCTCTAGCCTCTTATTGGCTAATTCTTACATCTTGATTACCCATTTCTATTAATGTGTGTAGTACCCCAAGGTGCGCTTACCGGGAAGATTCTAGCATACGTCCATCCTGGGTCGGAGCTTCATCGTGTCTGCCCCCAGAGGAGAGCTATCGAGTCTGAGCTCACTTCCTCTTACTCCCAGCATTCTGTTCTGTTTACTCCGCCTACCTAATTTTCTGTCCTATCAGGGCCAAGGCAGTTTCTTTATTTAACCAGTGACCTTCCTCCATCAGGCAAAAGTCTTGAATATGATTATGTAAATGTAAATAAATACATGACAATGTACTGAAAATCACTAATCATAATAGAAATGCAAATCTAAAATATAATGAAATAACAAGTCACATTTATTAGCTATATTTAAAACAACAACAAAAAACATGGGCTGGGGACAGAACTCAGTCAGTAGAGTGCTTGCCTCACATGCAGAGTTCCTGGGTTTAATCTCTAACACCACATAAAGCTATACAGTATAGCAGTGAATACCTGTAATCCCAGCACTTGGGAGGGGAAGGCAAGAGGACCAAAAGTTCAAGGTCATCCTCAAAGTTACACAATGAGCTCTACAGCAGTTTGGCCCTCATGAGATCCTGTCTCATGTCAAAAAGGCAAACCAAGAAATGCATCCCCCTCCAAAACAAAAACAAAATACACACACACACACACACACACACACACACACACACACACACACTATAAAACCCTTGAACACTATTCTATTGTTTAAGTAAAATATGTAGCACACCTACAATGGAATGCTATAAAAAAATTTTTTTTGAGACAGTTTCATTATATAGCTCAGTCAGGCCTCAAACTCCCAGAGATCTATCTACCTGTCTCTGCCTCCAGAATATGCCCAGTGGAATTTTATTCAAATTTTAAGAAAAAAATTCAGCATAAGCTACACCCTGAATAAGTTTTAAAGACACTATACTAAGTGAAATAAATTGTACACAAAGGATACTGCATGACTTTATATTAAGTACTTAATCAATTCACACACATGGATAGTTTTTAGGATTTAAGGAGGAAGTATGCTATTTAATTTTAAATTTAGAATTAAAAGAAGAAAAAATCTAATGATGAATGGTGCTAAAGGTGACACAACAAAGTAAATGTACTTCATGTCACTGGACATGTAACTATTGCTAAGATGGTTATTCTTCGGTTTTGTGGCTTTATTTTTGCAGTGCTGGATATATGCACTAGTTTTCATATGCTAGTATTTTATATGTTTTTAAAGATTTCTTTTTGTTTGTTCGTATGTGTGTGTGTGTACACACAAGTGTGTGGGTATCCATGGTGACTAGACAAGTATGTCAGTTCCACTGGAGCTGGAGTTCCTGGTAGTTGAGAGCTGCTCAATGTAGGTGTGAGGACCCTAATTCAGGTCCATTGAAGGAACAGTAAACACTTTTAACCTCTGAACTCTCTCCAGTCTGATACATACATTTAAGAACTATCAAATTATTTTTACATTCTTAAGAGAATCTGAGCAATCACATTTCTTCTATTAACTTGCCAACACTTAGTGATTTGATCTTTTAGATTCTAGCCATTCTAGACATTCAGTGTGGATTTCCTCACTGTGGTTTTAATTTGTATTCCCTTAAATGAGTGTTGATGCACTTTCTCCATGTTTGTTACTTGTATATTTTCTTTAAAAGATTTGTCTTTTCAAGTCTTCAGGTCACTTATAAATAGATTACATGTTTTCTTATTGAGTTTTAAAATCTCTTTCTATGGATTAGTATACAGATAAATGAACAGCAAAGACATTTCCCTAATCTCTGTTTTTCTTTCATTATCTTAACAGATCTATAGAGCACATGTTTTAAATTTTGATGACATTCATTAATTTTCTTCTTTTGACTCCTGGAGTAATTGAAAAATCACTGACTAATTCAATTTCACAATTTTTACCATATTTTCTTCTAGAAGTTTTATAGTTTTAGGTCATGTATTTAATTATTTTTAGGACACATCTTGGGTTAAACTTTGTACATGGTATGGAATTTGGATTGAAGTTCACTTTTCTATATAAAGATTTGCAACTGTGCTGTGGGATAATCATTTTGTTCATTGTAAAGATTTGCTATTAAGACTGAGTTAATAAAAAGCTGGTTGGTCAGTAACCAGGCAGGAATTATAGGCGGTACAACCAAACTAGGAAAATGATAGGAATAAGTGTGTCATCAGAAAAGAAGTCAACCAGGAAAACTCCCACCTACAAATGGTGCCCACAGTCCAGCATGGATCCAAAGGTCTAAAAATGCTTTACAAAAGGGTCTAAATACACAAAAACAGAGCCAGTTGCAGCTTCCTTGTCTCACAGTCTCACACCAGTGTCAAGGAAGAGATGCTACCTGCAAGATGGAAATGGCCACCAACTGCCATGATTTAAGTGACCTGGTGGGTTCTGCAGTCTCACACGTGGGTCACAGTACAGAGAGACTTTTCCAAGTTGCTGCCTGTGGGCTTGAGAGCTCTGCCAGCATGCTTCATGGTGGGTTAAGGTTTTTGCTCATGCAGACAGAAAATATTACAGATACACAGTAAAGACAGATTCAGATGAAATAAAACCTCTAAACAGGTTACAAAAGCTTGGGAGAGAAAGGAAAAAAGGTAGAAAAATTCCTTTAAAAAGAAATAGAGTAATAAAAAATATAATAAACCACATAAAGATAGAAAATACAGAGAGTTTGGATACTGTATGATATTGTGTTGTCTTTAAATTTTTTGGCTGCCACAAGACACCGATTATGAAAACTGCTAGATTCAACCAACCTATATATTTTGAAAACACCTTTACTTAACAATTTATGTCAAAAGATATGTTACTCTGGGAGAGAGATTATGCTTTTATTTCCACATGAATTGAGATTCTGTAGACTCATTCTGAGTTAAAGAAAATCAGGTTTGATCAAGGAAGACTGCTGAGAGCTGCAGGTAGCAATGGCTTAACTAGAGGCCACAAGAATATACAGCAGATGGCAATTGATATTTGACCCACCAGATGAGTAGTCCTCAGGTGGAGGAACCTCATTCAAGCAAGGCTTGCAGGGGCACAGACTCTAAAAACTGGCTACTCTGTCTATAATTTTTCTCCTATATATATACTCCATCTACTAGGCACACATGTAGATGGTCAGGAAGATGATTTCTACTTAATCTGTACAATTTTGATGAATAAAAATAATACTAAGATATTTTTCATATTCAGACTGACATATAAAAATTACAATGTTCTCAATTATAAGGACAGCCTTTTACATATTTAGCTGATTTTAGACTTCAGAGCAGTTTCAAAATAGACTTGATGTCCCTGCAAAATATGCACAAGGGCAAGTTCCCAGGTGTCTGTCTACTAAACCAAAGTCAGGTTGATAACACTAAGACATACCACCCTGCAGCAATTGATTTTCTGCATGTACTCCTGGCACTGGTTTATGATATAAGGCTCAAGGTTCAGTAACTGACTGTTTATTGCTAAGGTCCTAAATTTCAATGTCACTCTCCATCATGTCCCTTAGGCTATGTGCAGACATGCTGTGCCTCCCACCTGTACGGCCAAGCAATGCCGTGGTTATAGTCAATGTGACCTCCCTAGCCTGAAACTGTATGACTTATTACATGTTATTAGAATGGGCTGAACCGTGTATATGCAACTCATAATTGTCCAGAGTTTGGACAGCTGAAGAAGGTGAGTAGGTGAGTGAATGAATGAGTGAAGAATGTGTGTGTGTGTGTGTGTGTGTGTGTGTGAATAAAAAGATGATGTAGAAGAGAGATGTAGCTCTATGTAGAGAAATGTAGCAGAGTAGAGAGAAGAAATGTGTATAGGAGAGATATTTTTCAAGAGAGAGATTTTTCAAGAGGTAGAAAAAGAGGTTACAATCAGAAAGCATGTGATTTTTTATTCCCCTCAGATAGAAAAAGTTCAGTTCTTTCCTAAAGACCCTCAGACAGATAAGAACTTTTTTTAAGTTCTGTCATTCTTTTATGTTATTGTTGCCATGTATTTTACTTTTTAGTATGCTACAAAGACTATATTATAAATTATTACATTGTTCAAAACAAGAACCAGCAACTAAAACCAAAAGCTTATTTTAGAAAATTAGAAGTTTTCAGTGTGAGATGGCTCAGTGAGTAAAGGCTCCTGTCTACTGCCAAGCCTGATGATCTGAGTTTGATGTTAATAACCTAAATTGGCTTATGACCCCAGACAATAAACAAATAAAAAAAAAAGTTTAGTTAAAACACTAACATGACTATCCATTTAGCTATAACCTATATCTATTTTAGTCTTACAATAATAAAAATGAGTAGCTGGCATAAAGGTTAAACATCCCATAACACTGAGGGTATTAACTATGTAGTGCATATGACAAGAATCAGTGATATTTTATAAAGATTTAAACAATGAGGAAAATCTCTTATATAGGTAAGAGTAAATATTGCTATCCAATTTATTTTTTATCATTGCTCTGCTCTAGTGGTTACTAGGTTCACATATGGTCACAGATACGAATGTATTCTGCTTTTCATTTTGTGGAGGTCAGGCTCTGGAAGAATAAAATGATAAATGGTAGGATTACCTAAAAGTATTATATCAAACCTCTAACATTAGTCATCTAAAGTCTTTATATTGTAGAAATTTGTGTTTGTATAAGGAGGGGAGAGGAAAGGAGAAAGGGAAGAAAAAAAACATGCATTCAGATGCAAGCAGCACTATAGCACAATCCTAACAAAACAAAAGCAGTACTTTGATATACTAAGAATGGTTCATTCAAATAAGTATAAATTATCACTTTCTCCATAAAATTTGACAGTTTGGAAACATGGGAGACAAAAAAGTAGAGATGATCTGTGGACATACAGGCAATTAAAAATGACAGGAATACTGAGTTATTCTAAACAAAAAAGAGAAATGACCTTCAAAGATGTGCAGGTTTATAAGATCAGGAACTGATAGCGAAGAAGCAGGTAGCACTTGCTTTGTTACACTGTGCTCACACAAAGTCAGATATATGGGTGTTTTTGTTGGGGAAAAGGTGTCAGTAGCACTACAGTAATAAAATCAAAAAGGCAGGTCAACAAAGTTTACAACTTACTAGGTCTTGGAGGCTCATTAACAGACTAGTAAATACAAGTTCTTATACATGTGTTTGAGCATATGGAGGATAGGATGAATATTCGTTGATTGACAATACAGATTTGTATTAGAAGATTCAAAGCAGACAAGATTTTACTGTGCTCTTATAAAAGAAGCAACATACAAGTTTCATTGACAAAGTACAGGAAGTAACCCATTTTTAAGTTCAGTTTCCATTTACTATCAATTATACCTTTTGGTCCTGTAACTGTAAGAAGAGTTCAATTTCACTAGCTCTATGGAACTACCTTGCATCCAACAGTCAATATGCATACACATATATGGAACGCTGCTTTGGTGGTGAATAACATACAATAGATTAATGAAACATGTTTTTCAGCATAGAAACATACATACCGGATGTCTTCTGATATAGTCATCCACTTGTTGCTTCAGTTCAGCTCTGCGTTCATCGGTGAGTTCTTGGAGTCCATGCCAAGGGGCAAATAGTTTATTTTTCTTACGACACTTTGCTAGGAATTTAAGAACCTAGAGTGAGGTAGAGAGAAAAAGAGCTTGAGTTCTGGTTCCTTAATAGCTATCTTAACCTACAACCATTAAGACAGTAAGCAGCATTCTTCTATAACCTCTGCTCTAGTTTCTGCCTCTGAGTTCCTGCTATGACTTCCCTCCCTCAGTGACGTAACCTGAAAGTGTAAGATAAAATAAATCCCATTCTTCCTAAGTTGTTTTGGTCATGGTGTTTTATCATAGCAGTAGAAACACTAAGACACTATATGGAAAACATTAGTATTCCAAAATGTAGGCACTATGAACATGTTAATTATATTATTAAGTTTTCAAATCCTGGTAGTTATATATACTTAAGTGCATTTCAGTTTGGACTAGGCATGTGGCAAATGTTCTACAGCCACATGTGCTTACCTAGCTTGTGTACTGAACAACGAAGACCTCCCTACAGTGTATCTTAAAAAATGATTATTTTAAAATATGGTACAATGTGCCCTTTAATGGCCACTGTCCTGTTCAAACTACCTCTAGTACTTTTCCTTTTCTTTCCTCTGTTTCTTTCTTTTCCTTCTTTGAAAGTAATCCCTGTGGGAGATGGGGGGGGTGAGGGGGTTGGTGGCACAAGTCTTTAATTCCAGCACTCACAATGAAGGCAGGCAGATTTCTCTTGAGATTGAGGCCATCCTAGTCTACAGTGTGGGTTCCAGGACAGCCAAGGCTACACGGAAAAACCCTCTCTTGAAAAGCCAAAACTAATAATAATAGTAATAATAATGATAATCCTCTTAGTTCTGTTTCCATTTTGCTAACTTTAGTCCATTCTTTCTTTTTTTGTTTTTTTTTTTAATTGAAAATTTCCACCTCCTCCCCTCCTCCCACTTTCCTCCCCTCCCCCCACTCTCCCTTCCCCTCCCTCTCCAGTCCAAGGAGCAGTCAGGATAGGGAAACCCAAGGTCCTTCCTGCTCCCCCCAGGTCCAGGAAGGTGAGCATCCAAACTGCCTAGGCTCCCACAAAACCCGTCCAGGCAGTAGAATCAAAACCCAGTGCCAATGTCCTTGGTTTCTTTTGTTCTGATTTTAACAATTTTTATTCTTTTTTTTCTTTTTTAAATTGAGCAGGCATGAGGCAAATGTAATTAGTCTTTTTCCTTGGTTATTAGTGGAAAGTATGAAAGTCCCAAACAATTTTGCCATAAGCATCACTACTTCTCTAGGGAATGCACATGAGCTAGATTATCTCAGAGAGTCTTTTACAAAATACTAGATTCATTTAAATCAAGCAAGTTAGTACATCAACTCTATCAGGGTCCACCTAATTGTATGGCTGGGAGGAGTTTGAAAAGAAGGGGCAACTATGAAGTAGAAGCATCACAAAGAAGGCAAATTTCTTTCAAAAGAAGCATCTCCAACCTGGTCATAAATGGGCTACCCTTAGCTCAGGGTAAATATCAGAAGTATGTATATAATTCAGGATGGTACAGAACTGTTTGTTACATATATAACACAGGGAGGAGGACGAGACTGATCACTCTGCACATTTCCCTAGTATTTATTCTACTGGTTCAGAATACCTTCAAAGGAGAGACAGCTCAGCAGTTATGAGCACAAACTGCTCTTGTAAAAAAAACCTAGGTTTTGCTCCCAACATCTATGTCTGTTGGCTCACAACTACCTATAACTCTGGCTCCAGGCACTGGGATGCTTCCGACTTCAGTGGGTATTGGCAACTCAAATCCACACACCTATACACACATGCTCACATATAATTAAAAAAATAAATTAAAACATCTCTATAAATATTAATCCACATTGAGTGTTCGAAATTTATCATGGTAAGAAACGAGAATTAACAGCAAAATCTACAAAAAGATGATTAAGCAACATGCTTTTAAGACTTGAAATCTTGCCAGGTGGTGGTGGTGCATGCCTTTAATCCCAGTACTAGGTATATCTCTGTGAGTTCGAGGCCAGCCTGGTCTACAAGAGCTAGTTCCAGGACAGGCTTCAAAGCTACAGAGTAAACCAAGTCTTGAAAAACCAAAAAAATAAAATAAAATAAAAAGACTTGAAATCTTAATAGAAGCCTAATGACGTATAAGAGAAGTATCAAGAGGGAAAAGGTTACTAAATGAAAAAGGCTTGTGCATGCTTTCCCCAGATATTATTTACTATACATAATCCCCAGGAAAATTACCATTTGAGGATATCATTCTACAATTCAAGAGTTATAATGTTCTAAATATAGCCAATACTTTCCATGTAACTTGATTATTTTAATAAAATATGATACATTTGCATAGGATTTTTATAATTTACAGACTTCAGAATCCTCATGTATGTCACCTGATAAATATAACAAAATAAAGGTAGAATAAGTATCCATTCAACTCAAGCTCATTGAGAGGTGACACCAATACAGAAGGCTTATTAGTTCCCTATTGAGAGACCTGTAGTTCAAATAAGAGAGAAAAATAATAACAAGGTTTCAATCTAGAAAAACGGCAGACAGTGCTAAGAACTTAAAGTCTAAATCAGCTTGAGAAGAAGCAAGTAGGTTGTTATTATTACTATATATTTTTAAATTTATGTTGCTAGGAATTAAGCCTACAGTCTTACACATGCTAAGAAAGTAAGTACTCAACCACTGAGCTATACTTCTAACCCTAGGTTCTTATAAAGAAACTAAGCTCCCAAAAGCTAAGTGGTTGATCATGGGTTTATATTTGGTAAACAGCAAAGTCAATTTTGCACACTTGTTTGTTTCTTTATGTAAAACTTTGTATACTACAGCAGACTCACTGCTCTTTGAAGTGTAACAGCTGCTTTATACTCTGTGAGAGCTGGCCTCTGTTGGTGGAAGTTCTTCCTTTCCCTGTATCCTCTCCAATGTTTCTGGATAGTCAATGCTGACTTCTCTTCCATTTCCCTATTGTATTTCTCCAGTTGACCTAAAGAGATGATAGACATTATTATAACATATTCAACTATGTTTTCTCAAGCTCTGAAATTAGGACAACAGTAGCAATAACAAATTTACAAGGTATTTTGTTTGTTTGTTTTCAAGACAGGGTTTCTCTGTGTTAACAGCCCTGGCTATTCTGGAACTCAGCTCTTTTTTTTTTTTTTAAATACTTATTTATTTATTATGTATACAATATTCTTTCTGTGTGTATGCCTGAAGGCCAGAAGAGGGCACCAGACCTCATTACAGATGGTTGTGAGCCACCATGTGGTTACTGGGAATTGAACTCAGGACCTTTGGAAGAGCAGGCAATGCTCTTAACCACTGAGCCATCTCTCCAGCCCCTGGAACTCAACTCTTGTAGACCAGGCTGGCCTTGATTAAGCCCACAGAGATCCACCTGCCTCTGCCTCCTGAGTGCTGGGATTCAAGATGTGTGCCACCACCCCCCAACAATTTTATAGTTTTTAATTTTTTTCAACACTATTTACTAATTTGCCAAACTCCTCTATTTTATAATAGTTCTATGATTGTAGAAACTAAAGCTTTATTAGAATATGCAGTTAATTTCCAAAAGGACTCATAATATTTTTGCCTCAGAGTAATGAGAAAAAGATGAAAGGCCAATATTATAAATGGTCTGACAAGAGAATTATAAGTTCATGTAGGAAAGAATTTCATGGGAGCAGGGGAGAAGTAAAAGTGTGTTTATGTACTCATTAATCTACTCTGTGTATTTTCAAACTTCTCTCTGGTTTGTCACACAAATGACTTTCCTTTGACTTTTGGAATAGTCAGCAGCATACAGCTCAAGGTTCACTGAAGTTAAATGACAGGAAAAAAGCTGCAGAACAAAGTACCAGTGGTTAATACAAAGCAGGTATCTTAGAGAGAAAGTATTAAAAAGAAACTGATAGAATTTAATGGCTGACCTGTTGTAGAGGGGTGACAAAGAGAAAGTCAGAATGCTGAATGGGAAACTGAACAGACTTTTGGTGCATTACCTGAAATGGGGAATCAATAGAGAGGAAATATGGGAATGAGATCTGACTTTAGTTTGGGGAATATTTGTGGATAATAAAGAACACTACCCAACAGGCAGTTGGTCACAAACGCAGCCATTACATATATGTGGCTACTGAGTAGATTTAAATAAAATAAAATGAAACATTCAAGTTCTCAAGTGCAGTACCACATTTTGAATATTCAATAGCTACTTGTAGCTATTGCTACTGAATTGACCGGTGTATACAGAACTTTTCACTAGTAACACAAAATGTTCTACTGGGCAGTGCTACTTAGAAACTTAAGAGAGAATGTAGGGTGGAGAGAAAGCCAAGGATAAGAGTGCTAAGCATTCTGCTGATAGCTGACATTGTAGCTATGGATAGGACATATCAGGCAGAGTAATATGAGAATAACTGGAAAAGGACAAATTCTGGAAAATATATTTAAAGTAAAAGAGAGGGGGCCACTGAAGGTTCTTGGGAATGAATAATAAAAACAAAAAGGAAGTAAATGGATGACGGAAAAAATTTGAGAGGATACGCATGTAGCTGAGTTGATAGTAGTTCCCTAGGATGAGGTTCTGGGTTTAATTCTCAGCATGGCATAAAACCAGGTGTGCTGATCCACTCTTAATAATCTAAGAACTTGGGAGGTAGAGGCAAGAGGATAACAAATTCAAGATCATCTTTAGCTACATACTGAAGCCAGCCCAGGATATATGAGATCCTGTCAAAAAAACAAAACAAACAAACAAACAAACAAAAAAACCCTAGGGAGATGGCTCAGTTGACAAAATGCTTACTATGCAAGCATGAAAAACCATAAAATGTTTATTATGCAAACAAGAGAAACCAAGTTTGTATTCCTAGTACCTATGTAAAATCTGGGCATAATGGCACCTAGCTGTAACCCCAGTACTGGGGGAAGATGGGGCAGAGATAAGCAGACACTGGCAGTTTGCTAGCCAGCTAGCTTAGCCAACTGCTGAGTTACAAGGACCAGGGAAAGATCCTGTTTCAAAAATTAAGGTGGACAGGGATAGAGAAAGACGCCTGATGTTGACTTCTGGCCACATGTAAACATTTGTACTCACTATATATGCACACACGCATGAACATATACACACAAGTACACCACCACACACACACACACACACACACCAGCATCCTCTTATTAATCCAGCTTTTCTGTCATAAGTGGTGAGAAGATGTCACAAATTTTATTCTAGGGAGTGACTAAAGTTCAGACTGTACAAATATTTGAAGTTCTTTTAAGAATTTTTTAATGTTATTGGTAACTATCTTTAATTATAAACTTTTAGGTTGAACACATGTATCTGGAAAAAACTTAAAGTTAATAGTTATGAATCAGAAAAGCTGTAATTTTTAAAATCCAGAGATTTAATATGATTTCTCTATAGTGGGTGGGGGTGGGGCAAAAAATTCCAAATCAAAAAAGAAAAGAAATTATCAGGTTGCCAGAAAACTTGGTTTAAGATTTAACATTCTTACACTTATGAAGTGATACAAGTACTCACCTGGATGAACGATTTCAAGCATACTCAAGCGTGACTCTCGGGAAAGCCTCATGGCTCTCTGTCTTTGAAGCTGCAATCTTAATCTGAGGTCTTTTTCTTCTTTTTGCCTATTTAGCTCCAACAATGCCTTTGTTCGTTTAGATCTGTGAAAGAAAAAAGGTAAGTTCCTTACACACAATTTTTTTTTTTTTTTTTTTTTTTCATCTTTTTTTTTTTTTTTTTTTATTTTTTTTTATTCTTTTTTAATTAAAATTTCCAACTGCTCCCCGTTTCCCATTTCCCTCCCCTCCTCCCACACATTGCCCCCTCCCCCCTCTCCCCTCCCCTATCCCCACTCCTCTTCTCCTCCCCCCAGTCCATTCCCCCTCCCTCTCGCTACTGAAGAGCAGTCCAAATTCCCTGCCCTACAGGAAGACCAAGGTCCTCCCACTTCCATCCAGGCCCAGGAAGGTGAGCATCCAAACAGGCTAAGCTCCCACAAAGCCAGTTCATGTATTAGGATCGAAACCTAGTGATAAACCATGTTCGGCAAATGCATGAAATCCCTGATTTCATGAGTAACCAAATAGAAAAAAAAATGTTTTGGAAGATACTTTGTTGGTAGGGTAGGTGAAGAACATTGTTCTTATGTATAAATTTCTCTAGAGATATTTGACTAAATATCTCTACGTCATCAAAAGTCCAGAGAAATATTTAACTACATATAAGAAGGCTCAAAAATGCAGATAAACCAATTCCACTTCTAATTATTTTCTTACTGAATAATCAAATATGTAGACTTATGTTCAAGGATATTGTAACATAGTATTACAGTGGCAACAATTTGAAAGGTATCCTACAATAGTGGACTGAATAAATAAATATTTAGTCTTTTAACTGACGGGATTCTACTAATTTTGAAAACAGAAATAGAAAACTTGCAAAAATTATTTAGTGACATATACTGTCAGGTGAAAATAAAAGCAAGAATACATATTGTGCTAAAAATTGTGTTTATTTACATAGAAATATAAATTATTTAAAAAGGTTAAATCTTCAATACTGATTTAATACTGATTTTTACTGCATGGTACACTTATGCCTAACTTTTTTTTTTTTTTTTTTTGGTTTTTCGAGACAGGGTTTCTCTGTGGTTTTGGAGCCTGTCCTGGAACTAGCTCTTGTAGACCAGGCTGGTCTAGAACTCACAGAGATTATGTCTAACTTTTAAAGTTTATTTTTTCTTTCTTTTCTTTGTTTGTTTTGTTTAAGGTTTATGGGGGATGGTGAGATGGCTCCACAGTTAAAAGCACTAGTTGTTCTTCCAGAAGTCCCAAGTTGGATTTCTAGCACCCACACTGTGTCTCACAAGTTGCAACTCCAGGTCTAGGAGATCCAATGTCCTCTTCTGGCTCCTGCAGACACTAGGAATGCATATGGTACATAGACATACATGCAGGTAAAACACACATATAAAAAATTAAAAATATTTATTTTTTACATGATTCTGCCTACATGTTTTTATGTGTAACACATGCATGCTTGGTAACTTTGGAGGTAGGATGAGGGTATATGATCCCCTGGAACTGGAGTTAGGGATAGTTATGAGCCAACGTATGGGTACGGAGAATGGAAATTAGGTCTTCTGTAAGAGTAGCAAATGCTCTTAACCACTGAACCATGGAACCAGGCCCTATTTTTCCTTTTGTTAAATTTATTATATTTATTTATTGCCTGTATGTGCATGTATGCATTGTATTTGTGGGCATATGCCAGTCATGGAGCATATGTGATCAGAGGACCATCTGAAAGAGTCAGTTTTCTTCTTCCACTACGCTGGTCCTGGGAATCCAAAAGTCATGAGGCTGGATAAAAGACATCCTAACACTGCTGACCATCTAGTCTACTCCGGGATAAAAGACATCCTAACACTGCTGACCATCTAGTCTACTCCCAGGATTAGGTATTTTTCAACTGTTAACTAAATATATACTATTTTATGACTGGCTGTTTTGTGTTCAAAATGCATTAGTTAATTATAATGTCTACATTTTCTGCTGATACTTATCAAATTGCTTCTTGACCATTGCAACCCAGTCTTTGATACTTCCTATATGTCACTATGTAAAGCATAACAAATATTAGTATACAGTATATACTTAAAATATTTTTAGGTACCTATAGAGGAAAACCAGGAAGATACAAAAAGAGAAGCAGAAATACTATTTACTTTGCTTAAATTAATTTGCAGGTCTCCTTCCAGAGTATGACTTCTCTCCCAGCAGCAAAAACAAGATAAATACTTCAAAAAACAAAAAAGGAAGCCGGGCGATGGTGGCGCACGCCTTTAATCCCAGCACTCGGGAGGCAGAGGCAGGCGGATCTCTTGTGAGTTTGAGACCAGCCTGGTCTACAGAGCTAGTTCCAGGACAGGCTCCAAAACCACAGAGAAACCCTGTCTCGAAAAACCAAAAAAAAAAAAAAAAAAAAAAAAAAAAAAAAAAAAAGGAGCTTGAACCCAGTGGGGTTTACATAGTGAGACCCTGTCTCAATAAAATAACACTACCCTCAAGTAAAACAGCTTCAAAAAAATGAGGAAGTTAACATACCATAGAGATGCTTACATATACATGTTAATTGTTGCAACCATTTACAATGGCAAAGATGGTATTAGTCTAAATGTTTATCAATAAATGGAAGGATAAAGAAAAGGTGGTACATATATACAATCATCTTATTCAGCCACAATGAAAAATGAATCCGTGACATTTGCATAAAATGAAGGGAACTGGAAATCATTAAGTAAGCCAGATTGACAAATATGCAGAACCTGTAACTAATTTTATGAATATTGTATATGTTTAATGAAACTGGAGGAGGCTCATGAGAAGAAAGCAATGAAGAAAATGTGTACTCAGGATAAGAGAGAGAACCAGCCAGAGGTGGAGGCAAGTACAATAAAGGAGAGGATGAATTAAAACAAAGTGTAGCACATCAGAACCATCATCCACCATGATCAAGTTGGCTTCATCCCAGAGATGCAGGGATGGTTCAACATATGAAAATCTGTCAACATAGTCCACCGTATAAACAAACTGAAAAATTAAAAACCACACGATCATCTCATTAGATATAGAAAAAGCTTTCCAAAAAACACAACATTCCTTCATGATAAAGGTCTTGGAGAGAGCAGGGATACAAGGAACATACCTGAACACAATAAAGGCAATATACAGCAAGCCAACAACCAACATTAAACTAAATGGAGAGAAACTCCCAGCAATGCCACTAAAATCAGGAACAAGACAAGGTTGTCTAATGTCTCCATATCCAATATAATTCTTGAGGTCCTAGCTAGAGCAATAAGACACCAAAAGGAGATCAAGGGGATACTGGTGCGGGAGAATTGTCTGTATTCTGTCAATCATGTTTTAAATAAACGCTGATTGGCCAGGCAGGAAATATAGGCAGGAAAACCAGACAGGAAGTAGAAATGATGTAATGAAAACAGGAGAATTCTGGGAAGGAGGAAACTGATTCCTCCCATTCCTGCCCAGACCACCGAAGCAGCAGGATGTGATCTGCCTCACTGAAAAAGGTACTGAGCCACATGGCTAACATAAATCAGAAAAATGGGTTAATCAAGATGTGAGAGATAGCCAGTGAGAGGCTAGAGCTAATGGGCCAATCAGCTTTATAACTTATAGAGACCTATGTGTGATTTTCTTTGGGGCTAAACAGTTGTGGGGTACTGGGCAGGACAAAAACCCAAACAACAAGCAGGCCCCATGCTCCATGTTACAGGATACAAACTGGAAAAGAAGAATTAAACTCTCACTGCTTGCTGATGATACGATATTTTACATAAGTGATCCCAAAAATTCTATCAAGGAACTCATAAACACTTTCAGTAATGTAGCAGGATACAAGATTAACTCAAAAAAAAAAAAAATCAGTAGCCCTCCTGTACACAGATGATAAAAGGGCTGGGAAAGAAATCAGAGAAACAATACCCTTCACAATAGCCACAAATAGCATAAAATATCTTAGAGTACTCTAACCAAGCAAGTGGAAGACTTATATGGCAAGAACTTTAAATCTTTGAAGAAAGAAATTGAAGAAGACATCAAAAACTGGGAAGAGCTCCCATGCTCTTGGGTAGGCAGAATTAATATAGTAAAAATGTCAATCTTACCAAAAGCAATCTACAGATTCAACACAATGCCCATCAAAATCCCAGCTAAATTCTTCAAAGACCGCGAAACAGTACTCAATATTATATGGAAAAGCAAAAAACCCAGGATAGCCAAAACAATCCTGTACAATAAAAGAACTTCTGGAGGCATCACAATCCCTGAGTTCAAACCCTACTACAGAACTACAGTACTGAAAACAGCCTGTGGTATTGGCATAAGAACAGACAGGAGAACCAATGGAACTGAACAGAAGACCCAGATAATCCACAATCCTTCAAACACCTGATTTTTGATATAGAAGCAAAAAATATCAAATGGAAAAAAGAAAGCATATTTAACAAGTGGTACTGGCATAACTAGATAGCAACATGTAGAAGAATGAAAACAGACCAATATCTATCACCATGCACGAAACTCAAGTCCAAATGAATTAAAGACCTCAACATAAAGCCAGTCACACTGAACCTTATAGAAGAGAAAGTGGGAAGTACACTTGAACACATTGGCACAGGAGACCACTTTCTAAATATAACCCCAGGAGCACAGACACTGAGAGAAACAATTAATAAATGGAACCTCCTGAAACCGAAAAGCTTCTGTAAAGCAAAGGACACGGTCAACAAGACAAAATATCAGCCTACAGAATGGGAAAAGATCTTCACTAATGCCACATCAGACAGAGAGGTCTGATCTCCAAAATATACAAAGAACTCAAGAAATTAGTCACCAAAAGAACACATAATCCAATAAAAAAAAAATGGAGTACAAACCTAAACAGAGAACTCTCAACAGAGGAATCTAAAATGGCTGAAAGACACTTAAGGAAATGTTCAACATCCTTAGTCATCAGAGAAATGCAAATCAAAACAACTCTGAGATTCCATCTTACACCTGTAGGAATGGTCAACATCAAAAACACTGATGACAACTTATGCTGGAGAGGTTGTGGTGAAAAGGGAACACTTCTGCGTTGCTGGTGGGAATGAAAACTGGTACAGCCCCTTTGGATGTCAGTGTGGCGATTTCTCAGAAAATTAGGAAACAACCTTCCTCAAGACCCAGTAATACCACTTTTGGGTATATATCCTAAGGATGTTCAATTGTGCTACAAGGACATGTGCTCAACTATGCTCATAGCAGCTTTGTTTGTCATAACCAGAACCTGGAAACAACCTAAATGCCCCTCAACAAAAGAATGGATAAGGAAAATGTGGTACACTTACACAATGGAGTACTACACAGCAGAAAAAAATGACATCTTGAATTTTGCAGGAAAATGGATGGAGCTAGAAAACATTATTTTGAGTGAGGTAACCCAGACACAGAAAGAGAATTATCACATGTACTCACTCATAGGTGGGCTTTTTTTTTTTTTTTTTTTTTTTGGCTTTTTCGAGACAGGGTTTCTCTGTAGCTTTGGAGCCTGTCCTGGAACTCCCATTGTAGACCAGGCTGGCCTCGAACTCACAGAGATCCGCCTGCCTCTGCCTCCCGAGTGCTGGGATTAAAGGCGTGCACCACCAACGCCCGGCTCATAGGTGGTTTTTAAACATTAAGCAAAGAAAGCCAGCCTACAAACCACAATCCCAGAGAACTTAGACAACAATGAGGGCACTAAAAGAGACTTATATAGATCTAATCTACATGGGAAGTAGAAAAAGACAAGATCTCCTGAGTAAACTGGGAGCATGGGGACCTTGGGGGAGGTCTCACAGGGGAAGGGGAGAGGTAGAGAGAGGGGAGGAAAGAAAAATGTAGAGCTCAATAAAAATCAATGAAAAAAAAAGAAAAAAAAAACACAAAGTGTAACAGCACATATTGTGAAAATGCTATGAAGAAACTCTTTATTTTTATGCTAATTTAAAGATTTTAAAATGACATAATATTAATTAGATCCCATACATATACTTCTATATAGGCAAACTCATAATCCTGTGGTAGTTGGTTTTTTCAAGTAGTGATGTAGATTATATACTAACTATGCACTCTAGCATTGAGCTAAACCCTAGTCCTCAGAGATATTTTTAAATAAATACTCTAATTTAGAAAGAAAAAGTAAAAAGGTAACTCTGGCAAGTATTATGGGGCCAAACCTTAAAGATCTTAATTCATTTTCTTGGGGGTATCTTTAAATGTAAAGGGACAGATGGCTGAGGATGTGGAAGGTAGGATCTCTAAGCAATAACTACTCTTGAGTTCACTTACAGAAGGCATTATCAAGAACATTCAAACACCTGATAAAAACAGACATGGTCATTCTCAAAGTATTCAGTATTTCTCATACTCTTCTGCCCACAGAAATAATCTTTTAAGTTATTTGGTTTTATTTTTATTTAATTCTTAAGAAACAGCTTGTAGGAGAAAAAAGCAATGCTATCTAAATGATGATAGCATTGCTTCTCATGAGTGTTATTATGTATCTGTCTAGAATTACAAATTTTAAGGGCACAAAAATACAGTTTCATCCTATCTTTTTAAGTGTCATATACTAAAACCTTTATATTATCTCAATGTATTGTTTCAACCTTCTGTGGTATATAAAGCTTTAGTCATACATTCATTTACCTATTGCAGTGCTGGGGAGTGCACCTAAGGTCTTATGATACTTGGCAAATGCTCTATCACTGAACTACACCCAGTTATCTTTTTACTCTTTACTTTGAGGCAGGGTCTCTGCTAAATTGTCCAGTAGTAGTAGTTTTGAACTCACTCTGTAGCCCAGGATAGATTTAAACTTACATTCTTCCTGTCTAAGTTTCCTGAGTAGCTGAGATTACTGGCCTGTGCCACAAGCCACAGCTATTATTTCTAGTCTCCAGATTTGAAATTTGGGGCTAAGAGTTTTGATAACTTGTCCTAGGTCATTTAGCTAATAAGTTACTGAAGCCAACTACAAACTCAAGCCTGTTACTCTCTCTCTCTCCAAACACGCACACTTGTACGTGTACACACTCACACACACCCCCCCACACACACAGAAAATTCTGGGACACTTTCATATAAGTAAAATTCTGGAATATGTTCACACATATATGTATGTGTGTTATGTATGTGTATATTGTTTTACATATGCATTTATACTGTTTACATATAATTTTGTAGGTATGTTTTATATATATATATTGGATATATCAAGCATATACGTGCATGCGTGTGCACACACACACACACAATGCTAAAATACTTTGCTAAAAATACTCATGCTCAATGGTATTTACACCTTGCCTTTAAATTTCTTTGGAAGAAAATTTTCATAGGCTATTATTCACTATGTAACACTTCTAGTTTGACTGTGGGACAATGTAGTGTTTTGAGTATAGTACTATTTTTAAATGTATTTATAACAGAAATGCAGCTGCAGTTATTAAAAGATTGGTTTCAGTTTTTAAAGTTTACTTCTGTAATATGTCAGTTTCGTTTTAGTAAATTAAATTTGGCTTTAAGTAATGATGGATGAAAACAAAATCACCTCTAAGATGGTTCTACTTTATAACAATGTTAAATTTTTTTCACTTATTTTTTTCTGTAGTTCTTTCTGTAACCTTTAAGAATGTAGCTAGGCTAGTTAAATCAGAATGTGACCCATATTTTCAGTATTTCATTTTTCAGAGTACAACTGAAGTAGGGATCAGTAGTTTGTCATATCTAAAGAATCACATCTACTTATGCCATATTTACTCAGGAATAGTTGATTACCATCTTTAATCTTTATATATATTATCATAATTATATATGAGCAATTATGAGAACTGTTGGGTTTGAGAATTTAATAATATAAATATCACTGGCTCCCTCTTAAGGCTTGGTCCACAAATCTGGACAGGAAATGGATAGGACTGAGTATTGGATTCCATCAGATTTGTCATATTATGCCCTTTGTTCTGAAAGGATACTTGGTTACTTGAGCATTGATACTCAGTAACACTATGGAACAGAATAAAGACAAGAATAAAACAAAAACACTAGGAAAGGAAGAAAAAGAAGGAAAAAAAAACCCCAAAGCAATAACCCCCTCTCCATGTGCATTCACCTGTGTTCTGGTAACACTCTCATACCATTGTTTTTTTTTTTTTTTTTCTTTTTGGAGGGGGAGAGGGTGGAAAATTACAAATTTACATGCAAACCCAGACCATCATTAATCAAAATTGTTTTGTTTGATTTTTCTACCTGAAACTCCTCTGCAAAGCAATCACAGCAGACGGAAGCTTCTTTAATCTCTTTCTGGTCTGGAAACCTTTCCAATAGGCTTGAATCAAGCAAGCTGCTTTATGTAGTTTCTGAAATTATATATCAGAAATAATTTTGATATGTCTCTAGAAAAGCCTTTTTGAGAAATATATCCCTTAAAATACAAGGCCAGGGTAAGGTTTAATCTTCACCTCTAAACAGATGGGTAGCAGGAAACATTAAGCTCATGAGGCCCAGAATGTCCAAGTATATCACACCTGTTCAACTAGAGTAATATCTAGAACATATTCAAAATAGTCTAGTTAGCTCCAAATTCTCTCTCTGATATCACTTCCTTTTAAAGGATTTAAAGTCCTTCCTAATCTTTGGACCTAATGTCTTCTGGTTGGTTGCTTGTGGATTTTTGAAACTAAATCTTGTTAAGCAACCCATGAGAACTAAAATTATGACTCTTCTGTCCTAGCCTCTTGAGTACTGGGATTAAAGCTGTGTGTCTCCATGCCCAGGGAGCTAACTTATTAATGTTTATATTTAGTATTTTAAAAGATTTGTTTTTATTATTTTTACTTGTGTGTGTGTGTTTGTAGCTATGTGCACACCTGCTGAGGCCAAAGGCTTCAGATTCCCCTGAAATTGGAGGTGCAGGCATTTGTGAGCCATTTAACATGGCAACAGAACTCGTCCTTTGCAGGAGCAGTACACACTCTTAGCTGCTGAGCCCCCACTCCAGTTCATTCAGTATTAACCACTTAGACTGTATAAGCTCCTTGACTATTTGTGGTTAGTTATGCAAATATGTTTTAATTCTAAGCTTTTAGGATGCTGTTTTGAGGCTGTCCACCATATGTATGTTTTGAAAGTAGTCTATGGAAGTAAAGAATTCTTTTCCTTTATTTTCTTCCATATAAATGTCTCCCTTCATCCTCCTGCCTAAACTGGACTTCCTTCCAATTACCTTTTGGTTTTGGATTTTAGGTAAATAATAATCTCATTTCCTTTTACTATAAAAATATCTTTTATTATTTTAGACTCCATTTTCCATATATATTTTAAGGCCTTACCTGAAAATATTCAAAGTGTATGTCTTTTTCTATAGAAGTTACCCAAAGCCTCCATTTTGAGTATATGTTGAAGAAGTATGATAAAATAAAACCTGTCATATCTCAAACATAACTTTTATTAATATAATTTTATGTAAAGATAAAAAATATATTATTTTGTATCGATGAATAAGGCAGCTTACCATAGGTGGACATATATACAGTTTGCTATAATGAGAGATATTTTTAAAGCAAATAAAATTTAAATAGCTTATAAATGAGTAAATAAACATGGGATTTCATGAGATATTTTGAAAAAAATTAACCTGCTCAAATCTATAAAGAGATATAAAAGGGAGACTGAAATTGTGTTTATGGATAGACGGAATGAAACAATACAATGAAAATATTAAAAGATTTCTATTGTCTAGGGATAACATTTTGTTTAAAATGTCAAGAGAAGGAAATTGAGGCATATTTAAGAACTGAGGTTCAATACAGTTATCAAATATCACACAAATTATTTTTTATAATACCTGTTCTTCTACTTCCTGATGGACTTTAGGGGTTAAAAGACCAACCAGCTGTCTAAGTTCTCGACTAAATTCTGTCATATTTTCCTGTTTATTTAGTAGACTTGTGAGTCCTAAAATATAATAACAAGACAAAACAATTATCAATAAAGATTTTGTTATCTAAGTAGAAAATGAATAAATATAACAACATAATTACATATATGATTTTCTTTTTATCAAACACTTCTATGTTGTGGTCTTTACAATCTTCCTCTGTTCTGAGAATTTTTATTTTCCTGACTTGTGAAATCTGAATGTAAAAATATGTCTAAATAATTTCTTTATTAAATAAGGCAGTAGGATCACTGAAGTAAGTCAGAGTAGAGAGAATTTGTTTTCCTTTCAATGCAAAAACCTTAAACTAAAACATTCTTAAGAAGTTATTGTAGGCACATACTCTGTATATGCCTACCTTGTGGAAGCACTTCAGCAGGTATTATTAGTCACTATTAATTAAAGAAAAACCTTATTACACTAACATTTATAAGTTGGACATGAGCCAAGAGGTTTCTGAACAATACAGAAATGCCATAACATGGGCCACTAAGGGACAAAGTAACTTTTGTATCCAAAGCATGTTGGAATTATGTGTGATATAATAAATATAAGTAGGCAAATAAAATTGTCTTTCAGTATATATTTGG